>NW_024582050.1:0-77525 GCF_017639235.1 Corvus kubaryi
CCCCCCCCCCCCCCCCCCCCCCCCCCCCCCCCCCCCCCCCAGGGCATTGTGTGGCAGTGACCAAGAGGTGAGGAGCCATAGTGAGTGATTTGACAGCAATCACTGATCAACAGGACAGCCATCTGTCTATTCTGACATACTGGGAAACAATGTTTTGTTCCCCACCACAGTTGGAAAGTAAAAAATAAAATAAAATAAAAATAAACCAAGCAGGCTCAAATGCTTATATGAGCCCAGATAAGGTGGCTTTTTAAAAGTTCATTCATTGTTTCATGCTTACATCTATTGACTTGTTCTTATAAAATGAAAGGGAAGAAGGAAATGTGTTGACAAAATGTTGTCATTCCATGTTAATAAAAAAATCACCTGACAAGCTCACAGCTGAATAATTTTTTTAAAGACTTATCTCTAGAACATCAGTTTACTTTGTGTCACTACTTCTGATTCACTAATCAATTTATGTAGAGCATGTTAAGGAGTGTAAAATTTGCATGGAAGACACTACTAAGTATTACATGCACTAAATGGAAATCCCTTCCCCATTGAGAACTTCATAACTGGGGTAATGAAATTTTTATCAGGTCGTAACTTAGAAGATTAGAAGACTGGTAGCACATTACTCTAAAAATCAAATCTGATTAATGTTTAATTGTAGCAATGTGCAGAGGTATTAATTAGGTGTACTTTCTATGACTCATAAATAGCTATTAGAGCAAAAACAAGAATAATTTGAAGATTAGCATGAAGAGAATGGCATACTTGAGTGGTAAATTATAATGAAATTGAATGGACTTTGTGTAAAATAATAGAAATTGTCATCCAATATTATTATTTTGATGCATAATGCAGTTATAACAAATTTTCCAGCAATCAAATGTGACACCTTTTCCTCAGGATATTTTTTTGTGCAGAAGCCACAGGTGTGAATTAAAAATTCATTTGTGCTTTCCAATGAGAACCACAGGGCAAATCTTAAAACCCGTTTCCCTCATCTGGTTGTTACTGCACCACTGAAGCATCCATGCAAGCTTTGTTTAAAAAGGAGGCACAGGTGAGGCTCTGGATTGGTATATTCAAAATAAGTGTTGCAATTAAACTTGAAAAGTGGAACACTTGCATTTTGGTTTTTTTTTTAACAAGTGATCCTCAAAGTCACACAGGGATTATATATCTTGCTTTGGAACTGCATTTCTCCAAAGAGACACTTTTCTGCTGCATTTGTTACCGAGATGGTGCCCAGGCATATTTTTGCTGCTCATTCCCATTCCTATGGTCTTGCAGAACCATTTTTCTCTCCATTATCAGAAGATATAGCTTACACTGCATTCCTTAAAATACTATTTCTACTAATAATAAATAAGCACCTACTGTTCATGATCTTGCAGAAAATGTTAAAAATATGACCAAGAGGCACCAAGATCCAAAGTATATCAAATGAATCCAAGAGTTTTGGTTTTTTATGCCAACATAACAAACTTTAGGTATCTGCTTTTGGCATGAGTTACATTTTCTAAATGTATTTTCACAAAAACAATTGAAACTGGAATTAACTTCTACTATGTGGGTCTGGAACAGTACCAGAATGTAGAACAAATACATAATCTTGTCCCTAATGAAGGAAAAAAAAAGAAAAAAGGCATGAAACAACTCATCCTATGTCTCTTACTTGTAAATTATGTCTTGTGATTACATTGCTGTCATTATTCTAAACCCCTAAATTTATAATCAAGGATAAGGTAATTAAATGGTTAAGATTTAAAATTCGTTCAAAATAAAAGCAAACAGGGCAGTGATGTAACACCGAAGAAACTTCTTTGCATTTTTATTTTCATTGTAACTAAAATCAAGGAGCTGCATGTTGGCCAGGTGATCCTCTGGATTACCTCTCTCTAATGCTAGAACCACTTTTTTTTCTGTTGCCATGCAGCAAAAAAAATCTTTACGTGGCTGGTCCGCAACGTGAAATTGAAAAATTTACATTTCTTGAAGGCTCAAAATACACAATCTCTGCATGACAGGTTTCTATTATGCACTGAGTACCTGCTGCACTAGAAATATCTTGGAAATGAGAATAGAATGAAACAAATTAATTGGCACAGTCTTTGTCAAAATAATATTTTGAATTTTCAAGAAACATCGCTATTACTGGCAACCATACTTACTTATTTTCTATTATTCAGAGAATGTGAGGTGGGGAAAAAGTGACCAAAATGTTTTGCCTCAACAATGATGGGAGTTTTTCCCATTTACGTTCATGTCAAATACACTCTTAATTGCATGATAACCAACAGAAACCCAACCCAACAACTTTGCTCTCTCTCTAAATTTACAGTCTTGAAACACTTACAGCAGGATTTCATTTTGAGCAGGAAAAATATGGGGAGTTGCAGCTGGCTTGTAAAAGGCTACTTTTTTTTAAACCATTAAATTGTCTTTCAAAAACATTTTGTATTCTAATGCATTAATTTTTGGTTACAATTATTGATTTTTTTTGAGTGTTATAACAAGTGATTGATACAGAGAATTATTATGTTGCCTATGTTAATAAATCAAGCAACTAGGAGACAGAATTCAGATTCAAAACATCTCAGGTAGCTAGAATTGGTAATAAAAATTTCATAAACCCCTTTCATAGCTAGGAAAATTCCCTCCACAACATGTAAGAGAATGTGTCACCTAATTGTTCTGCCTTTTCCATCACTACAGTGCTTAATCATCATGTCTCCAGACACATTCAGTTGTGCTAAGAGGTGATAAATTCAGCAGTATTCAGGGATTTAGAAAAGGTTTCAACCTTTGGAAATGCACGTTGGGTTCTAGGAACTGTGGATGTGCCATGTTTCACGTTAAGAGCGGATGCAGTGTGACATTTTTCCTTTAATGTGTTCCTAAAGCTGGGCAACTCTTGCAGTGCTCCACAAGTTTCTTGCCTCCTGCACTTCTAAGCAATTCTAGAAACAACAGTTAGGAATCCTTTTTGTTTATTTTAACAAAATATAAAATAAGCCTCCAACCTGAATTTTGATTAAAAATCTCTCAGGAAGTTGTTGTTATATGGATCCTGATTTTAGAAAAAGCAAGCAACAGCAGTCATGGTTATAATGACCATAAAAAGGACCACTTTGGCATCACTATATAGAAGATGTGCTTTCACCAAAATTGACTAGAAAACATTTTCTTTAATACATTTAATAAAAAGGAAAATTTTCAAAGTTCTCTCCTTCCTGATGTACAGCAACAAAAATAAACCTTCTACATTTTTAAAAGCAAAGAATGAAACAAAGATTCAGTCATCAAAGTGAGCCAAAAGTTGAGTTCTGAAGCCACACTGTGGGAGTCTGGATCAGGTCCTAGTCTGAACTAGGTGGGGAAAGAATTTGAATCCAGGTTTCTTCCAGTCCCACTGAAGCCAGCACTGGTTGGTTATTGGTGCCAAGCAAAGAGTCCCTTTGCATTCTGCCTGCTACATTCTATCACAATCCTGAAAATTTTCCACGTTCTGGTTTCCATTGAGAAATGAGACTGGGAAAAAATTCATTTTTCCAGCTTACAGAGCACAACTCCCTTGATCAGATCACTGGTCTTTCTCCTGCTACAGCCAGTTCCTGGCAGTGAACAGGAGCTCACAGACAGTAAATGGGTAACCCTTGATTTGCCTCTGCAAGGTTTAGGTTTGGTGGTTTTAGCCTTAGATCAAAATAACAAGTTTGAAATCCCATGAAGTTTTTCCCGAGAGTGATGTATGTGCCTAAGATGGAGGGGAAAAAACAATGAAAAGAAAGAAATATGAGCATCCCACCCAGGACTTTTTAAAAAAAGCCAGCTGAACAGCAGCAGAAAAGCAGCAGAAAAGCCTGCTAACTGCCTAAAAATCAGCCCTAAGAGTCAAAGCCCTGCTATTACCTCCCCAATAGGACCAAGAGGAGGAGCACTAGTTTTAGTCCTGACACTATCATTTAGTATTACTCAGAAGCAGTCAGGCCCACAAGGAAGCACAGCAGAGTGGGGTGCAGGGAAGGCTCCACCACCTTCTCCAGCTCCTGAAGAGATTGCATGATTATACTCTGCTTTCTCTACACCACCTACCACAGGCTGGTACTGTGCCTCTGATCAGAACTGTCTTGCAATCTGACCCTTAAAAAACAATTACAAAATACTCCAGTAAGCTTTCTAAATCTTTTCCGATGTAGAAATCAACCCTGGCTATAATTGAAAAAAAAAATACTAACGACGTTAGGAATGGTTGTGATAATCCTACCAGTAGTACACGTGTGGGAGAATATGATTCATGCAAAACCATTTCCCTGTCTTGATTTTTCATGTACATTACAGGAAAAAGGCAGCACAAAACTCTCAAATACTGTCAGCGAGAAAAGGAAGGACTGTAGGGAACCAATTAGGTTTGCCAGTAAACCAGAAGTGCCTGTGACTGGTGCCCCTGAGGGTCAAAAGTAACAAATGCCATGCACCAGTATCCTGATATTACACCTGTATTAGGGGATAATGAAGATTAATACCATAATTAGAAATGCTGAACAATATCTCCATTACAAGACAGATAAACTGGCAATCCTGACACAATCACAGCAACAAATTTATTCATTGTTTTTCTTCCAACTCGATGAAAGGATGTACACTGTCAGTCTGGACTACTTCTAATATTTTGGGGCAATGAAGCAAATCCACGACCTACCTCTGCAACTGCAGAAGTGCAAGATAAGCTGGTGAAGCTGCATGACACAGCCTGGGGGAGAAGGAGGTTAGACAGGGTGATTAAAGGAGGGTGCTCCAGAGGAAACCCCAGAACACAGTCCTCTGACAACAGCGCACAGAGAGAATCGAGATTTAGTCACAGAGAACAATGCCAAAGAGATAAAACCTGTTCCACACTTAAAGCATACTGAGCTTTCACGATATGAGCCTGAAGTTGTGACAACTCTTAATAGCCTAAGGATTTTATTAAATCAACATTCCTTTAAAATCAGAAAGCTGCAACACAAATAGTCAGCAATGTTAAGAAACCATAAAATTTACATTAGAAATTAAACATGAAAGCTTATCTTCCATGACTTGTGAGTGATTTTTATCTTTAGATAAACTTCATGTACTATTGTGACAAGAAACCTTAAAAAAACATTTCATAGAGCTGCACAGCTATGTCTGCAGCCAGTGAACTGGCCAAATAGCTCAAAAAGCTGAAAAATAAATTCACCTCAACTGCACGTTATTTTTGCAATATAATCAAACGTGTTTTGCTCAGCAATCTATTTAGCCCATTGGGGTTATTTTGGATTTCCACCAGGATGGTTCAAATTACCTCACCACTCCCACACATCAACCAAAGCAAACACTTGCTAACATTTGAGAGGTGGGCGAGGAGGCAAACTTAGTTACATCACCACCACCTTTCCCACAAGCTGACGAGGAGGCACATGCCAACAGTCAGAGAAGAACACACCAACAGGCCTTTGCTGGGCTGGGGAGCAATTCCCAGCCTTACAGATCCAAGCTTCTTTCCCACATTTAGCAGCAAAGCAGTTCTCTAGTGTTAAACAGGAGGGGATGTTGCTATGGCAGAGGGAGAGAAGATTCTACCTGGTGCTGGTACACTGTCTTAGAGTTTGCTGCTGACATTAAGACCAATGGATATTAAAAGAAAATGCTCAGCAGCAGCTCACTCTTTCCCTTTTCTGGGTCTTTAGGAATAACAACAACCTTGCTGTGGTTACATCCAAGCATTCCTCTTAGATCATTCCTGGACCCAAGCCTTCCAGTTAAAAACTGCAGCATAAATGGGAGCGTGCAACCTAAGAAGAACTTGCTCTACCCATCCCTTGCTGGCAACAGTGAGCACATGCAGACTAACTTTAGCAAAAACACACAGCAGAAGTCTCCATGGCATTCCCATCACTATAAGGAATGGAGCCTGATCTTGAAAGCATAAATTAACAGGGCCTGCCTACAGAGCCAGCTCCACTGCTAGCCATCAAGCAGAGAAAGTTTTTTCCAATACCCAAGAGCATTGTTGCAATTAAACCAGCTGTTTCTTACCTTATCCTGACAGACAGGCAACACAAATCAGCCACAGTCATGATTGTTAATAACTTGTATGTACCAAAAAGGTGGTTTTCATGACCAGTCACTCTGTCGTCTCTTTTATAAACAAAACAGAGCCCATTCCTTCATTTTCTTCTTGGGAATTTAATAAACTAGAGCATTCAATAAACTAGAGTATATTGCTGATTCTTTTAGTAGCTGCATTCTCTCCCTACCTCCTTCTCAAAAGCCAAGCACTTGAAACTGGACATCCTTCTTCAGCTAGGATCCCAGCAGAACTGTGCAAACATCAAACTTTGCCTCCTCTGCCACCCCCTGTGTTGTCAGTGCATCCCAGATTGATGCCTGTCTGTGTCTGCAGCAAATTGCAATCAGCTGTAACTTCCCAATCTTTTCTGTAGAACTACTTCTAGGCCACAATTATTCCTCATTTTATAGCTGTGCATTTGATTTTTCCATCTTAAGGTACAGGAATCGGCGCTTTCCTTTGTAGAAATTCATCTTCCTGATTTCAGATTATTTCTCCACTTTATCAAGCTCATTTCGAATTTTAATCAGTTCTCCACAGCGCTTGCAACCCCTGTCTCCCCTCCTCCCACACTAGCACAGCTTGGTGTCATCATGTACCACACTACAGCTGTGACAAGGAGACATGCTGGTGGGTTTTTTGAGTTTGAATATGCAGTGAAAAGCAAGAGGAAAGAAAAGAAAATCAATGCCACAGGAATGTCAGCTTAAATAGCCAGCAAAATATTCAAAAAGTAGATTAGGAATAAAACCCCAGAAATCTTAAATGTCTTCCAAAGGAGCATCTCAGCTCCTTCCAACGGAGCATCACAACATGTCAGTTGTGACAAGTTTTCAGCTCTGGGGAAGATATTGCCCAATATACATAGATAGGCAGCACCTATCTAAGTATATAACCACATTAATAATGAAATATATCCAAGGGAAGTTCTGTTTTCTTCAGGCAATATGTGGTGGATAACATGAGTTTTGCAGCACTTTTAGTCTTGTTCCCATCTTAATTATATTATTCTTACATGTTTCCGGGAAAGAAATACCCAAATCATACAGCCACGGTTTCCTTATCTCCTCTGTATTATCCACTGATTTTTAGAATGTATTAACAGCACAGCCATCCTCTTTTAGCCTCAAAGTACATACTCAGGTGTTTTTTTAGGCAAGCAATTAGAAGACCGGAAAAAAATGTTTCTCTGTATTGTTCCATGGAGAGCAAATCTAGAAGCACCAAACAACTGCAGCATCCCATGGCACTACTACAGGCAAGAGTTACTGCTCACTGTGCAAAGTGACTTGCAGATGTACACACAAAGTCTTGCAGTTAAAAGAAAATAAAAATCCTCAAATGGGAAGTCACCTCCAAAAACTGGCATAGTTGCTATCTCACAGTCTATGCATATGGATACATGTTTCCTGCTAAAACCCAACTCTTTTCAGATCAAGGGGGGGCAATTTGACATTAAAACATGCCTTATATTATCTTTATTAGGAATTTCATAGCACATTCACTAAAAAAAAAGAAAAAAGTCTCTTGCTTTGGAAACAAGCAGTAGAGAATTCCCTTGCCTTTTCCTGTTTGCTGAATAGCAAATCCAAACACTACAGAAACCTGGGATACCAGGGAAGGCTCTCTGGGAAGGAAATAAACCAAAACCAACTTGTCAAATGGGACTCCCTGCTGCTGCCTACCATGTGGTGCTCTAGTGAGCTGCATCTGTTCAGCTATTAAACATTGTGGTGAGTATGATACCGACAGCAGTGGCATTATCAAATATGCTGAGTGGATATTAAGGCTCTCGAGCATAATCTCTCCACTTTTTATTTTGGTTGGTAGAAGTTACTGTAAGTAGCTTCATGTATGATAGCACTCTTTGTGCTTGTCCCCAAATGAGAGGGTACTGCACATAATCCACTGACAGCCTTAAAAATTCCTTCTGCTGTGAAAGGGAAACACTGAGTACTTTTGCTCCAGGAATTCGCTATTGTTCCCTGGAATTCACTGAGTCAGGAAAAAAAGCCCCATAGGGGGAACAAGGACATTAATGGTGTTTCACAGCAGACAGGCAGGATGCAGTCTGTTGCATTCTGTTTGTAGGCAGTAAGCTGCAAGTCCATCAAGAGGGAGGGCTGAACTAAAAATAAGAAGAGATTCCAGACCCAAAGTGGAGCATGATGGTATCTGCTGAGGCTGTAATGCCCACCCTTCAATCCAGAGACCTGAGATGAAGAGGAGTGCCTGACCCAAAAGTGGAATAACAGAGGGAAGAATTCCCAGTCCTGTACAGGCAGCTTTCCTAGCCCACAAAGAATGTGTAATGCTGCAGCAGCGTGATTTACATCTCCCTGAGGGAACATCTGGACTTACATTTCGTCCTTGACTGAGCATAGATCATCACCTACAAATTCCAGCACAAGGAGTTAAAGCCACATTAGTAGCTTCACGCTGCTGCACTGAAGGCTTCAGGATAATTTCACGGAGAACTGGCAAAACTGAAGGGCTGTGTCTTTTCTTTGTTCCTCAGCATCCCTTATTCAAGGTAAGCTAGGTAATTATCGAAAGCCAGGAAATGCATGAGTCAGTTCCTTCAGCTAATCCACCCTCTGAAGCATTAGCATGGTTCAGTGTAAATGGGCTTTCACAAACAGCCAGATATTTAAGCCTCTCCAAACACTTAACAGGAAAACTCACCTGTTGTTAGTGGGATTGTTACATTAAACATAAGCCACCAGAACACAGAACACTGACAGTATCAGTTCATTAAATCTTTATCCTGTCTGTTATTGTTGCAGGAATTCCTCTGAGTGGTATGATCTAAGCAAAAAAAAAAAAAAGACTTAACAGCAGCAGCAGCCCACTGTCAAGTGGGAAAAATCACTGCTAGATTCAAAGGGAAGGCAAAGATTGTACACCTATGGTTGTCACTGGGAGAGAAAGCAATGGGCTATTCAGTGATCCACCCGCAGTGGAGATGCACTGATGTCAAGGGTGTCAAGCTCAGGTAAGAGAAACAGTGATTAAAGAGCACAGGCAAGTAAGTGAGAGGACGATGAAGGTATATGTGGCAGCCAGGGTTTCAGAAAACACAAATAGATTCCTTGCTCTGGCTCGGTTTCCTGCATGACCCTGGTGCAATGAGCTACTGCCAAAGACTACAAAAGTTAAGTAAGTTAATTGGATGAAGGTAGGAGCCAAGCCCTGTGTGTTCAGTTCCACCCTCCCCTACACACATCCAGTGATTTTGCTCCAGTTCCTCCTCACTGATACAGTGGTGTAAGGAAATAGGGAGAAAGGCTCAAGACCATGAAACAGTCTAGAAGGAAAAAAGCAAACTAGCATTAAATATGAAGTTTTCAATTTGGTGATGACACTGAGGCTTCACAGAGCAAAACCTGAATTAAGTAAGTGGTCCAATTAACTAATTGTGAGTTACAATTAAGGTAGTATCTTACAAAACCAGAATAGTATTAAGATGAGCTTTCCTTATTAGCACAAAGTGATTAACTATATTAGCAATATTTACTTAAACAAATGACTGAAGGAAAGCAGCAGGCTCTGTAATATTGCTTCTGCACCTCATCTTCCAGCAGTAGTTTTCTGGCTTGATGTAGATCCTGCTTATACTTACTCGTATTTCTACAATATTTTCAAACAAATCAATACTGGAAGCGGGGGGCTGAGAATTACTTGGACTTAGGATCAGAATCTCTTCAGGCCACCAGCAGCACTTTTGCCCTCGTTTTGTTCTGCATCAATAGGCTAATCACTCTCACTGGTATTAAAAATAATATTGTTCATACTGCATGTCCACTGAAAAACGGCTACACTGGTACTTTGTGCTGCAGTGCACACTTCATCCTTATCCTCACTCAGAGCCCATACATTTAAAAGACAGGGAGGTAATGGGCCAGATCTTGGATTCTGGCTTTTATTCGTAGGAAACAAACCTTGATCTGTCCTGTGCAAACCTGGCTCTTCTTCAGTGGGTCAACAGCAGTCTGAGAGTCACTGCCCCTTATTAAAGCTGCCATTAGGAGCTAAAAGCATAGTCTAGGATATGCTGAAAGTGATGCCATTGCTCCAGTCTGTCCTTTTATATCTTTTTTCTTTTTTTTTTTTTTCCCCAAACCACACATTCTCAGCCCAAGGGGCCTAAAACCTGTCTCCAGCCTGCACTGTCATGGCTTCTGACACACTGGGTATACATGCCTTCCACTTGGTGTTGAGCCAGGCATGCCCAGCAGGGAGGAGGGAGTGCAAATCTTCTTGTGCTTCTCTAAAATTAGACAAGAACCAAGCAGGAATAAGCTAGGAAATATTATTAGGGCTGACTCTGTTATATGACTTGGTATAACAAACTGCACATGCCTATTATATATATAACAATATATTAATAATATAAGCATATAATATAGATAATATTTATGTCTAAATATAATAAGCAGAATATTATCCCCATGAGATAAGTGGACAAAAGTAGCCTGCTCTTGGATTTCACTCTGAGTCATCCAGAGATCCCATTCTCCAAATAATGACAATGAATTCCTGTATTTCAGTCCTCCTCCATTTGGAAGATCAGCCAGGTTAGAGTGAATACCTCAATGGCTCTGCTGCTGCAAATAGTCAAGTATACTTTTAATCTCAATAAAGTTGCTAAAATGCCTGCTAAATTTTTCATCGGCGCTTTTTATACATGGCAATGTTCTGGGAGAGTTGCTGCCAAGTTATTAAAATATCTGTAACCTTCATATGCCAGGATGCTGGTTAGTAGCCAGGGCCAGGAATTTTGAATTACAAGTATGTGATTAGATCATGATGGATCTAAAACATCAATGAGAGGATATAATGTTAACTAGGGAAGGTGGGAGGCAAGATGGTCTACTTATTTATCTGTACATCATTAACTAATTCTTGTGTCTTCCTTTCTGAAGCCAGAAGTTTGTTATTTATATGTGAAAAGCCTTGACACAAAGTGATATAACTCCTAATTCTGGCCACATGCTTATTTGCTCTGCTGTTGCTGCTTTTGTTTTTTAATTAAGCAGAACTTATCAATGGTTCTCATCAAGAAGTTCTTCCACGTGAGTACACGTGTTCCTTCCTATGCCTCATTTCATGGGAAAGAAAAGGAATGTAATCCCTGAGACCCCTGGAGGTTTGCCACCTGTTTTCACTGGGGTTCACTGGGATTCACTGGGACCGCTGAATTTGCGCAACACACAAATTTGTGCTTGAGGACATGGCAGAAGAACAAGACAGGGCACAAGGGAAAGGGGAGAGAAAGAAAGAATCCTTGAAAATATGACTGGATGCAATCCATAGAGTACTGCAGAGCTTTAAAAGTGACAATGTAAAAAATTAGAGGAGCTTTATGAAGAGGTCATGAGCCTCTTCAAGTCTGTGCTAATTAAATATGCTTGGTCTTGTGCTTGCCTTTCCAAAATGGTCCACTTGAGTTCTCAAAAATGCAGAGTTTTTGTTACTAATATAACATGACCCAGGCCAAACCCTCTCTATTCCTAATCTTGGCGCTTTTTTTAAGCTCAACAAGAAAATTAAGTTCCATGTTTACTTTCTCTCCTTGTGCCAGATCTAAGGTTCTATTTGTGCACAGTTTGCAACAGCAAAGTCATAAGAAGACTTGCCATCAAATTCAGTACCAAAGTTTTGGATCTTAAGCACTTCTCACAACAGATGGATTCAATTTACAGTGTAATCTTGAGATATGTGGGATCAGAAGGGAATTTAGAATCCATGACCTGGTCTGTACGATAATTTCATAAACGCCACGGCCACATGCAATTCTTTCAATTGTTTTCAGATGATTCTGATATATGTGGGCCCACCAGAAGTGTTTTAAAGATCTACTCACCCTCAGCCAGGCTTCACACCTTTGCTAGAAGGAAGCACTTGAGGAGGTTCATCATTGTTGAGGGCTGGAGCACTGTGCCACTGACACGATGTTTTAGCTGGGAGCTTGGGTCCTACTGGCTGTGCAATTTTCTCTGGTCAAGGGGCTAGCAGGTGGTGACCCCATTACACAGCATGCTTTTTTGGGAAGGAAGCTTGTATTCTCCCAAAAGCACAAAAGGAGCAGGATGCATAAAGGAGCTATTTGCTGGATAGAGAGATGTGAGAATTTCTATTTTATCCCAAGACAGAGGAAGAAAATGAAAGGAGCTGCCTCCCTCAAGCACATTTCTAGGCTGAGGAACCAGGCAATCAGCTGGGAGATCAGAGCTACCACACTGGTACACTGGACCCTCCACAAAACATCAGGATTTGTCCTTGCAGTGCTCCATGATGGCAGTCTCAGTCAAACTGCTCAATTACATCAACTTTACGAATTCCATTCATATTTTTCATACAGTTAGGTATTAGTCTATTCTGTGCCAGAATTAGCACATTTCCATAACCTTCCCTCAGCAATTTGGCCTGTTTATGGCAAGAACAGACCACTGTTGCTCAATGCATGATAACAGATTGTGCAGAGTATTCAAGATGAGGCATTAATAAATAGCTTATATAACAAAAACCCTTTTCAGAACTTTTTTAATCTTTGTCTCTACTGATATAAAAGGATAACTGCATGGTTTCAAGGCATGAGTTGACCATCTCAGTGATTTATTTTCTTTCTGACAAAGTTAGATCTTTAACCTGATCACTGAGGTAAATGATTGCTGCATTTAGCAAAAATTCCCTAGATTAATTCATTGCTCCCATTCTAATTAACTTAACGTTTGTGTGCATTGAATTGCATTCTCACCTGCCTGTCTAGTCCCATAAATGAGTCTTTTTTGATTGCACTGCTTTTTTTAATTCAAGCCCATAAGCAAGTCCGGAAATCCTTCTTCCACAGTAATTTTTTTCAGTTTAAAATTTAACATATAGTCTGGTTGCTGAGCTTTCTGTTCCGCAAAGAAATCAATCACTGTCCATAATAGTTAAACTTCCTATAGCATTTTTCATTCACATATATAAATGAAAACTAAATCACAAATAAATATCCCATCTATAAGCATAATAAGGAAATACCAAATACTAACAGAATTCTGGATTGGATAACATCAGCCTTATGAAATTTTCTTGTGCTTCAAGGTAGCAGAATATTAAAAATCACAACTGTGATAAACATAATGGTCCAAAGTCTTTCCAGGGCTCCAGAGTGATCCTTGATGCCCACTTAGCTGATACGATGATGACCTGGTTTTCAGAGGTGCTGACTATTTTCAGCTTCCATTGACTTTAGCCACTGTTGTGCATGTTCAGAACTTTTAAAATATCAGATTTCTGAATACTAGGTCTGCCCTTTTTTTCTTAAATCCCTTCCTGGATGTGAATAATTCAATTTTAAATTCATTACTGTTTCATGAATATACAAGCCTTCCCAAATCTTTGCTTTCCACAGGTACGTATATAATAATAAGGAAATCCAGATTTGAATGATGATTATTTGAAGAAACAACATTCTAGAAATATTATTTTTTAAATTAATAATAAAATATTAAACTCTTCCTGGGAAAATTAATTAGCTCCAATACAAACCACTAAAATCAAAGGTATTTTTATCATCAATCTCACTGAAAGTACATCCAGCTCTCTAGGAATTGATCCAAATACAACCAAGTCAATAAAAATCAATTGACTTTCCATTAGACATTAATCCCAAGAACAGAGAATAACAAATGCATTTGTCTTTAGACATTGCAATTCTTTCTCTGGTACACTCAAACACAGAACTCTGATCCTCACTTGAGTTTTTCTCCTTCTGTTCACTTGAGGGAAGGTCATTACACTTGCATAAGTTAAAATTATCCATATTTTATGGATATGTACAATAAAGTCTAACAGAGTCAGCTCTTAAAAGCCTGGTGTAGCAGAATACTGCATATGTATAACTAAGAGACAGAGGGAGAGGAGTAGGAAAAACTACTCATTTTAAGTTTGCTGAAAGTTAAAAAAAAAAAAAAATCGAATAAAAAAATGTAATTTCCCCCATATATATTTTAATATATATAGTATGTAAATATTTGGGACAAAGAGCACAAACTGAGTTTATTCCTGATCCAAAACTCTATTTTCTGAGACATATAATCTTTCCGCTCCCATGGCTGTTCACCTCAGTCATTAATTGTAACTCTGAAGGCTTCACAAACACATCTTGAAAATCTAAGGACGATATTGATTAATCCATCATGCCAGTAATGCTACATCTTCACAGTATTTCAGGTTAATTGTGTTGTGCCTTGCATATATTGACACCATCTGTTTTAACCACATCATACTTTTTCAGGTAATGTGTTAGCACACCTTTTGAAGTAGTTTTCCATATTTTATCAACACAGTAATAATCTTATTGGTTGACACTTCCCCTAAATTATTATTTCCTAGTGACATGAAATAGAATGAAACAAAAAATATCTACTACAATCTACCCTGAGCTTTATATCTTTTTATTTTGGTATGTTTTCTATATGCCAGGTATAGACATACTGTCACTGTTCTCTCACTGGAATCACAGGGCATTTCCCCCCACTTTCCCCCAGAAGAGGGTTAGGACAACATTCAAAACATTGCCACGTCTGCCTTATTCCTTATTTTAGACCTTTGAATGTTTCCTATTGGAATGATCACCACCACTTCACCTAAACCAGCAGATCCATACCTGTAAATGAGCTTAATTAGTACATCCTCACCCTGCTTGAGTTAAGAGACGTGGCCAGTTCAGCTTAAGCAGCTTGTGTGCTCTAGGCTGGGTGTCTTCTCTGGAATGCCAAAGCTCTACACTTTGAAATTCTCTGCTTGCCTTATCCTCCATACAAACTTCTTGTTCTCAACTTCAAAATCATCCATCATCATAAAAACAGCTGCTTTGTGCTCTGCAAATACTTTGATTTTCAAACAAATGACACAGACAAAGAAGACACAGAAACTGCTGATTCTTTCCATCAGGCATACAAAATGTCGCATTTTGTTATGAGATCTTTAATTTTAACAATGAAAGATGAAAACATGGCATAATTTATAAATTTTTTATAATGGCTGAAGTCTGTTGATGGAAATATATCCTTCTTCTCAAGCACAGCAAATACCCCTTGTGCCACAGAGGAGAATACCAGTTTCCTATGCTACCAGCATTGCCCGAAAGAGCAATATAACAGGACTTCTTAGTCCTTTGAGGTGGTATCTTTGTCTAACTTCGCTTTGTTCCTCACCTTAGGAAAGCTAGAAATTCGAGGTAGCCACAGCACAGTGACTGTGGAAGACAGTGACATTCATACATTTGTACACTTCTGTTTCTAATGACTTGGGATAACAGGGTGGGAAGAGGAGTGGAGGTAAGAACACGAATCTCTGACAGAATTACCTAAGGGCACTAGAAGTCAGACAAAAAGCTAAGTACAGGAGTGCATATGGTGATTTATTGAACATTGCATGAAAAGCTGCTGCCTTTTTCTATGTGACATGGAGATGGATGTGGACCATGTCATGAGAAGCAGAAAGAAAGGAAGCTTGCTGTAATTATCAGAGCTGCCTGTCCTTCATCTATCCATCAACAGGAGAGGAAGTGGCAGTAGGCTTTTAGATATGATATCTATTTCCTCTTGAACTAGATCTCCCAGCAGAGACAGCACAGGAGACAACTACCATAAGAGAAGTCAAGTGGTTGAAATGAAAGCTAATTACTGCATCTCTGGATGACTAAAACATTTTAAAATCCCTTTCCTGAAGTACTGTGATGCATATGTATCATACATATAAACAGTCCTTTATATTTGCGTTGCTACAGTACAGGTGGAGTTTTATACTAATTTGTCTTGGAATTTAAAATATTTGCACTGGAACTGTTAAACATCTGGTAGCAATGGAGACTACACAATTTTTAAAATGTTTCTCATAACAATGCTTATTTGGAGAGGTTTAATGATTACTTTAAATAAATATATTCCCAACCTAACACCAAAGCTGTGATTCAGATGATCAAGCAGCAATTTTTAAAATCAGAATTTGTTATGAGCTTGATTTCATTATTAGGTTTACATTGTCTTTAAGTAAACAGAATAATAAAGAGGGCAAGCACACACTGAAGTACCATAATCTAACTTGTAATTTCCTCTTCCATTTCCAGAATGAAGAAGGTTAAGAGCAAGCTACCTCAAAGCTCCCAAGCACCCTCCCCAACATGCTAGTGAGGGCTATAATCTAAGTTTTTTTAAAGTAATAGCTCCAAACTTTTTTACCACCACACACAGGTGAGTTATCCATGCACAGAGCATCTCAAGGTACACAGGCACTTATTGCTCATGCACATTCATGGCACAAACAGGTGAGTGGGTACATGCAAAAGAACATGCAGAATCAGACACTTCTCTCCTCCTAGTTTTATCTCCTTCCACCACCCATAGCATGTTTCTGGTTGTTTAGTAGATAAGACACTCCTAGTGGCATCTCAACATTGATGAAAGAAGGAAGTTTTCAATGACAAACCCCTCCTACTGTTTTTATTACAGCAGGTTTAACACAGTAGCTGCCAATATGAAAACACTTAGATCCAATTAAATATTTTTCAAATATAATGCAGACATAGACCTCCCTGTTTCTATGTTCTCTTCATTTTTGTAACTGTCATATCTCACAATATCTTTCTGAGCTAAAATAGATCTCAGGTGAAATTCTCAGAAGGATCTGCAGTTCAACTGACTTTAATGAGATATATAGTCTTTGGTGTCACAAGTGCTTTTGAAAATACTGCCTTTCAACTTCCCTTTGAATACCATCCTTATTTGAATTAGACTCTGGGAAATTATATCCCAGTAGTTTTCCAAGCTTTATCTATCACTGACAACCCTTATAAAAGTCCTTGCCAAATGTCTTAGGATTTCAGGTCAATCCCTCAGTGTCTCCACTCTAGAGACAGACAACGCTGAAGCTGCTCTTGGAAGGTCAAACCTCATACCAGTGAAATTTCACACAGTTACCATTTTGCTCTGAAGCAGAGCAGGCTTAAGGGAGGTTCCCAAAGTCTCTTGCAAAGGCATCAGGGGGAGACCAGTATCACCTCACAGAGCAGGATGATAAAGGGCTTTTTGCTGCTTCACAGAAATTTCAATAGAACCAGTAAGGTATCATTTATCATTTTCCCCATCCCTATTAAGCTGGTAGTGTTTCTGACCATTGAAAACTCTCAATTATTCTTTTATTTTATCATCTGTTGCTACAGCATGGGTATAAGAAAGTTATTTGAGAAAAAATAAAAGATTGAAAACCACAAACATTTATGAGCAGGCAATAATTTTTGATCTCAAACTCATCATTAATGAGTATAATGTTTTAAAATAGAAAAATCATGGCTAGATGGAAGAGCAAACAAATATTATAGTTTGGATAGACTTCAGGTATAGTAAAATACCAAGGAAAACATTCCTTTGTATGCTAATGAACAAGAAAAATCTAAGAAGAAAGTAACTCTGTCAACCACGGAGTGTGCATTTGGTCTGAGATTGCAAATAAAGAGGAAAATGATAACAAGGCACCTGGTGTTTGGACAGCAAATATTTAAATTCTATCTAGCAACACAATACTTGCCGTGAAATATGTAGGCTCTCAGTTTTTCTGGCACCTGGGAGAAGTTGCTTTGTTCACATTTTTAAACTAAGATTGCACAATACCAGCCAACTATTTTGTCCGTGTGATTCAATGTAAGACAAGGATACAGAAAACCTCTGAATTTTATTTAAGGTTTTCTTTCTGTGTTTATTTGCTCAAGCCAGTAAATAAATTTTTAAAAATCACCTTTGTCCACAATGCAAGAGTGCCTTTGCAGAAAAAAGGAGTCTGGGAAGATTGAATACCATATTTCCCTCTAATTTTGAAAACGATCACTGCTGAATGTTTTCTGAGGGTAAAAGTGTAATTGGTTATAGATCAATAAGCAATTTCATTCAAAAGGAACTCAACTCTTCCTGAAAGTAGAGACATTCTGAAACAAAAATCAAACTAACGCATTAACAAAGTTCAGACTAATCTAAACAACAAAATTTTATACTGCCCTAGTTATGCTTTTCTCAATTGATCATTTATTTATGACGCCATAAAACTCCATATGCTTTCAATTTTGATTGCTAGTTCCTTGCTTTAAGGCAGCTGAAATTACTTTTTTAGACTTCCTAGCCTGACAGTCTTCCTTTCTGCTTAAGATTTACCATCACAAAAGAGTGATGAAATCAGAGGACAAGTTCTAATACTAACAATAAGCACAGTCAGCTGTAATACACTGCAATTCCCCAATCAGATTCCAGATTAAATCCCCCAGGGTAAACATACTTCCCTCTGACACTGCTAAATTCTGTTCCATGTAATTACACTGCAATAAACTGCTCTATCTGTACAGGTATCCCACTATGATTTTTAATTGAAAAGCCATGAAAAGTAGCACTGCAGCAAATAAAAGGCATTTTGAGTATGTCTGAGACCCTGTACAGCATCATATGCTATAAACCAGTATCATTTAGTTCACTATTGACCCCAAAAGGTTCATTAACTGCTATAATTACATTCAGATAAAATAAATTTAAACCCCACAAATGTAAGAACAACCAAAACAAGAAGAAATCTCCCACCTTTGGTGCTGATACTTACGATATGCAGCTCTAAATAATCTCCAAGGCCAGTAGAACTGTCCACTCGCACCAGCACAGCCTCTTTTTGCACAGTGCTAAACCCTATTGCCAGTCTGTCGGCTCGAGTGCTCGGCCGGTCGTTAGGAGGCCACGTGTAAGTGATTTGTCCACCACCTTTGCTAAAGATATACGTTGTCCCCGCTGGAAAAAAAAAAAAAAAAAAAAAAAAAAAAGAAATATAATCAGCCCACTTGCACCGGTACCAACCCACGTGGAAATCACATGCCCTACAAAAATCAGGTTCTCACATAGTAAATGGATTCATAATCTGTATTTCAACGTGAAGAGGTCTTTATCTCTAAAAATTATGCAGCAAGTGAAATATTAGTGGGTTTTATATTGTGCAATCAGCACAGAATATAACTTAATTGCAAATGAAACGACTTGAAATACCATAGCTCTGATTCAGAAATGCACATCTATTTGGAAGAGTTCTTAAGCTTATGCTTGATGAACATATTTCTGTGATGTGTAGAACAGGGACGAGTTAAACCAAATGCCTTCCTCAACTGAGCCTATGTGGAGAAGTCAAGTAATTCCTGTTGCCTCATGGCTGACAAAAAAAATGCAGCTACTTATTTACACAATGAAAATGATACATGATGGTGGCCAGCAGAGCAAGATGTTAACAAATACATACAGATAAGACTTTTACAGATCTGAGGTTTATCATCCTGTGACAGATGGGGATAACAAATGAACACATACTTGTCTTGTCAGGACAAAGAGATTAGTCTACCATCTGAGTAAGCAATGGCTTATTTGCATAATGCTCAATGTATATCTTTTAAAAGTGGAAATCTTTAGACATTATATCTAGGGTGCACTTACAAAATCTATAATCTGTTTGAAACAAGTGTTGTAATCCAAAACCACTTAGCACTCAGGTGCTTAACTTCATCACCAGCATATTTCCTCAGAACTAAAATAGCAGCGTATCCGGACATTTTCCATTTTAAACTTGTATCTTAACAAGAGCAACAGCACAGAGCAGGCAAATTGTGCATGCACTTGATCTTTCATTGGAAAAGTCACTACAAGCTGTCCACTCCTTTCCCATGAGGATAGGTCAAAGCTTAGGGAGATAGGTTAATGCATTGTAAACACAGATGTCTAGTTTTATTATCCGTCCTAAGCTGTCTCAAAGCGTGGCTACTCTCAATTTTACTGCATTTCATCTATTTTTATTACATTTTATCTATTTTATTAAATAGAACAAGTGGGAATATTTTTAAACTAAAGGAGAAAAGACTTAGCTTCTATACCAGGAAGAAATTCTTTACTCAGAGGGTAGCGAGGCACTGGAACAGGTTGTCAAGAGAAGTTGCGGAGACCCCATCCCTGGAAAGCCAGGTTGGATGGGGCTTTGAGCAACCTGATCTAGTGGGTGACATCCCTGTCCATAGCAAGGAGGTGGAAGGGGGTGGAACTAGCTAATCTTTAATGTCCCTTCCAACCCAAACCGTTCTGTGATTCTATGAAAAGTAATTCAGTTTATTTCATCCAATGTTCTCACTCTCTGCTTCACGTGTCCACCTAAGGAGAGAGTGCATAACAACATAATTGCAATTTTCTTACTTTCTTTCAAGGTTGCCCAAAAATGCTGTGAGCATATAAAGTGATCTAAAATCCCTTGAATCCGCAGACTTTTAAAGCCAAAGCCAAGAAGGACTGTACAGTTACACAACTTGTTCAACTCCCAGGTGTCTCAAAATCTTACTGTACTAGTGAGCAAGACTGCTTTGTGTCAGATGTAAAACAAAAAGGACACCCAGTCTTTTTGAAAAGCTCCCCTATATTTATTTCTAGCATCACTTTTCCTTTACAGAAATACATGCCTACAACCCTATCTATTAATTACGGTTTTTTTCCAGTGCCATCAATCTGTAATAATTTATGCACTGTGCATAGCACTAAAACCACTGTAAATCTCATTTTATATTAATACACTTGTGGGATAGTTTCACTGTGCTTCAAATAGATTTGCTGGCTTTTCTCTTGATGCCAAAATACCAACCTGCACGTGTTTCAGGAAAGTTTGTCAACTTCTTCAGCAAAGACAAACACAATAGCAGGGCTGTTATTTAAGGTTTCATTTACACTCTAAGTAAAACCAGGTTTTATCTTTATTATAAAGAGTTTTGCATGAGTAGCGAAGATTGGGGCTGTGCCAGGATTGGTAATAGAAATGGGCAAAGGTGTCTGGTTTAGGAATGTGTGAGACAAAACCCTCCTCTCCTGCTCTCCCACCCTGGCTTTCCTCCTGTGCAGTGATCTAAAATGCATGATAATCTGCTGTGTGTCATTAATCTTCAGTTGTAATACATCCCAAAACAGAGATACATTAGACAGGTAATATCACTGCTGATGGCCCCCAAGTTCTCCTCTTTGCTGCTACTGTTGGCTTCAAAGCTTCAACTGATGAGTTGGGACCTTCATGGAGTTTATGTCACTGTGGTGTCTGGAGTGAAAGGATTGGGTCTGTGCTGATGAAAAACTGAGGGCTTGACCCAAAGCTCATTAAAAACAGTGACAGCCTTTCTGTTGACTTCATAAAACATTGTGTCAGGTCACAAATGAGGTTCTTATAAGTAACAAAAATGAGAAGGCTAAGGAAAAACAACTCCTTACACCTCAGTGTCACAAATGAAACCTGCTAGAATAGTACCTAAGATTTAAGTGGCAGTGCATAATTCTCCTTTTCTTGGTTGTAACAGATGTGTTTACCCAATTTAGAAGACAAAGGAAAAGCCTGCCAAGCACGGTGGAGTCATACAGAATACAATGACCCAGAAGTAAGTCTTCAGATCTGAACAATGAGAGGCTTTGCTGTTCTTATTCAGAGTGAATCTTTGCTGCATTTTTTTGTTAAATACCTCCCTTCAAATCAACCAGTGAAGAGCAATTCATTCCATACTGCTGCCGCATTGAAGCCAAGGTCAATGTCAGTGTAGCTGGATAAATCTAGATGTAAATCTTTAACTACACAGAATAAACATAAAAGTTTAAAAAAGTATCTTTTATCCATGAGAACATGTGGCTTATGGGTTTTATGACAAAACTTTCCCTCCTTTACAACTGCCCATTTTGTAGCTCTTCTAACTAACTGTGTGTCTGGTAAAAGACTAATTAATCCATGCTGATGAATACAGATCTGCCTCTGTCTGAGCTGTACAGGGAGTCACGTTCTTCAAATTTCCTGTATTAATTATGAAAAAAATGGGTCGGAAGCCATTTGAGAATAGATCCTCTGGTGTTTATATTTCGAGAAAGACAAATATAATATTGTAAAATTTATTCCTTGGGGATTGATCTCAGCTTATAGCTCAACCTCCCATTAACTATTAAAAGCTAGAAACTGAGCAGTTGTTGGAAGCAACCTTCCTTACTACCTGTTTTGGATATGTTAAGAAACAACAGAGGAAGCCTAATTCACTTGCTTCATAAAGGCTTTTATGCTCTCTGACAAACCTTATAATGTCTCTTCCTCTCTTTCAGAACATTGTCACAAAACTCCAGTCATCTTCCTCCTCTCTCTTAGCTTGTGGCACTGTGTTGTTTGGGGTTTATCATCTCCAGAGAATTGAAAGCAGTGGAATTATAATGTCAAGAACAGCAATGCCATCAGCACAGTACTTGTAAGCAGGCAACTTTGTAACATGCCAGTTATATCTCTCAGCCACAGAATTCACTGCTTAATTCTTTATGCTTCCATGCATCCGCACAATGTTTAGGAAAAATGTCCACACAGCTCTTTGAAATTCTTACCCATGAAAGCACGGCTCCCATTGTAACAAAACGCCAGTGGTCAAGATACAGTAATGTTTTTTAATGGCCTGGGCCTCTGAAGTCCTATTTGTTTGCAAAATTCATCTTTATGAAATAGTGCCTTCATTTCGGCACAGCCTGGCAGCAACTCAAGGACATCTGCTTACCTCTACAGTATTAAGCAGATAAATATTTTGTTTAGTACCCATTTACTGTATTTATTATTGTTTATGACTGCAAAGCTTTTCAATATTTATTGCTCTGAAGTCACATTTGATGTAGCTTAATAGTTTGCTCAAATCAACAACAAATCAACAGCTTTCTGCCTTCCTCATGTTCATTCCAATTTTGAGTTTAAGGTATATTGCACTGAAGGGTAATGTACATAATTCCATTTTTCCCGTATAATGTAAGTAGCATAATGTTTATTTTCAACATCCACATCAGGTTTCAGGTGTTGATGAAGTGAATGCAATGGTTTGATTAAACTCTGAACCCTAATAAACTGTGATTCCATCACATTCTGTGACTGAAAAACTGAAGCCTGTAAACTTCTGTAATGAAAACTATTAGCTTCACTTTCAGTAATAGAAAAGCAATTTTTAACTATTATAAAAAATATGAAGGGTAAGGATTGCTAGTAACAAGAAATTACCCAATAATGTAATTTTCTTCTTTCTGTACCTTATCAGTACTTCATTCTGCGCTACAATGTGAATTCTCTTATTCCCATTGGTAAGTAATTACTTGCACTGATAAACCTGCTGAATCCAGTGAGACTGTTTGTGCAGGCTACTATTAATTACCAAGAATGAAGAATTTACAATATGAAAACATATATATACACACACACGATTGTCCAAACGTCTATATGAAGGCATTAATTACATTTACTATGTTCAGAGGAGCACATAAATCTCCATTAATACTCACTTTTACATATTCATCTACGCATTTTCAGTCCACACAAGCTGAAGTTCAGAAAAGTACACAAAATTTCTGTACATATATTTGTACAGATTTTCTAAGGTAAGTAAAGAAAGGAATGCTTCAAGCCAAAAACATGATGTGCTGGGGGAGAGAAGGAGAGGAGGGGGTTTCAAAATTATCCATTTGGTGGATTAAAATACAACCTTTCTGTATCGTTTCTTCCTAGACTTTGATGTGCTATTAATTATTTACACAGAAGGGAGAAAATATGCCACAGGGTTGAGGTGAGGAGGGTATGGCCATTAGGGTTAACCATGGGAAGGAGACAGAATGAGCTGCTGGAAGAAGTATTTCAAACTAAGGACTAGATTCAACTGAACGTTTCCTGAAGGCATTCTCATACACTCTCTCCCACAAGTCTGGGCAGGAGCCTGAATATGGATTGCAACTTCTCTCCTGAAAGAGCAACATCAGGCTATTTAATAGCAGGGGAGGTGTATTGCATGGGGAAAGAGAAAATGTTCAAATGGATTATTGCCTGTAGCCCTCCAAAGAGCTTGAGCCACAAGGGTAGGAATGAATGTCGTATTTTCTGGCCAGATTCTCTTAGATTTGTGGATAACAGGAGCGTATTTATGATGTGCCTAAGCTTGGCAAACCTTGATAAAGGTTCAAAGGTTTCCTGGAAATTGGTTGCTACTCCAAACAATTTCTAGTTAGGTCCTTGAACCCATCTAACTGCATGTCCAAACTAAGACTGTTACAAACAGTCTTAACATTTGTCACCTGTAAGGTCACAAACTGCACAGCATAATTCCTCCGTAATTCCATTATTTCGTTCATTGATCTTCCCTTCTTCCAGAATAACTGGAAGAAAACTCACTGACCAAAGCACCATAGACAAAGATTGTTGCTGGGTTTTGTTATTAATATTGTCATTAATGATATCATCATCTCTCTTCAGGTAAAGATGCTGAGGAAAATAAAGCAAATAGAAAACGTGTCTGCCTCCTATCAGCCTTTTATGGCACCCCCATTTCACTGTGCTACAGCTCAGCTCTAAAATTCAATGTTTCTGTACGAGAGGCTGAAGCCACATCTTTCCAACACCTCAACCAACTCCATCAGCTGGAGCAATTCATTTAAAAGAGCCAACAAAGCAGTATCTACTACTCATTCAAACACAATTTTACATTGCATTATAGAACTCTTTCCAACACACTAAGGTGACCCTGATTTGCTTTATCAGGCCCTAAAAGACTTTTCATCACATTGCATCCAATTTTTCAGAGACATCTATAAACCAGTGCTGTAGGTGGTTTATTATATTCAGCTATCCCCTAAGAGCTGTCTCCAGGTAGAGGTCTAAGCGATAATAGAACCAACACAATCTCAAGTCACACTGAGCATCCCAGCCTTTGCAGTGGCATTTGTTGAAGATTCAGGATACTAACACAGAAGCAAAGTTTTTTCCCCTCAGACCAAAGAAAACCCGCTAAGAAAACCACTCCTTTCTCTACTTCTTCCTTCTTACAGTCTATGGCTATTGTATTCAGGCAGTTGTTCATATTTTACCTTGCATGTAATAATGAAGTAGGTGAATAAATACTCCATTCCTGTTCTAAAAGTTTTTATAATTTAAATTCCCTAGTTTCTACCACGCTCTATTGATTTCAATAGGGTCACTAAACAACAAAACTAAAATTTGTGAGTAACAATGGTTCAACAAATACATATATCTATAAAGAACAACTCTGACACAGCATCAGTATTCCAAGTCAGCACCATTCTTAGCATCATAAATGACATAGTTAAAATAAAAGTTTCAAAGAATTTAAAGAATTTTCCAACTAGAGTGTTTTTAATATTTTAAATCAAGTAGCATCTTACACCTTGAATGACCCCATTGATTTAGATTAGATCACTTATCTGGAGTAAGGTGCTACTCAGTTTGAGTAGGGACACTGAACTAAGAGCCTCAAATTGTGCTTAAAATGAATATAATTTTGAGAAGGACCTCAGCTAAGCAAGAGCCAGCTGAAAGGACTCCTAAAAGAAGAGAAATTAAGAGTATCTGTGAATCTGACTTATTAACAAAACATGAGTTGATTAACTGAATGTCAATGGACTTGATAGTATTAAGGCACTGATTCTGTAAAATTATTTTTATTAGCTTTGAAACATCCACAGGAAAAAAGTTCTGTGGTTTGTTGATCTCATAAATATGCTCACTTATACAAAAAAATCACTATCTATTTTATGAAAGGATACAGTTTTTCTAACACAAATCTGACACAGAGTGATAAAAGAAAATTATTGTTCTTCTCCAGATTCTCTCAGTTTAAAAATTTTATGGGCTGCCTATTACCTATCACTTTTCCAGTATGAATGCTGTTCAAAATGAATTTGAAACATTTCTGTATGAAATATAAGGCAAGTAATTCCCCATTAGGCCTTGGACCTTTATGCAATGTAGATGGTTAGAAAATGATCTATTTTGGAAATTAAAGCCTGCTTTAAATGTCATATTGCACTCAACATGAAACATTTTAATCCATTATAACTCTATTAAAGGTAACAAGGATACAAGATGTCTGATTCTTAAAGCTTGCCGAAAAGTCAGATGGAAATTAAAAGCCAAATGTCTATAAATAAAGGAAGGTTTTATTCCTCCTACAACCTTGTCAACATATAGTTAAAGATAAATTTCTTGAACGCTGCTTACAGAAGTGGAAATTGCGTGGTTGAGAAACACATATGAGGAGGCAATGGATTAAAAAGTATTGCCTAACAGATAAAATGTAAAGGCATTGTCAAGGGAACTCCCCTGTCTGACCATCCAGGAGCCACTCTGGTGTCACCCTCACACCACCTGAGCTGGGACCGGGGCTGCTTCCCAGCTATACCCCCACACTCACACAGTCACACCAAGTCTCCTTCCCAGCGCCACCCTGGGCTTCCCATAGCAGAGTCCCAGACATCCAGAGCCTTAAAATAATTTAATCATGGAATAATAACTAAGCAACAGAATAAGAAGATAAAATAATAGCTCAAGCTGGTGCCTTTGAGGAGGGACCGTGAGCAAAGAAACCCCTGGGCTTTTATAACCTCGCAGCCCTAGCGTGCCAAAGTCTGTGTGGTCAGCTCCTGCTGGCCCTCAGTGTCTGGTCCTGTGGCTGGGCCACAGGTCCCCGTGCCCTCTTGGGCTCAGGGTCGGGTTCCTGGCCCTCAGAGCCCAACCTGCAGCTGACACTGCAGCTGCAACCTGAGCTACCTGCACTAAAGGTACTCCTCAACACCACTGTCAGTTTGAAATCAGTAAACTCAAGCACTCTCGAAGACAATAGGACTGTTCCAGTCTCCACACTCCTGACACCAGGAAAGTTCAAGGCCTAAACTTCAATTTCATCACAGTTGCAATCAGTTCCATCAAAATAAATGAACTGCACGTGCACTGATTTGCTTCTTATGCCTTATTAGTTGTGCCAAATCCCAAATGAACGCAGTGAAGGGGCTGGTTAGTTGAAGTGATTTGTAACAGGATGCAGGAACTAGGACATTAACTCAAATACTATGCAGGTTGATAGAGACCAAATGTTGTCACCATCTGTTGGTGCCCTATGTGAAATCATTCAGTGGTTCCAGTCCAGGGACTTTACAAACTCAACAGATACCTGGCAAAAGTTAAAAATTCCCTAAGCCAAGAAACTTGAGTTGTTAGAGTTTCCGAGCTTGCTGACTCAGCTGGGAAGCCAGTAAGTTGAAGGCAGAAACCAGGACCTGAGCATCTCCCACATTAAGTAGTTCTGCACAGATGTCCTTATAGGCCAAAAACTGGTAAAACAAAATTAAATTTTCTCTGTATAGGAAAGGCAATGTTCTTTTCAGAGAAAGAATAATTATTTATAAGTCATTATTTCATGCAAAACATTAGTGCCTGAAGTTATGTTTTTATTCAAGCACCTACAGAACTATCCTGATTCTCAGAAGTGTTATTGCATTTCTGGCAACCTTTAAAAATACCCCCCCCCTGTTCTTTAAATAGGGATCAAAACATTTGAAATAGCTGGCCTTAAGTCATTTAATAGTGTTAGAATGGACAGGAGCTCAGCTGCAAGTGCCCAGCATGCTTCTAGGCTAAAGTCTTTATTTCTTATTGACTTCCTTACTAATATAATATTCCAGCTATCCAGTCTTACATTAACTTAGTTATTTTTAAGCGACGTTTATATTATGTTCCTTGTTAAATTGTGCATCTCATAATTGAATCTTGAAAAATCCTTAGAGAGCTTTCAAAAGTAGCCAAAACTCGTCTTAGAAGAAAGGCATAGCATGCTAAAAGTGAAAGCACTGCAAGCCCGCCAAAGTCACTGAAAAATGATCCACGCCCAAGGATGTCAGATGCTGGACTAGGATAAGATGTTGCTATTGCTTGCAGCAGAAGGATGGTACTGGCAACACTGCAACTTGCAGGGTTTGCTGAGAGGCAGCCTCTGCTGAGAATAGGTAATTGTATTATGGGCAGTGTGCACTGAAGCTTAATTTTGCTTGTTTGCAAATGCAGTGAAGAGTAAGAAGTTCTGTGCCATACATGCTCTCCTACTAATTACCCAACTACTAATACTTAGGAGACAAAGTATTCTTGTGGCAACATTTCTGAATGTTTTTGAGTAGACAGACATAGGCTATAGCTCAAGGAAAATAGAAAGAGCACAGTTTCTTAGAGATATTACATCCTGAAATGCAAAAATAGCAACCATTCTTTGTGTAACAAAAATGAAATAAAATGAAATGCAAGAGATGAAATCTTTGGAAAAACACCAGGCCTCCCTGAAGCACATGAATCCACCCCTGAAGTAGCTGTTCAGAGGCATCTCAGAAGGAGACCTGGCACAGAGAAAGACTGATGAGCAGGTTGCATACTGACTGCAGTGTTGTGGCACTGCACCATCTTCCTAATTCCAAGCATGAACAAAACTTCAGGATATTTAATTTGATATACAAATCAAGTTTTAAAGCCAAAGCTAGTCATCATCAGCATTATATGTACTCAGACCTCCAAAAAGTATTAGGTAAAAGAGGAACATGATATAAAAGTCACTGCTTGGTTGCCTCAAGAAAATAAGAACCAGGAAGCAGATATAAATAATACTTTATTTGGAGAGTTGTCCTAATCATTATCCCAAGGATTGACTTTGGGACATCAGTGTTTACTTACATTATCAAGACTGTGCACGAAACAAACAGTGTTTAATAGGTGTACACAGACACAGCTGTATTTGTACTTGACTCTTTAAGGTTATTAGACCATTATAACAAGAGTTAACAGGGGCCAGCCAGGTTGGGCCAATTCACTTCCTTCCCACTTCTTTCTGTTCTACTGCATAATAGATTTTCAATTGTGGCCTGGCACAGAAGCACTACATGCTTTGTCATTATGATAATTGCCATCATTCTTCTTTGCAAAGTCCTTATGCTGTTGTTTGTAAGCAACAATTCTCTGCCAGCTCCAGAGGATAAAGAGCTGCAGTGAAAAATATGCATGTTAATGCTTTTCACTGTGTTACACAGTTAAGTAATTAGAGAGCGTGGTTTAACCACTGGATTCCACAACAATGTTTGGAGAGAACATGACAAAAGAGTTTTGGGCTCTGAGCTATTCAATCATCTCCCCAGGGACTAACTCAAGTGTTGGCTCTGACACTCCATATGCCAGTGCTATCAGCTATAACTTAATTCACTTGTGTATGCAAGAAAGGTGAGCAGTTAATCACCCTCTGAAGACTAACCCAGCTTAATTAGAGCAGTGATTTTGTGTAGGCCACTCTCACTTCCTAAGGTCTGGCTGCAGAAAATTATGATTGCTTTTAACATTCTGAAGTGAAGATCAGCATTCAATAGTTTGGAAAGCCTTACTTTAGCACAGTACTTTACAGTAACATACACAAAGATGTAAAGAATACTTCACAACTGTAAGTAATACCAACGCATGTGGAAAATCATTCTGTGAAGAAATGTGCTCAGAGATAGCTTACTGAAAAATGGGTTTTCTTATAAGTATGCTCAAAAAAACCCAACCCAAAGTAAAACAGAACATTTCCCAAGAAAAGAAGGAAAAAACCAACATTTTAAATACACTAAACACCGGTCCTGCAGAATGAACTGCAGCACACTACTTGGAAGTTTTGAGGACCCCTGCACTACAGTATTTTCTTACAGCATTTCTGTAACACAAAACATATTTCTAGGTATGTTTCTGCATCTCACACAAAGATTGATTCTATTGAAGACACACAAATATTAAGATAGGGATTGCATGCTATTTGACTTGAAATTTGTTAAGTTAAATTTTAAAAGTCATAGGAAGGTTCTCTGCCTATTCATGTAAGGAACATCAATCAGAAATTAAGAGTCATTATTTCAATGCAGAAGGTTTTGTTCGTATCCTGATTAGCTCTCAAAGGACACTACCTACTCACATGCTGGAGTCTCAGTAAGAAGGCTATTCAATGAGAGGCTGGCTTTGTGATGATATTGCCAGCATTTGTAATAACAATGCAACCTAAACACCGAAATTAAACAACAGAGTAGTATTTTTGGAATACCCTGCTGTTCTAAAGTGCATTGTGAATATTAACATATTCCAGTAAATTAGTTTGCACTCATTATCATAAGCAATTACTTACTGTTTAGATGCTGCTGATATTAAATTGGCAAGCAATTTGCAAGAACTAAGACACAGCATAAAAAACTTTTCAAAATTCTAACAGTATGAAAAAACAAGTGTCTCTAGTAACACAGTCCCTTACATACAGATGTCTCTCTCTAAAAATTCTGTGAATCTCTTCCTATCAGTTATCTTTTTTCAGCAGCAAGTGGATAACTAACTACCTGAGGCTCTGTGACAAACTCTTTATAAACTTTGTTTTGATTCTGTGGAGTAAATCATAATACCTCAGGCCAAATGCGACAGTAACATCTCATTCACACCGAAAAAAGAAAGTGTTTTCATGCTCATTTTTGAAAATAATAGTTTAGAAAGTATATCAATGTGAAGTTCAGTTCTTTGCTCTCAAAGCTATTACTTTCCTGATATCACACTGTCAGATGGTGAGGGTAAATCAACACTTTTGTCCTTAAGATACAGCCAGGAACAGAACAAGGCATGGAAAACCTGTCCTGCTTTTAGCAATAGTGACAACATAAGCCTATTTCTCTTCAGACCAAGAGAGCAGTAATCCCAAAGGAAATAACCTCAAAAATAAAACCCCAAGTTAGGAAACAAGCAGGACTACTTTTCTGAAGGACACCTAGCGAATGTGACAGACATTCCTAGCCCAGTGTTCTGATTAGCCACAGAAAATGTGCAGATCAGGTAGCGTAACCCAAAGAGCTTTGTGGGAAACCTAAAATAAGGGGAACAATTTGCTTTGTTCCTTAGTTTGCATCTTGGCCCCAAGTTTCAAATGAGAAGCACTGAATGTCTTTTGGCTTACATGACACCACTGCTCAGGTTGCTCCACATGCAGAGATCATGCCAGAGCACAACCAAGGATGGGGACCGAATGGAAGGGTGGGGAATAGCTCTGCTATGGGGCACTTTGTGCCAAAGTCTAGTTGGCAAGGTGGTGATCAGCCAAAGGTTGAACTCAACGATCTTAGAGGTCTTATCCCCTCAGGGTTATCCCTTCCCCTGAGTCAGCCTGCATAGTCAAGGAGCAAAGATCCAGCTGCCAACAGTGCTATCAGCCCTCAAGGACCTCAGAGCTGTCCCTATAGACACAGGATGGGCAGGTTGATCCTTATGCTCCTGGTGAGCTGAAAGACCTCAGTATAGCTAAGTGGAATTTCAGTCCCATGTTTCAGTAAAACACTCACTAATCCTGATCTGGTAGGATTAAGCACCTATTGAAACCACAGCCTCAGCTGAGGGTGTGAGACAGCAAACTACTTGTATGGGTATCGTGCCTATCTGTTTATGCAAAATTGCTTTTAATTCAACTGTGAACCTTAACAGGGACCTTGGGAACCCAGCATAACATAAACAAACCACAGTAGTTTAAGTAATTCCCAGAATACATTTCTGAAAGCATAACTTGTGATCTCAGGTCTCAATCTTTCAAGTTATGTTTCAGTCTGGAACCAATAACTATAACCATCTTATCTTGCAAAATACACAAGACTGTAATAGAAACACTAATGCACCCTTAACTCAATGGTCCCTGTCTGCTGTGCTCAACTTTGTACTCTGCTGTTATAGATTATTGGGTTGAAAATATCTTTGCTAAAAATAGGCATAACTTTTGAAAATAATTTAGTCAGTTCTTAAATGTATTTTATCTTATTCAAAGCTGAAGCACTTTTAGCACTTTTCTTGTCACTACCTTTAAAAAAAAAATTTCTAAATGCTTATTTTTTTAAAATCAAATCTTCCAATTAATTCTGTGAAGCAAAACCACAGATTTTTGCAGCTAAATATGAAGTGTCCCTTGGTCCCTGAAACAAAGTAATGAATTTCTCATCTGATTAGCAAACCCAGTGTTTTGTACTTATTGACCTTGAGTAGAAAAAAAACATTCAGCAACTGTTTGCAATGAGAGCAGGGCTTCAGTCACTTCATATTTCCCCTTTCATCAATCCTCCATTCCTTCCTCCTTCTTATCCTAATCTGCAAGAGTTCTGACAGATTCTTTGGTTTCTAACAATGTGGTAGCCATCATGAGCAGCTCTGAGAGCCATGGCCCAAATCTCCAAACAATTCTCCCTCTTCTGCTTGGGGAAAAAAATACCTTACATCTGACTTTCAATATCAGTGTCCTTAAGCTACTACCTCCTGGTAGGCTAAAAGAGAAGGAATGGAAGCATCAAATTTCATTTTGATAAATAAAAGATTATGCATAACAGCATACAAGGAAAAACAAATTTTTCACAAATCCCAAAAGAGCTATTTCTACATTTTCTGGAGAAATCCCAACTCATCTACATTCAGGATCTTGGCTGTACATTTAGACACAGGATTGTTAAACTGGAACTATAATGAAAAACGCAGGAGTATTTCCTTAAACAGCAATTTCTATTCATTCCAATTAAACCTCCTTAATGTTTGTAGACCCAAACATGGCTTTTTCATACCCGCGTTACACAAAATCTTAGCAGTGATGAAAAATGTCATGTTTCATGAACAGAATTCCTCCCTAAAGCCTCATCATCTAATAATATCAAAACCTAAGGAAATCTGAACTTTTACTAAGAAAGAGCAGATTGTTAGAATTAACAGCTGAAATAAGCATCTGTATATGTGACCTCAAAATACCCTAAAGCCACCTTAAAAATTAGGAGGAACTCTTAATTTGCAAATGCAAATAACAAGGCATTTTTATGTTCCATAGCAGCTTTTCAGCCTCTCTCAGACTTAAACTTACATGTAAGCAGTTCCCTGCACAGGTCAGGTGTGGGTTTAAGGGAAAGCCAAGGGTAGACACATGCCACAAATAAAGGAAAGGTACAGAAAAGCCTTGGATTAGAATTACACTGTGTGCCTCCAACAGTAACATCAACAGGATGAATCTGACACTTACAAGAGAGTCACAAGAGGGCACAACCAAGGAAGAAAATGTTGTGAAGTGGTTAAAGTTACCCTGTGAGCCTCGTTATGCTTGTGCAAACATGGAGCACATCTTAAAAAGATGTTGGACCTAAAGAACACATCTTGCTCTAATTGTTGTGCTGGTGGCTGGAGAAGTCTGCTGTTCTTAGCTCAACATGATAAACTTGACATAATTGTTAAGCACAGCCAAATCACATGCAAATCCCCTGAATGCATGTCAAACAAGCCTGGATCCCTCAAATCCCAGACTATGCTATCCCTATGTTATCCCTCTTCCCTAGGTCAGCAGTAGTGTCCAAGAGACTTAGTGGTACACTGCTTCAGGAAGCTGATGCAGCTCAACTGATGCCGCCTCCTCCTCCTCTGGAATAGCCTGGATGGCCCTATCTGAGTGCTGTGGACTTAAACTGTCAGTGCACTCTTCTCCTGGCACCTGTGTCACTTAAATATTTTTTGGATGTTTCATCTGCTCAAGGGACTAAACTCATTGTATAAGACAAAAATGATAAAGAAAGGATGAAAGTCAAAACTGCAGATAAACAGAATCCACAAGGTTCTACAGTAATGCAAACATAACTGATTGTCAGCTTCTACAAAACCTACCTAATTAGAGCTGTTATCAAAATCAAGATCATGTTAAGTAGTACTAAGCACACCCTGTACTTACATTGATATTCATGTTAACGTTCATCAAAGTAATTTCTGTTTTAAAAGGGATGATTATTTAGTACCATTATCAGTCTGAGCCTCAACATACTATGCTGTCACTAATATGCAGAAGCCTCAGCTTCAGAAAAAGATTCATTATCTGAAGTGCTGAGTCAGTATGAGCTCTGTATCTTGGACAAAATACAGATTCTGAACAGAAAAAAAACCCCAGTCCTGTTTGAGCAAGACACTGTGCCCCTTAGTCTTCCCTTCAGTTGAGGTGGTGACCTGGATCCTTCATCAATAACTCAATTTAGTAATTCTGGACAGCATATAGTAAACTGCTTTCTGTAGCAATTTGCACTGAGGGAGGAGAGCTATTGAGGAACTTTCCCCTCCTTTAAAGAAGACACTTTAGCTGCCACATCCTGTATAACAATCAATGTTTCCCCTAGCTTCTTCCATCTGCTTTCCAAACTAGCAGCCTTAAGAAGGCATTTTCAAAACAAATCAAACTGGTATGTTTTCCTCGTGTTCTTCTATGCAAGTTTTATAAGGGAATAAAGTGTGATTTCATCTGAAAAGATACTCTGAACTATTATATTTTGGGATTTTTTGCCTCAGTGTGTTTCATTTATTTACTTGCACTCAGAGCAGACAGTAAAAGAACAAGCAGCTTGACCTTTGGACAACTGTCAAAAAGCCCAACTCTGCAACTACAACAACCAGTGTGACCTTCTCCTCTACCTTCAGCAGCCAACAATCACACACAAGGAAAGAGAAAAAAGCAGCCTGGCCCATGTAGAAAACAGGACTAGGTCAGGTAACACAGTGGTTCTCAAAGCACTTAAAGATGAGCACTCTGTGAACCCTCTCAGAGCATCTGGGACCTACCAGCTAAATTCCAGAACTGTTCCCTGTGATGCCCTGCCAGCAGCAGCTGCCAGTTTTGCCAGAAGAGATTTATCCACGTTTCTGTAACTCTGTCACCTCAGACTGGATATCGTGTATCATCTGTCTTTCTGAGGGCACCATAAACACCTTATTATTTACTCCTCCATAATCCATATCCAATTTCCACAGCTGCATGTGTACAGAGCTGGCGGGAAGGATTTTGAAGGCGGGGCTTGGTACACAGAGACCTGAGAGTCTCCAGTCTTTACCCAACACACCACTAGAAACGAGGGTAATTTCTTCACAGCAGCACATTCACTGCAGCAAATGGGCAAAGTTTGCTTCCAACAGATTTCCAAGGTCACGATCACCAAAAAGTGTATCTTGCAGCAGTGCTGGGAAGTAAAACACAAAGTGGATATAGATGAAGAGGAAACCTACCATGACTACTGTTAATTCTTAATAGCTCTACACTTCAAGCAAAATACAAGCAGCACATGTCAGTCATGCTCTTAGAGATAGAAACAGCCACTGTATTTTCTGGCTCCTTTCTATACTGCATTGAAAGTGGCTTGGTTTTATTAGGAAAAATATATAATGCACATCCTATGCCGTGCAATATGCTCCACGACTCAGAGGGCATGTGGTTGATTTTATTGATTCAGTTTTCACACTACTGTAACCCCATTATTGCCAGCAGAGCAATTGGAAACTGCAAGCAGATTCTAGATTGATGGACTCTGATATTTCTAATTTTCTAAAGTATACAGCTAGCTTTATTTCTATTCCTTTCCTTTTTTTTTTTTCATTTGGATTTTCCTTTCTAATAAACCCACTGCTGAGGGACACCTACTCAATGGTAGTCTAGTAAAAAAGGGACAGAATTCATTCCATTAGAAGCATTTATTGGTATTATTAGGATTTTACAACATGATAGCATAATCTATCCTTTGCCTGAAGTAAACACTCTTAAAGGGAAGTCCACAGAGAGAGTAAAACTGAAGCATTTTTTGAAGTGGTGAATACTAATCAGATCTATAGCTGGAAGAAAAAATGTTGTAACAGGAAGATACAGCAAGCAGACCACGCGACAAGCATGATACCAAGGAATCAAAATATGACTGTAGCATATATTTCAGAACAATAAGAGAGGGGGAAGAAATCAAGGACAAATTGACAGGAGGAAAATATGACTGTCACTATTAGGAGCTAGAGAAGAAAGTCAGGGCAGAAAGGTGAAGATTTGAATGCTTGCACTGAAATCAGCGCAGTGGGAAAGATGAGCCAGAGATTTCCCAGCTTGTGTCTCCAGGCTCTGTTACAGCTCAGGATGAGACTGCCAGGGTTTCAAGCTACCACTCATGTTGCAGTGATTGGAGGATACCTGGATTCTTATGGCTCTTGTTGGAGATTATTATGGATGTGTTTCAGGACACCTAGACTGTTAATCACCATACCTCTGCTGTTCAAACAGGTCCAGCCTTTCCTGTAATCTTCTAGCTCTTTATTCTATGTTTTTTTTCCACATTTGTACTGGTCTCGATGCTATCAGATTCTTGACCATAGAAACGTTAACTACACTTAGGCCTTCTGTAGAAATACTTGGTAATAATGAAGCCAGTCATTTACTGAGCTCAAAAGCAGAACTGTAGCATAAACTGCACAACAACACTGCCTATTTAGATTACATGAGATAATAGTCTCATAAATTGTGACTGTGGTTGGAGTGATCAACATTGACTCTTTCTTAATAGGACTTATTACAATGTCAGTAGTAGAGGATTAATGTCTATAGCCTCTACTTGCTTAGAAGTCAGGTTTCCTACTTAGTACTAAACTAAAAAAAAGAAAAAAAAATTTAAAAAAGCCACACTGTACGCATACAGCAGTTTCTGAACTGTTAGCAAGTACCAGTTAAGAAATCTTTTCATTTCTGCCTATTTTCATTTTATTAATATGACAAAAGTAAAGGCATTCAAAGCAAAAGTATTGATCCCAGAGACTGTTTCTTTTCTCACAAACACCAAAGTAAATTAGGAATAACTCACCTGAAGACAACTGATGAGAAACAACCACGCCGAAACAAGAAGAGACTGCCTCTGGAACTGTAAAACTGGAAGCACCACTTGGAAGGGGTGGTATATCCTGTGCTACCTCCCCGGGATAGACACAGATGCAACAGAAGGGAGCTGAGATGAAGCTGCCCTCTCGGAGAAAAGGTGTGGAAACACATCTCTAATTGTTGTGTCCTCCTTTGTTGCCTTAGCTCTTTCCTAAAGAGCTAACTGGCAATGGAAAGAATTCCTCCCTGGGATGCCTGACTGCCTGCGGCTAGTTTAAACACGATGCCTAAAGTTTAGATGCTTATTCCAGATGAGACGATTCACACTTCCTCAGTAAATCCCAGAGCTATTTACTCTGGTTAAAAGCAGGCAAGAACACTGCCAACAAGTTCAGCTGCATGGGGTGGGGCTCATTTTCTCTGCTAACACAGGTGGGAGAGGAGGAGCAGTTCAGAGGACAATCGGCAGCAAAGGAGAAATTCCCAAATTGTCGATTAAAAAAAATTATTGCAACTACAACTTGTGAGAAATAATTATCTAGGCTTTGTTAACTGATCATCAGATGCAGACAGGCACTAAGAGCAGAAAACCTGTAAAAGGGGACACGCAAACGATTTACTTTACACCAGCCCCGAGTTCTAAAAGTGCGAAGCTTACCATTAATTTTGTAACTCGGAAACTAACTAAGAATTAGTTCTTTGAAAGTAGTTTGCAAAGTTCTGTAGCTCTGATTGATTTGCAAACATTTTTCCTTTCAGTCCATGCACAGGTAATCGACAGCACGGGGAGAATGCTGCTAATCAATCTCATCCTCAAGCCACATCAATCTTGGATTTGTATCAACCCGATTTTACCTCAGCTAAATCACTGCTTCAACAAAAAAGCCAGGAGATAAATATTTGACGAGGAGTAAGGTGGTACATGAGACTTTCTCCGTGATCCGGGAGAAGTCCAGAAAAAATGCCCAGTAGGACAGAATAACAGACAAAAACTTTCTGGTAAACAAGCAAACAGAAAACAACACGACAAAAATGTCTTTTGGTAGTAAAAGTGATTTATCATATTTGCCCAACTTCAAAGAAGGTAGAATGTGTCCAGAGACACATTTGCATTGAGCACAGCCCTATTAAAATTGATGACAACTATTATTTAAGGAGAATCAGCCTCTGTGTTTCCTAAAAGCGAGAATGCCACATGATGAAATGTGCATAAGAAAACAGAAGACAGAAGCTAACTCCAGGCATCAAAGTCAAGTGATCTGTGTAGGATCATAAACAGTCCAAAGAAATTTCACTCTCCACTCCACAGAAGATTATTCAAAGCATCTGCAATTTGGACTATGTCCAGGAAATATATACAAGGACTCCAAAGCCCTGAATTAGGCCTATAGATCAGAGCTCCAAAGTTAAGACTGTGAGTATTGTCAAGATATTCATTGGCCCAGCCACGTTCCTAGAGGGAAAATTGTAACTTTCATGGAAAAACACAAGTGCTCTACTTTCATGATCTGGCTTATCATGAAAGATCAGGAGATTATAAATTTCACATAGTGCATTAGGAATTAAATGCCCACCTGCATGCTAAGAAGGAGCAATAAAGTCTTAATCTTTTTTTTTGTTTAATGAATAGGGATGAAACATTTTCACCAGCAGCAGTTAGCATCCAGTTTAAGTACATCACCGAACTGTCTTGCCCTTTGCAGCTGAAAAAGAGATCCAACAGTAGTGATGAATGACTGCAGATGAGTAGGTACATCAAGCCTACACACAGTGCATCCTGAGCTGCTGCTACTGTTTGTATTTACTATAAACAGAAAAAAAATCAAGAGAAGAGGGTCTGAGAGAAACAAAAACTGGGGAAAGTGCAGTGTGAGAGAAAGTGTATTACACTGCAAACAGAATCAAGGAGAAATCCAGCACAACCTGAGAACAGAGGGCGAAGGGGGGACCTGTAGGCATTCCTTTTTCACAGTATGTGAAGCAAAGTTAATTACTGTGAGCTTCAATAGTAGAAAGAAAGAGTATTTCAAAGCCCAACAAGACACGTTGGACACTACCTGTGGGGTATTACAGGATTCAAGTATTGACCAGAACATCAAGAGTGAGGATTCTGAATTACAAAACAAACAAACAAACAAACAAACAAAAAACAGGAAAGAAAGATAAAATATTAACACCTGATTAAGCAAGTGGAATGGATGCTGGGGAATAGCTGGAAAGCATGGTAAGTAAAGGGGGGAAGAAGAAGAAAAGCTGTTAGCTAGCAAGATTAAAGACAGATCTATAGACAGAGGGATAGACAGAAGTAAAAAAATAAAAACATCATAGAAACTGTATCTATGGCAACACTGAAATAGAAATTAGTAGACATTTTTCTGCATCTGAAGTCTGAAGGTTGGAAGAAAATCAAGCCACGTTGCCAGCTATTTTTCTGCGGTCTGCATTATAGAAAACATGTCAGGAGACAGAAAAGAGAATATCAATCAGGTCAGAAGAAGGGAAATGGAACATCCTTCCTGCTTCTCTAATAAGCTTCACTTTCTAGTCCTTATTTTCTAAACCAGAGATGTGTACACTTTTTCAATAAAATTCTTTTTTTCTAAGAGGTAATGGCTAGATTTGGGGGATTCAATTTGATTTAAAAGAATGTAGGTTTTATATGTGTTGTATCAATCATATTAAAAAAACGTATTTAATTAACCTAAGGAATATAAATGACTGGTTTCCTTGATTGCCTTTTCTCTCAAAATGCACATCAGAACCAAACATTTTTATTTGCACACTATCAAATTTGGTCCCTGTATATATATTCAAAAATTTGTTAGGTAAATGTATGTAATTATTGACAAAATTTATAACCTCTTATAAAACGCCACAATATTTTCCACTAGAATTTTGTTCCTCCAATGTATTGTGCAGCTCATATTTTGGGCTTTCTCTAACCTGTTATCATTCATACTTAAAAGGTAAAGCTTGATTTTCCATTGCTTTGTTCTCGGTTCAGTCATTTATACATGAGCAAGTGGGTGTGAAGTGCTGGCAGATGTGTCAGGCTGTGTTGCACTGCTTCTAACAACTACAGAAGGAGAAAGGCACTGGATACTTAACCTCACCACTTCTGTTTCAACAATTAGACGCTAATATTCAAGACTCATTTATTAGGTTGTTTAACCAAAGTCATAGACTTGGAAGCTGACTGTCAGGCGTATATATTAATAGGAGGATGCTGTAATGGGATTTTTAATCTTTCCATTGAGAAGAAAAAAAGGTGCAAATTGTTGGTGAACTGAGAATGAGGAAAAATATAATTCCAGATGAAAAAATAAATTCATGCCCTAAGCTTCAAAAGCTCTGAATTGTATCTTAAGCATCACTGTTATTTTAATATGTTTCTGAAATAAGTACATTTCATAAAATGTCTGTTCAAATTTTAAAATGAAGTCATTCTTCACTTGGATAACATTATTCAAAGGAACAGTCTGACAGAAGCAACTCAAAACTTCCCTGCATGATGTAGGGAACATACTCCATGCATAAATCACATTCCTGGGTCCCTCAGCGGATCCCACATTGGATAAATCTGCTCTCCATTGTTCAAAGTGCTCTTCCCCAGTTCAGCTCACAGACATGCCTCCAGTGCAATATTGCCTCAGACTGTGCTGACAGTGATGCTGATTTAAGAGCTCAGGACACACAGCATTTCCAATACATAATTTTTAAAGCTACAGATAGTACCCCTAAAAAGTGCCAAAAAATGTTGCACCTACACACAAAAAGTGTTAAGCCTGTATTCTGAGAAACTGTAACAACCACACTAATCCTATAACTCCAAATATTAATGTTTCAAATTTCTCTGCTATTTTAACTGAAGAACCTCTGTATAAATCGTAAATTCTGCAATAGAGAAGTCTCTAGAAATATGTGAGTATAAACTAAAAGCCAGTGGAAACATAGACCATGGGAAATAAAACTGTGGATACAAGGACAGTGAAGATAAAATCCATGACTCTCTCAAAGAAGGCAATGGAATAAGAAATCAGGGCTTTAAAAACAATTAATAATCTGCATGAAATTCTGAGCATGTGGAGCATATGTCCATATAAGACACTGGAAATGGTTTCTTCTTACTCTAGAAATTAATATGGCTCTTGAGAGTTTTGCTTGGCTCCAGAAAAAGAGGAACTAAGAAATTACTGTGCTCATTGATGTTGAGAAATTATTCAGTAGGAGAAATTATAATCCTGTGATAATAGTCATGCCTGTACCGAATGTCAGCCTGGGTGTTATATGAATCCTCAGAGCAGAGACTGAATAGAATTTAAAGCAACTGCAAATACTTTAAAAAGTGCTGTTGAAGAGATGTACCATGCATCCCTTCCTGGGAGAAACTGCCATGTGTCTAGGTCATGTCCTCATCCCTGCCCACACCACTACAAGCTCTTCAGCTCAGCCTTCATCAGCTGATGTGCACTGAAGAAGCTGAATTGGGTGTTAATGACCCATCATTCATAAATCTGCAGAGCTGGTTTCAGTGGCACAACACTCCACACTGGATTAAAAGACACCTCCAAACCCCTGGAATGTATTTTATGGGGAGCCTACCCTGCCCTTGCCACGTAACACAGTGAGATTGAGTCACCATTGTAATTATGATTGTACTCGGAGAAGTGTATTCAACTGCTCTAGTTAAGCACAAATCTTAAAAAAAAAAAGGAAAACTTTCACTAATTTCAGTGGCTAAAGTGTTTGTTCCCCATGGAAATAAAGTAATCAGTGTGCACAGGACTGAAGTGAGGCTAAAACCTTTCCCTGTTCATTCACAGCTTTTTAGAGAACCAAGTACAGCACATCATTTTCCCATAACTGTGTAAGCAGTTGTTTCCATAGTCCTGCATCCAGCACTGGGGCCCCCAAGCAGAGGAAGGATATGGACTTTGAAGTCCAGAGTAGCAAGTCCAGAGGAGGGTTGTGATGATGACCAGAGGTCTGGAGAGGTCTCATATGAAGGGAAGCTGAGAAAGTCAGGGTTGTTCAGCCTTGAGAAGAGAAGATCTGGGGAGACCTTTTAAAATGTTCCAGTACCTAAAAGGGGCCTACAAGAAAGCTAGAGGGGACATTCTGATAAGGGCATGTAGTGATAGGACAAGGAGTAATGACCTTAAACTGGAAGAGGGTAGATTTATCAGATATTAGGAAGAAATTCTTTACTGTGAGGGTGGTGAGGCACTGTCACAGGTTGTTGTGGATGCCCCAACCCTGGAAGTGTTCAAGGCCGGGTTGGATGAAGTCCTGAGCAACCTGCTCTAGTGGAAGGTGTCCCTGTCCATGGCAGAGGACCCAGATGATCTTTAAGGTCAATTCCAATCCAAGCAATACTGTGATTCCATGGTATCATTCTATGACTTGAGCAATTCTTATTTGTATCACACAAAGGAGGATGCATAAATCACCGAAGAGAAACTCCTTCTCACACTGTACTCTTGCACACATTTGTGTCACATGAAGTTTGTGCAACAATTGCTGCAAAGATACCCAGTACAACGAGCAGCTTAAAGCTTCTGCTTCTGCTCTGAATAATTTATCAAATGCTTAGTCGTACTTTAGAGATCTCTTTTCACAAGCTCAGATTACAGCACTAAGGGTCATGGTGTGACTTCCTCATGCTCACAATGATGAACCATTATTCATACAACTAACCCCACTGTGACAAAACCAAAGTGCAGCTCTAAATGCAGGGCAGTAAACTGAAATCAGAATTTCTGATGTTCTTCTGGGCACCTATCATTCTGCAACAAATATGAATGAAGTAATTTATTTGGTTATTTTCGCACAAGGGAGCTCCTCCTCACTCACATCACTTAGGAAGTTTAAAAAGCTGCATTTTGACAGACTTTGACTCATATATATTGAACAATCTCCCTTTTAAAAGCAATGTTCTACAAGTAGGTTAGCTCAAAAGATGACTTCTATTTTCTCAATAAATGCTTTTGCTATGCAGAAGAGGCAAACATCAGCACGTAGTCTCAGAGAAGAACTACTTTCTACTCGTGCAGTACCTCCAAGTAGCAGGAAAACAGATCTTCTTCAGCCTAGTTTATGTTCGGGTGGTGTTAACTCCGGAGTGTGGAGGACTTCATTGCTTTCTTGAATAAAGCTACATCAGTTAGTGTGCAGAAAGAATCCAGAGAATGGACAAAACTGAAAGCACTATTTCTCTACTGCTTTTGTAAGGATAAACCCAGAGTATTAATAAAAATATTCAACTTGACTGCAAAGCACCAACACTGGTAGCTGAACCCAGGACCATAATGGTTCCTAAGGAGCTGTTACAGCCTAACTAGTCAGTGATCCCTAAATTAAGAAGGATTTGCATGACTAGTTTAACAGCTCTGAAAATGTGGTTATAGTCCACCAAATCACAGTTCCAGAGCGTCAGAGCCTCAGAGATAGAACTGGCTCCTGTGGAGTACCTCCTGTTACTGGAGAATATAATTGCTATTATCAAATCAGTGTACCACATACTAATTAATCAGTGAACTATAAAGGTAAATATTATGTCTACCTGAGTCCCCATGGCCTGTATATGTAAAATTAAATTCACTAGCACAACACGTGGCTGTATTGCCTTTTCGGTAGGACACAGCTCATAGAATCATAGAATGGTTTGAAGGGACCTTAAAGATCATCTTATTCCAGCCTCTCTGTCATGGGCAGGGACACCATCCGCTAGACCAGGTTGTTCAGAGCTCCACCCAACCCAACCTTGGACACTTCCAGGCATGGGACCACCCCAGCTTCTCTGGGCACCCTGTGCCAGAGTCTCACTACCCTCACAGTGAAGACCTTCCTCCTAATATCTAACCTAAACCTACTGACTGTCACTTTGAAGCCATTCCCCCTTGTCCTGTCACTACATGCCCCTGTAAAAAGTTTCTCTCCATCTCTTCTGTAGGACCCCTTTACATACTGGAAGGCGGCAATTAGGTCATCCCAAAGCCTTTTTTTTACCAGATTCTCTCAGCTTTTCCTTGTAGGGGAATTGCTCCATCCCTCTAATCAACTTGGGGTCCTTCCTCTGGACTCACTCAGACAGATCAATGTTCTTCCTGTGCTGGGGACTTCAGAGCTGGATGCATTATGTGATTTTTCAAAAAAGAGAGATGGAAACTGCTTGTTAAGGCACTGAACCCTACGCAGGCAATTTTAACACATGCTTTTTATGAAATCACTGCAAAGAGCAACTTCAGTGATTGAACTTCCATCTTCAGTTTGGTAGATGGAAGAATTCGACTCTTTCAATCTACAGTCTCCACTTCTTCAGTTACAAAGGATTTTTGACCTTAGAAAAATCTTGCTATACTGGTTCTTGATACAGCAGCACAATACCACCATAATAGTAATATTTATACTAATTTCAGTGGCAAAAGTGTTCGTTTCCCACAGGAATCAATTAATCAGTGTGCACAGGACTGAAGTTAGGTGTAAGCCTTTCTCTGTTCATTCAAATCTTTTTAGAGAAATACCAATATACTCTGTTTTTTTGTTCAGAAACAAAAAAATCTGGTTTTGTTTAACAATTTTTTCTTGTTAACTTCACCATAAATTTAATTTGCAAGTGGCTATGCCAGATAAAATGCTCTATTTCTGGTTCACAGATGTGGTAAGATAGAGGAGGGCATGGCAGGTGGAAGACACACACTTCCACTGCCACCTCCCTGTCCTTTCCCGTGTGGGGTGCAGACAGAAGTCTGCTCAGAAGCCAGTTAAATCAGACCAGCACCCTATTATTCACAGAGGCAATACATTGTCATTCGTGTCACAACAGGAGCAGGGAACAGAAAAGCTTCACTACATTTAATACTGCCAAGTACAATCACCCAAAAGACTGGCAACAATTCCAGATAACTGACAATCAGTGTAATTTTCCTATTTCAACCATCCTAAAAATAGACCTTCAGCTTCGAAAATGTTCATCTTGATAGTTTTTTGAACAAGTTGTTGCAGAGATCATTTGTCCTGGACTTGTCCACGTGGTACTTTTCTCTCTTCCCAGTGTTGACAATGATCCACGCAGCATAAAAATCTCCCTTTTTTTAACTTCTTTGACAGTTTCAAATTGCTAGTGCAAAATTTAATTCCTAAATCAGTCTAAGGAAATCAATTTGTTTAAGCTAACCTGTTTTTCTTGGTCTTATAGACAACCCATCATGGTGCAACTTACTGCCAGGAGAGTATATTTATGTACATTATAATTTATACTTTTATTAATCCTATTAGAATTAAATACATATAGTGGAAAGGACTGAAATCCACTATTTTTTTTTTCTTTTGAGTTGGCATAACATTTTCTGATGTTTCAGTAATCTAGTACAGAAAGATGCAGTGTTCCACACTGTGCACTGCTAATTTTCCTACCTATAAATGAACTGGTTGGTAGCAATAATAATGAAATTGGACATTATGGAGAAAGGTGTCTGTATAAAGTAAAAAAGGTTAAAAGACGGAATCAGTCTCAGGGGGGACAATTTTCACTCAAATGGCCCTAAAAGTTTGTATGTGGGTTTTGGATAAACAGAGGGGGAAAAATAGCAATACGGAGGGAAGCCTGTCAGCTGTCTTCACACATGTGAAATAATTTATAAAATCTGTTCTAGACTCAACCCTCCTTCTTTCAAGATTCATAGATTTCATTTCTGTAAAGAAGAAAATGTTGAGTATTCTGTCTGTCATAACAACAGCCCCTGAAACCTTTTTTTGTCCAATTAGTTCACTCCCAGACATACACATGGATTTTTTTGCCTCTTAAAGGCTCAACAATTCCCAAAGAGATTTTGGCCAGTTTTCATTTGAAGAGTCAAGCTTAGTTAGTTTTAAATGGGTTGAGACTAATGAAAAAACATGAGAAAGTGCAAAAAGGTCAAAGCAAACTGCAGCAGTATTTCTCCAGACAGCATTATCAGAAGTGTGACCATTTCAGGACACATTAAAGAGGGAACTGAAAGAAAGGGAATGATTTGCCTAAAGGCTAATGGGAAACACAATACCTGCAACAGAGTATTGTCTTTCTCCTCTCAGGCTGGACTTACTCAGGAAAGAAACTATGACCATGGGCCAACATATGTCATGGGAAAATAAAGCAGACATCACCCAAAAACCTGACATAACAAATCTGTGGGAAAGTGTGATGGTTGTGAAAAACCCTGACCTTCTCTTTGGAAATGGTCACTTGCTGTAAGAATTTCTAATGTAATTTCAGAATTTTGAAAATACCTTCTAGGTCTCCTTGCAAGAATTTATTTTGCTCTTTTTAATAAAACATTTTATTTCCCAGTATTTTCTTCTTTCCTTGCCTAACACACATGTAATATGACAAATACAGCTAGGTCTGGCTAAATTAATGATTTAGCAAAAGGGGAAAGAATTCAAAGCGCTAAACAAACAGAAACAGTAAAAAATATCAGAAAAGTAATAATATTTGGGATTTTGTTCAATTTATTTCCACAAATATCTATTTTATATATATATATATATCTAAAAAAGTTAAGTTCTGGAAACTGGAGTTGGTCTAGATGATCTTCAGGGATCCCACAGGGATCAAGATGACAAAGAGCAAATGAAAGCAATAATGGTCCAGAATTACAGGATGAAAAGAATGAAAAATAAATTCTGGGAAAGTAACAGAGGACAACATGATACTACTTGGAAGGACCCATTAAATTTTCCTGTAATATTTTTTTCATATCTCCAGAAATGTATATTGCCCTGAAACAACTAAATTATCAATATGAGTTGTAGCATTTTATTCTTCTTTGGATAATTGAAGCCGACTAAAACCATCTTAGATTATGCATAATTTTGTGGTTTGCAGCTCCATGGCAATTGTGAAATCAACACTGGACCATATATAATTGAACCAGATAAGTCTAAGGAGACAGAAAAACTGGGGAAAGGACTGATTTCATTTTGCATTTTTATTTTAAATTTTTATTCTTATGGCACCTAACATGATTTCCTTTTGCTGGATGCTGTACTGAAACAAAAAGAGAAAGAGACAGCTCTTAGCTCAGTTTATATGACTGAGGGAAAAGGTATTTGCCTTTTGCAAATGCCCCTACTTGACCTATATTCACTAGAAGGGGACGCTGTGGGAATGAAGATAAAATTGAACTCAGGATTTGAAGCCCAACATTTTTAACTACACAGAAAATATTTCCATTCAAATTCAGCCTTTTTTAAAGCTATGCTTAGAACCTTTAAGTGTACATAACTGCAGCTCCATTCTGCTACACCATTTGATGATCTGTCCCATTGTTTTACCTACCTGTGTTTATGGTAAAGGAAGGGGCCAGAATATCTTCTTACATCTTTAAAAGATGCCTCTTTTGCCTTCCTGGTGGCTTTTGAGACTTAAAGTACAGACAGAGAAAGATCAATAGGATGTGATGACACCTTGACAAAAGCAGAATGTAAGCAAAGACAGCTCCGTGGCACTGGTGACCTTGGAACTCATATGCTGACTTAAGTTAGTTATGGGTGTTTGCTATTAAGGCAAACAGCAAACTCATTGCTTACAAAAACTTCTCACAGGCTCTTAGGGGATCTCCCAACTGGTAGAATGGCAAAACAATAAAAGATTCACTGTACTTTTCAATAAAATATATGGTCTAAAATTCTACAAGGAGAGTTGACATGACAACAGTCACTATATTATATTCTTCCACCATGCTGCTGTCAGCAAAGGTGCTCTAAAGCCTGAAAAACATTTCCTCCTACAGAGATGCCCAGATTTTACAGTATGTTTTACAGTTACATTTTTGCCAGTAAAGGCAGAAACAAGATTAAAAATTACAATTCACTTCAGAATTGTTTTTAGGTTTTCACATATACACTCTGAAAGTATGGTTTAGATTTTTGACATCAGCATAAAGAAACTCTGAGATAATGTGGCTGCACTATTTTTAAATTAGATCTAAATCAATAAAGACTTTCCTTTTTTACTTTTTCATCATGACGCTGTGCAATACAGAATTGTAAAAATTGCCTGGATATTATCTAACCTCATCTTTTCCTGTAAGATTAAATTCAGCATGGAGGGCAAGAATGGAAGTTGCAGTTCTTTCACTTAACATTTATGTCTTAGTATGAGATTTTAGAATATTGTGTTTATTAGATAACATGATCTCTTCATGCTTTCAGTGTTTTTGCCACTTGGGTTTCATAAAAAGGATGATTCCAAAATAAGTAAAGAATCATATTTGAACAACTCCTAATCGAGCTTCTCAATGTGGAACATGGATATAGCACACACCCAATGTGTGACAGCAGGAACGAGAGTGATGCTTGAGGAAAAGCAGCCAAAGGGGGAAATAGCCAAGGTTTCTCTAGCCTTTTCAGTTATCAACTACAACTGAAGCCTGCACTTATTTCCTTGCTGGGAAGAAAAAGGTAATTTGTGAATCATTCCTTTTGCCTGGCGTCTCAGGAGTGATCCATTAGGGAAGTGAAGGGAGATTAGAAATTATCATCTTGGAAAAAATCCTGCTGCTCTGTTGGGCAGAAGGCTTACAGGAAGGTCATCCCAACATTTGAGGTTTTTTAAGCCTTCCATTACGTCAATGACACTTTGCATTTTTACCAGGAAGGTGATTTGTTACCAGGACCTGGCTCAGGCAGCCCCGAACTGCGTGAGGCTGAGGATTCCCCCTGCAGTTCCCTGCTCAGCCAGACGGTGCATTCCTTGCCAGCTGGCGCTCCCTGTCCTCCAGCTTTTCCTGCAGTGACATCCAGACACTTCCCTCATTGCCGCCATAGGTCACCACAATTTACACCTGCAACAAAACCACGCTGTCCTACAGACACCGGCAGTGATGCGAAGTCCTTGCTCACTGTGTTTGTGTTCAGTTTGTCTCCCAAAGGATTTGGGCTCCATAACTCCAGCCATAATTTATGCAAGTCCAGAGAAGTTAGAGTACTGTCCCCTCCAATAAATTGATTTGTGTCCTGATGTTTACAGGAAATAAAAATTTTGAGACTAGGATACAACTGGAAACAGGAGAGTTACTTGAGAAGCTCTAGCTATAATTTCGGTCTTGCCCAGACAGTTTTGCTGACATCACATATTCTAAGCCAGACCTCATTTAACAAATAAATGGACTTTTAAAATTGTTTTTTTAAATTGACATTGAAAATGAAAACTGTGTCCCAGAATCTACACAGGGCATGCAGCATGGTGAATCTTGTGGACATTGCTATTCATATCATTATGGTTGTATTATCTTTTCTCCCCCTGATCTGCCTAAACATACAACAGCCATGTCTCAAACCCAGGTTAACTACCAATTCAAGTTCAAAAATGTAACTTTTACTGTTTGACATGTGGGTCAGATTAGCACAAAGCCAACCTTGCCACTCAGGTTTTCACAAAGAGAAGCACTTACTCACTGCTGAAGTGTTGTGCAAGGAAATGAAGAATTTTTTCATGATTAAGAGCACTTGGCAAGGACTCTAGTTTAATCTGCTACAGCTTGAATGTTCAGTTTTTGTTTCAATCTAGACTTTAGGGAAATAACTAAGTTTGTTTGTATTCTACTTCTCTAGATCTACCTCTACAAGGAATCCAGTATTAAGTCCAAATTCCAGTCAAAATATCATGCCATCAGAACCCAGCAGTGAGGTGTGCTGGGAATATTTTGAACAAATTAAAAATTCACATTAAATGCAAAAAAAATTTCAGACTTGGGGCTGTACAGTTTATAATTTTGTGTCAATTCAATGAATAGTATCAGTTGGGAAAAAAAGACGATGATTTTACTGGGTTGAAAGAGTTGGGAAAGGTTAGATAAAAAGGTCAAACTGAATATGAAACACTTTATGTTGATATGAGAAAAATTTACACTAACACCAAACGTATTTGGTGGGGTTTTTTGCCTAATTGGTCGTTCCAAGAATTCCTGTTCCATTTAATGTAAATCATGCCCCTCACTTCCTCATGTCCATTCTGCTTGCTCAAGAACTCATTCAGTTCTATCATGCTAGTGAGAATTCTCAGATCAGCATAAGGAGCCCACAGGATCATCTGGGGAAGATACTCAGAGCAAATCTAAACTATTAGGATTCTAAATGTAAGAATTAGCTGAAAGACAAAGACAATCAAAACAATGAGTGCATGACAAAACACGATGCAGACAAACATAGCAAAGATACTGCTGCCACATAAAAAGCTGACATATTTATGTCAGAAAATAATGCATTTCTTTCCATGTATATAAATACATGCAAGAGAGGCAAATTACAGGTAGAGATATGCAGGTACACCACGAATATTGATTTCCAATAGAATCAAGTCACTTGAAATGAGCAGACGGGAAGGAAATAAATCCCTGCTTTTCACAATCAGTTAATCCTTAGTAAATTCATTAATTTTTAAAAAGGAAAAAAGTTTCATGCAGAATTATGAATCTCAAATGGCAGCGTTTCCTGAACGAAACAGTTACTGTTAGTGCTCACTATGGTAAGAGACCATTAGAAATTAATTTTTGAATTAAAAACTAGAAGGCAGCTTTGCAAGATGATTGAACAAGGTAATTTCTAACAAGGACAGAATGTTTCCCATATTTTTTCCAATAAAATAACAGCTTTTCTCTTGGCTTTTTCAGATTTATAAAGAGCAGGATGAATTTTTCTGCATACATATAAAGTACTGGCATTTTGATGAGGTAATGGGAAATTTAAATTTACCCAATACACTGTCTGAATATTTCTTCCTCCACCTTTTTTTCCTCAATTAAAAATTCATGTTGCACTTAATTGCTCAATTTGCCCAAAGTGTAATAAACAATTGAAGAAGCCATTGAGTGCCACATAACAAATACATTACTTAGCATGATATGACAAGAAATTACCAGCCCAATTAGAGACACAGATCCTTTAGTGCAAGGTAAGAAAAAACAGGGATCCCTAATGAAAATAAGGTTCTCTGCAAAGGAGAAACACGACCTGTATGTATTGTACACTTTGAAGTCTTGGAGTGTCTCCTGGGAAAACTGAAAATAAGGCACTAAGCAAGTTACTGATTAAAGCCATTTACTTCCATGACATTTTGTGGCTGTGTATTGCCAGGGTGTATTAGGAAGAGATAGCATTATCAGCTGTCCAGGAAGAGAGTTGTTTGAAAAACGTAGAAAACATTGCAGGGATTATAATGTAAACTACAGTTTTTCCCCATAAAATGTTGCTCCCAGTGTGAGTAATCCCTTGGTTTACACGCACCATGATTGCTGTTCCTTATCCACTCTGCAGAATCAAAGGGAACTTTGAGGGACACTCTCCTGTGATGTGCCGAGTGTATCCAACATCCAGAAATTTTTCTCACAGTTAAAAGTATTTGACTTTTCCCAGAAGACACCCAGTACCTCACAGAATCAGACTCGAAGGGAAAATGTTAAAGATCCAGTAAAAATAAGGAAGAAAAAAAAAGAAGGCTTACTTGAAAGGAAAGTGTGGCTGGAAGGTCCAAGAGCTATAAATCAGAGCAATTAAATTCAGTGGAAATGCTTCTCTCACTTAAAAGGAAATTGCAAGAACTACAGTGCCTTGAATGGCAGTTTTGCTGCTGTGGTGTAAAACTTGAAATGTGTTTCACAGTCAGCTTTTTAAAGATACTGCTATGTGCACTAAAATCCACAAAATATGGAACTTCAGTTTTCCCCAGCATCTGAGTATTTATAAGGTCTTTCTTTATGGTATCTTTATGGTCTGAGAAAGAGGAATTATAAATCATCTGCTTCAGATTATCTCCAGTCTTTTATTAAGCCACTTGAGGGATATTTCTATGGTTTGGAATTCAGCCACTAATAAGGACAAAGTAAATTAGGACAGTACCAAATACTAGTACATCCTCAGCCTGTCACCTTCACACTGTAGAAAAGCCCTTTAATGCAGGAAGCTGTCAGCGTGGAATCTCTTGGTAACTGGATTTAAGAAGAACTATTCTTCTGATGAGCAAAACCTGGTCCTATGTGCTACTCTGGATGGATCTCCATTTATGACAGATATGCAAGATACCTGTAGCAATGACAGACTGCATCCAAGGATGTTTCTGCAATAAGCCAAGCACGTAAACTCAACTCAAAGTTTACTTCACAAGTTCTATCCGGTTTCTTTTTCAAGCTTTCTCTGCAGAAACAGGTAGAAGGAGAAGAAAACAAGCAAAGCTTTGGGCAGTCACTTTTGTCGCAGTTAACTACCACTGCACTTTACTACTCTTGTCCAGATTATGAGCCTGTTAATTTTGAAACTTTTTAAAAGTACAGTGTTTAGCAGACAAGTTGGAAAATATAAGTCTGCTTACCACACCTGCATTTATTTTACAACAGCATAATTTTACCAACTAGACAGGTGTGAGACCAGATTCTCTTCAGAAGAAAATCTCTTTCTAGTTCTTGTTTGGTTTCCTGAAGGCTTGATTCTCTATAATTGTGTATAGTACTTAATTTTAAGGAATCTTATCATAAAAGCCTTTGATACTTGCAGGTAATTAAGTCCATATACCAATTTACTCTGACTACATTAGAAAAGGTAAACTACCCATCCCACTGGCTAACTCAGCAGCCGCAGAAGAGCACAGTAACACCTTGAGTTGGAATGCCAAACTAAAAACACATCTGTAAATTATCCTGTTAACACAGATCATCCTTCTTGTAACTCAAGCAAAGAGCACACAAAGCAAATATGTAGCAAGTGCACAATGTAAACACATCAGACATGCTTAATAACAAGGAGATTTCACTGGCACAGAATGCATTTGAAGCATACTGAGAAAACTAAGGGTGTCCCACTAGCCAGGCTTTGTAAAGGAAACAAGAACCCAAGAAATTTTCCTTGGAAAAGTGGCCAGCTATGGCTAAAGGCATTCATCTTCCCCACAGATCATCCTTTTCTCCTGTCATTAATCAATAGGAGAAGAAAAAAAGTGGGATGGGCAGGATGAGGAAATCTTCACATTATCACACAAGTGAATAGAAAACTGTAGGAACCTTAATTTCAAAGGGTTATACAGCTACATAGAGACATTTGGGAAGTCTGTGTGCTACTCTGAATTTTTCAGGGAATATATTCTTCTACATTTTAAAGTAGGTTAATTAGAATAAGATGAAAGAATAAATTCATGTCTGTTATTCTCCATTCATTTTCTATATATACCCACATGCTTCATGTATGTCTGCTCATTTCAAACAGATAAAGCAGATGCTTAGTGGGCAGATTTTTCACTTGTCTTGGTGGCTGTGTCTGCTTTGCTGCAAACTGGGGACCAGTTCAGATTTTTTAGAAAGTTACTTTTTACTTTCCTATAATATATATTGTGGTTTTATAGATATTGTCTTTCTTTTTATGCTGCTAGAACACCTGTAATATTATTCTAAAAAAAGTCTTCAGATGTTTTCATGATATATCTGACATTTTATGCACAGAAATACTTTCCCCACTTTAGAAAGCAGGACCAATATTTTAACCTGAGAGACCTACATTTAAGCACATTCACCATCTCAGAGAACAAAGGCCCTAACTCTTTACTCGTTACTCTTAGGTTATTCAAGCTGATATATGGCTTACACATATCAACTGAAACACAGAAATAATATCTTGTATATTAACCAGGAAACATAGCACACTTTTAGTGAAAACTACTATACCACTACTATTAATAGTCACTGCTACAGAAAAGTGAGAGTAGCTGTTGTTCTCTCCTATTTTGTACGCAGTTCAGTTTCATCAAGATAGAAAATGGTCTGATTATATTTAATTACAAATCCACTGTACAAATAAAGCCACATATTCTAAATATTAACCTTGTTAAAAAGTATGAGAAAAATAATAAACAAACCCACTAAAAAAAAAGCCCAGAAGTGAGAAAAATAATAAAATCATGCTGTTAAAAACCCCAAGCTACTGTACATTCAGGAAAATTAATCTATGTGGAGATGGCTTACACATTTTTGAACAGCACCTGTTCAAAATGCAAAGGCACAAGAGTACTCTCTATTTATCAAATGACTTCATGCAATATTACTGTATCATACTTTTAATTAGCAAACTCTGTGCAACAGATTTAATGATATACAGTAACTCCACACTCACATCCAGTCTTATACATTGTTTAAGGGTCTACCAAACAAACCACACAAAACTTCCAGGTTTTTTGTTTTCTTTTTTTACCTTAGTGAAAGAGAAATGAACTGTTCTGCCTGCTGGAAAAAGACAACACACCAAACCTACAAAACCAGGGGCTTTTGGCGCTACTGATTAAGACAGAATTGATACAAAAATCACAACATACTCCCTTCCTACTTAGGGCAAACTTCTATTTGCATCCTTTTATTTGTGGTGGGGCAGAAGGGGGACAATAGCAGAACTGAAGAGGATGCCACAGATGCTATATGAAGAGTGTTGCTCAAATAAAACTATTTTAAAGCTGAAAGGTTCTTCTTCTTTCAAACTCTGAAAGATTGCAGGCTGCTTTTACCCACAATCTACTGCATTAAACTCTTCTAGGGAGGACTTAGCCTCATCTTCCTTAGCCATGAGTGTGAATATCTATTCAAATATATCAGTCTGATAAGGCTTTCCTTCAAGATAAAAGGGAGTTGGTTAGATCCAAGGCCATGGTGAAGACTGAAATGAAGAACATTTCAGGTTTATGATGTGTGCTGCTCAAACTCTATTTCTATAGAGCACACAGAAAATTTTGGAATGAATGAGACTCCTCAATAACAGCTAATCTTAATACTGCAGTGAAATAACAGGACCAACAGATTTCTGTTAATTGAGATCCCTAATCCATGCAACTCAGAAAGAATACAGGTGCTCACAGTTTCCCAGGCATGTCCTTCATGCTCCTGCTCCTCTAGAAACCCTCTATGTCCTTCAACTGCTTTCAGTTAAATATGACACATTGCCATTACAGCACAGTCCTTGAAAGTCAATGCACATTCTTCCTGAAAGGAGGAAGAAATTGACCCCAGATTACCTATTCAAAATGTTGTGGGGTTGTTAAAATATTGAAGGAAGTTTCTCTTTTTCTCTTTTTTAAGAGAACTTAACAACATTTTCTGTTGACTTGGGTAGCTTTTAGAGTAATCACTTCATAAAATCCTGCTTCCTGTTCCCCTGCCTCACTCCCCAATCACCTCATACAAACTCACATACATCATCTCATTAAAATATGGGTCTACATTAGAATTTAATAGCTAATTAACATTGCCTAACTCTACTAATAATAATGATTAAGAACCAAATAAGTTTATTTCCTTTGAAAAAGTCTATTTACACTTTTCAACAAAATTCTGAAAGGGCATCATCAAGCCACCTACAGAAGTGATTTAGACACTTGGCTACATGTATTCCTGCATTATATATAAGGTGTCTCTACAGAGTTTTTTACCAGCACTTAAAAATTCACACACCTTGTGGCATCCAGAAACCCTGCCCAGCACAGGGTGAGGCTACTGAGTCGTGCTGCTAGGCCATATGGCTTTTGATCCCTTCAGAAAGTGGGCACAGTCCACCCAGGTTTCCCATGTAGACATATCCTCTGACTCTTCAGATGACTTCAGCACTTTGGAAAACCCTATCCTGTGCCAGAACAGCTCAATGCAATGAAGCAGCAAATTAAATGGGGCATCTGAAGGGTCCTTTTGAAACTGAGTGAATGAGCCTCAGCACCTCTTTTCTTCTAATGTGGGCTCAGGTCTAATAGAGACACTCCCTACTGATCTTGTTGGGCAGCTGAAGGCGCAGAGCTAAGAGGGAGGTTTATACATTCAAAAAAGGTAAGAAAGGTAAAGGGTTATTCCTAAAGATAAGAACTGAAAACAGGAGATGGAGTAACAAAGTGAAGCAAAGAGAGGGGTGAAAAGAAGTCAGGGCTGGTAGTAGCAAACAAAAATGCAACAGGTATGAGAAGAAAATAGGCATTGGAAAAAGAAATACAGAAGCCAGGAGACGAAAACAGAAAGGAAATAATAAAAAAAACAAGGAGTCTAGTTTTAAGAGATACTCTGTTGGGATTTCTGCAGACCATACAATAACTCCACAGAGTTGTCCTTTTGGCCCTTGATTCAAAGATTATTACTTTGACTCTAATGGGCTTTGGATTAAGGAAGAGCCCCAGAGTATAAATTTATTTATATCTTCATATATAATTCAGCTCTGTCTACCAGCTGCAACATATACTGTGTACAGAATTTAAATAGTTCCTTTTTTTGAACCTGGACACTTGTATATAAAAACGCTATTTGGCAAAGTTAAGTTCATGGTTGGATTCTGTGATTTTAAAGATCTTTTCCAGCCTAAATGATTCTATGAGTCTATGAAATTCTTACCCCATTTTATTCATCCCTCTGCACCACTGGATCAGAAAGGCATCTCTCTCAGTTTGCATTTTGATAAACTCACCCACTTTAAAAAACTCTGATCAGGAGTTATACTGAGCTGGTGAAACAGCCTCCTGTTTCCCTGAGACACCCCAAATACTCATGACAAATCAGCCCGTTCTACAGAGAATACATCCACACAAGTAATGAGTGAAACACAATAGCTGAAAGAAATTACTGATAGTACGATCCTTAGCCAACATGCAGAGTATAAAAACGCTTTAATGTTCTATTTATAAGATGTGCCTCTGTTCTTACAGAATACATTAAATAGGCTGGCATTTAAATTGAGTGCCTTGGGGGAGATGCATCTCCTGAAGCATTTAGTTACCTACATTAAGAAACAAGACTTCTCCCCAGTTTAGCAACAGGTTTTATAAATATGTGAAAATTCTTTATGGATGTATTTGTTAAAAACACAAGATCTTTTTCACACCTGTAAAAGGCATTTAATAATCCTTAGGGAGAGTTTCTCCAGTTTCAATGAGTAAGGCATTATATTTGCTTTAAGTGGAATGGGAAGCAATTCTAATTGATCTTCTTGAGTTTCTTTAAAAAAAAAAGAAAAAAGAAAAAAGATGCTCTTAATTAAGCCTACAGTTATTATAAATCAATGGGGTGGCATGAAAAAATACTACTTACTAATTAAAAAAAACCTAATTGGATGCAGAATGTGGGCAGACTGATGCAGCATATATGCAACCAATCTCTAGGGAAAAAATGTCCAGGATAAACATTTTAAAGTTTTTCTGTTGACTTAATAGTTATTCCACATAAATAAGCTCTCCTTGTTGATAGCCTCATTTTTTCTTAAATGTAACGATTATAATTTTTTTTTGAGCATTGCAACTGTCAAAATATTATTACACAACACAGAGAAAATAAATGTATACTCTTTGATTGTGACCAAGATTGATTTGACCCTGATGCTGCTACTTTTGGAAACCAATTTTCTTAATCACATAGTCCTCTTTATGAAACAGCTCATTTATAGATTCTTCTTCTTTTATAAATGGAGGCAAGGTCAGCTACTCTTTAGCACAATATATTCCACTATGTCCATGCCTAAGATAGGAGGACTGAAAGAAAATTCTCTCTACGGAAAACACATTATACACCCCATTTCAATAGTGCATTATACATCAGTGTTTCAATATATTAAATAATCTACATGATATAGTGGTCTATATTATGTATTCATTCCCCTGCAGCAGTTTCAGATTCTGTTCCACAGAATAATGTAATGCCACTCTCAGTTCTCGTCCTGCATCACTTTATTTCAGCTCATATTACTTCATTCTACATATGGTTCTTTATTATGGCAGAGTTACAATAAGTGAATCACCATAACTGTGATATCCTGTCAATATCTATCGAGTGATAGGTCCCTTTCCTTGTATAAAATTACAAAATGAGCAAGACAAAATGTTACAGGGTTACCGAGTGCACCTTCAACACACAGTTCCATAGCTGGGTTTTCACCTGACTTATATTGCTCACCTTCAGAGCACGCATTCATAAAGCAAGGGGTAAACTATTGCGTGTGAAGTAAATATTTTAAGAGGAACTGATTTCTGCAAGTATTCTTCAAAAGTAAGTATCAGAGGCCAGTGTTGCCATATGTTAATAAGTAGGGAATAATCTATGAATAACTACTGCATAAATAACCAGGACCTCATTAGAATTATGAGTCATGGAATATGAATTAACTGAATTAATCTTCTGGTAGTAATACCTCTTGGGGTCTTGTAAAAAAGACCACCTTTCCTCAGTCCTCCTTGAGCCACAGTTTCTTCTGGAGCCACTATGAGCAAACTGGTGCTGAAAAATACAATGCCTGGCAAGGATTGAAGAAAGGAGAAAAAGGACAAAACATGGTAGACTGGAATAGAGTGGATAAAGAGCCATAGAATCATAGAATGGTTTGGGCTGAAAGAGACCTTAAAGGTCATTTAGTTCCAAATTCCCTGCCATGAGAATTTGGCATGGAACTAGAGCAGGCTGCTCTGGGTCTCATGCAGCCTGATCTTGAACACTTCCAGGGATGAGGCATCCACAGCTTCCCTGGGCAGCCTGTTCCAGTGCTTCACCACCCCCCACAGTAAACCTAGCCTAAATCTCCCTCTTTCAGTTTGAACCCATTACTCCTGGTCCTATCACGACAGTTTCTGATGAAGAGTCCATCTCCAGTTTGCTTGCAGAACCCCTTGCAGAACTGGAAGGCTGTTATGGGGTCTTCATGCAACTAGAATTGTATTCATCCCCCTAATTATGATAAACAGTTTTTGGCTCAAAGTCTCCCCCATTCTAGTGGGGGAACGTTTAGTGACTTAGCACAGTGATTTTTTTGTAGATTTGCAGATGGAATAAAAAAGGGAATCTAAGCATTTTTGTATTCCATTTCTTATCTTTATTTCCCAACTCATGCCTGGTGAAAACAGTTTCTGAAAATGCTTGAGAAAGAGAAGGCTGAATGTAGCCCCTTCTAAACCCAAACTCCTCTGTAAATATAAGTGGGATTTCAGCATAAAACAAAGCTTTGCAACTCTCAGTCTTCCAAGTCTATACATTCTGTTCTCAGCAAGAGCAGAGATTAATTAATCTAGCTAGAGTCTTCCATTTTGGCAAACTTCTTTTGGAGAAAAAAACCTGTTATTAGCTTTAGATATTTTTAATTACAAGTTTAAGAGATTAAAGACAAAGGGCATTTCTCAGATCCTTCAGTTTTTTTTAAAATAACTAAGTCTTTGATTAAGACACATTTAAAGGAAAATGATTAATCACACTTAAAGGAAAATTATTAATCACATTTAAAAGAAAATGATTAATCACAGTCAAGACACTGTCAATCTTAGGCTAATTCCCATTTCCACTAACACTTACACATGACAAAACCTACTGTACCAAAAAGCCAAGCCTGGCTGGACTAGCGATGAAATAGCTTCACCAAATTTGCTAAGGTGGCTCATGCATTTCACATCCCAGTTCCTTCAAAAAATTATCTAATCAAGTTTGCAGACAATAATTGTCTACTGAAAACAAAAACCAGTGCTCAACCAGAGTTGTAGTTCCACAACAGGTCAACAGACAGTATTTGTACAGGAAAACAATAAAAGAACAGACATAGTTTATATTTATTTAGTTAGTGTATTTTGAACCAGCAAGACTGACTATTTCACAAATCTGCACATGTCCTTCTGTGCACATGCTTAATTCATGCATTTAAAGGAGCTGGTTTCAGGATACATCTAGAAAGAAAAAAAAAATGGGTTTATCTTCCTGTGTTTTGTAAAGCTGTTTTGAAAACCTGTTCTCCAATGAACTGATGGAGATATCCAAAACAAGTAGCAAATACTTTTACTAAAAGTTACCACAGAAGTTTTTCTTCCTGACACAAGGAGCCTCTAAGACTGAAGTTTGCTTTCTGAAAGCTCCCCTCACTATTTAGGCAAGACTAACACTAAGTGTGGTTGTCATGACATTGAGATGGGACACGGAGAGGTACAAAAAAAATCCATAGCATTAAAAATTCTATCATTTCATGTTCTGTGCAATGGCCCTATTTTTTCCCTTATTGCCATCATGGTGGGTACTAAACCATTTCACTATAAAATACAAATTCAAATATTTTCATATTTTTGTAGCACGCAATCATATACTCCTTTATTTTCTGTTACAGAATAGCTAGCCTGGTTTTTACAATGATAATTGGCCATAGACTTGAGGATACCATTTAATCTAAAAAAGGAGGTGGAAAATGCTGGTGGAGAAAAAGGGACAAAGAAAAGAGGCCATTCCAGTTACTTCTGAAGTAAGAAAGGTAAAGGTTTGAAGGATGAACCTGCAGTTTCAGCAGGTTTGGGACCTGATATTTGGGACCAAATGAGTCACCTAAGAGAAAAAGCAAGAACTTCTCCTCTCTGAAGAGGTCAGGCTTCTTGATGGAGCTGAAATACCTGCTCTCTAGACTGAGCACAGGAGCAAAAATGGATCACATAGAATTAATCCCCTTTTTCACTCTGTCATGCCCAAATCTGCAACCCTGAGTATTAAAGGATCATTTAAACACAGGGATCTGGTATCTTTCAAAAGTGAACAATCACTTACTATAGGGAAATTTATTTTAATGCTTGTACATACTATGCTCTGGTAGTCATACAGCTCCAGCTCTTGTTACATGAGCGTGGACTTGGATTGCAACTATCAGGTACCAATTCCAGTTAGATTTATATTCCAAAAATTAATTTCACCTAAAAAGTACCTAAAAGGCATTTATCATGTTTGATGTCACAGTTACAGCTTAAGACAAGATTGCACCTGCAGAGAAAAGACAAGGTTGTAACCGCAGTGGAAAAAAACAATGCAGAGAAGTTCAGAAAAAGCACAGGAGGAATGTCACACATTTTATAAGATCCTGGAAATTTTACAATTTCCACCTGTCTGGGTGAAGCTGAGGCAGCAGAGGATCTGCCATGTTCCCAACAGGTCAAGTGGACTGCACTGCACAGAGTCCACCTCGTACACTCGGGAGAGCTTCTTACCCCTGCAGTTATCTCACCTCTGATTCACATGGCCTGAACCCTTCTCCAGGGACTGAAGGATGTAACAGCTTTTGATGAAACTATCAAAGATCTGAGGCTGAAGCAGCAGCAGAGCACTTAGCAGTTTTTCAGGCAGCAGCCATGAGTGGATGGTACAGTCTTAACCACATGTCCCTTTCAGGATTTACTACACCTGGATCTAGGTCATATCACCTCACTGAATATCACCTACATCTTAGCATAACCTCAGTAAGAAAGAATCCTCTCTAAAGCCTTAATATGCACTGAAAACACCTGTGTTTATGAAAAACAATGGTTCTCACCAGAGTACAGCAGTTATCTGCTACCACAAAGAAATCTATCAAAAATTATTATCTAGTTTAGGACAAAGCAGCCTTTTATAGACTGTAAGTGTAACTGGAACACACATAACTTATTCCAATTAGCTGGAAGTCCTGACATAGCAGGTGGCAGCAGTGCATCCATTACTATAATGTGGAAAATATATGGTGCATGGCAACAGGCAGTTGTATTTGTCTTGATTATGGAACCTGGAAACAGCACTTTCTATCCTATCTGCTGTGGAAAAATCATTTTTTCTGACCTTCGAATGGAAACGAGCCTTTAACAATGTACACAGGTGACACTTCCATGTTTCTTCTGCTAAATGAATACCAGGGCTATGAGTCTTCTATGGACACTTAAACACCCATTACAAGAGAATTTGATTGTGAACATGAAGTAGAAAAAAGTCGAAAAGAATTTTAGGTTAAACAGGCACTTAGAAATCTCCCAAGCTAGATCAGGGAGCATGAAAAGATCCTTCTTACCACAGTACACAAGGCAACAGCAGTGCATGCACAAACAGCACATGTGAAATTATAATTCTTTGTCTCCCTTCTGGAAACAGTAATTATTTGCCATTATTGCTCTGAATCCATGCTGCAATTAAGGGTTTCCCTCTTGTCAATTCAGACATAGGAGATCTGGATCTAAACTCAGCCTGTCTTCTTAAACATGCCTATGTATCAATGGAAATTATATGAACAGAGCAGCTACTTCATCATTCCCACCACAGATGCCTAAAATATGAGAGATCAAACATGTCTAACCAGATTTATGTTTTACTATATTCTATTGCTAGAGGAAAAAAAAACCCAACAAAACAAAAAGCTTGTTGCAACTGGAAATGAGAGATTCCTGCACAGTCACACAAGACATTAAAATCTCTGAAGAAATAATATCCTGATGCTGTTGCTGACCATGTTTTAAAGCAGTCGATGACACTGTTGCAAATGCCTGACCTAAGAGCAATACTTGTAAATCCCTTTTAAAATAATAATTAGAGAATATTATTCCTTATCCATTCATTCATGAAATATTTTACTCAAGATTGTTACCAGCCCTACAGGAGGATTTTTAATTTACCAATGGGTAGCCTGAGAACAATTGGCAATAAAACTTACTCCTGACTCCTGCCCTGGTCAAATACTCAATGTGAATACAGTCGTGCAATTATTTGGGACATCCAGAAAGCTGAAATCACACCTCTATATACAAGGGCAGCTTTTGAGATAAGACACAGGTAAATAAAGTCTAACTGTTAAGGATACAGGAGATCAGAACCTGGCTCATTAAACATTTCAATGGAATTTCTACCTTAGCTATCTTAATAATGTCTTATTGTCTTAATGCTTGCAATGTGTGCTGGTTTTGGCTGGGACAGAGCTCAATTTCTTCCTAGTACTTAGTATGGGGCTATGTTTTGGATTTGTGCTGGCAACAGTGTTGGTAATTCAGGGGTGTTTTAGTTATTGCTGAGCAGGGCTTACACAGAGTTGAGGCCTTTTTGGCTTCTCATCCCACCCTGCCTCTGAGCAGTGGGGTGCACGAGGAGTTGGGAGGGGCCACAGCTGGGACAGCTGACCCCAAATGACCAAAGGGACATTCCATACCCTGTGGCATCACATGCAGCATATAAATCTGGGGGAAGAAGGAAGAAGAAGGGGACATTTGGAGTGATGGTGTTCATCTTCCCAGGTCACTGTTACCTGTGATGGAGCCTGGATGTCCTGGGGATGGCTGAAGACCTGACTCTCCATGGGAAGGGGTGGAGAAATTCCTCAGTCTGCTTGGCTTGCATGCCTGACTTTTGCTTTACTTATTAAAGCATCTTTATCTCAAACAACAAGTTTTGTCACTTTAACTCTCCTGATTCTCTCCCCCACCCCACTGGTGGTGAGTGGGCAAGTGAGGGTGGGCCTTGTTTGGGGCCTGGGGTTGAAGCATGACACGATTCTTACTGAAAGGAAAATGTACACACACAAACACATCCATATACATACACATGGGCACGACTGAAGACTAGTCTGCTTCAAAAAGCCCATAATTTTGAATCCAGCAGAGGTTGCCAAAGATGACAGGTGAAGGTTTATAACACAACTGGGGAACTGGGATCACTGGTGATGAAACTGGGGTGTAAAACCTGGTATGTCCACACAATCCCACGGACAGTCTGCCTCTTCTGCAGACTCTGCTCTCCTCCAAGCCTCCTAACTCATCATATTTACTACACCAGAAAATGACTGATTTGGCCCTTATGTAGGTGTGTTTTCAGAAAAGCATATTTACGTAGGAGGCAAAGCATTACTTTCTTCTCTCAATAAAGAATTATTGGTAAAAGGAAAACAAAAATTATTAATGTTTTTCATTTAAAGTCATCTTCTCTGATAGGGACTGGATAAAAGACCAAAAATTCTAAGTATAATCATTTTATTTCACATGCATGAATTAGTATATGGGACAGCTAAATGCCACCTGGTATCATCATCATGCCTACCAAGTTAAAACACAGTGTTTTGTTATTCTTACTAACCATTTGTGGGGGAAATTTTAATTCTGAAAGCAAAAGAGGCCTATCAAAAATACTCTGTTATAAGAAATTGTAAAAGAAGAGACAGGAAATGTTCATGCATATTGTTCATTTAAGGAAAAAAAGAAAGACAATGCTGCAGAAGATAAGAAAAATTATGCATAAGTAGAGGTCCATGCTAACTTTCAGCAAGGCTTTACCCTCTTGTTTTCATTTATATTTAAGATACAAAGACATTTTAATTAAATTAGCATTTATATGGAGAGTTCATAAATTAATGGAACATTTAAGAAATACCCAGCATATAAAATGACATCCTTTAAATTGCTAGAATACCTGGATGACATTTCAGCATGTGTAGCTTTCACTTCAGGGATAATTCATTCGGCTGTCTGGGCAACAGTGTTTACCCTATACAATTTGCATCCACTAAAGACTCTATTGCTACATAAGATTCCCAGGAACATAAAACAAGCAACAGTGAAGGCCCTTTGTCTCCTTTCTAAAATTAAACAGGACTGTGCATATCTTGTGAGGCATTAGCTTCCCTCCCCACCCACCAGCTGGGGATGCTGGTCAGGCTGGAAGGAGAGCTGTAGCTCACTGGCAGACCAGCAATGTTCTCCTGGTTCTAGAGCTTGTGACAATGAAGAGGAAGTTTTATCCACTGGTCCAATCACACCTTGGTTTAGATAAATCTCACTGACATCTGAAGAGTGCTGTGTCTTCAACAGATCTGCCAGCACAAATGCTTTAAAAAGCAATGTAGATACCAAACCGAACTGGCAACCTTCCTGGAAGGCATGGTCATGAAATACTGCAGAATACAGCTTCCAGATATCTCTGCTAGGAGAGGATCTGACCTAGGTGTTTCTGGCACTAATGCTAGACCACAGTCAGCATCTTCCCTCTGTATGTCTGGGTACAGGCACACTTCAGGGCCAGGCCTGATGAAAAGACCTGAAAGCCAGGGCTTGGCAGCACCTTGAGCTAGTGAGGACATGGCTCATTCAATCACTATGAACACAGGATGCAGAAACTTCATATAACGTTAAAGTTTACCCATATTTCATTTTTTATTTTCAGAATATCTGAGTAATGATGTCAAAGAGAGTTTATTGTGCATAATATCACTGCATTAGTGAATCTGCCAGTCTGTGTATATTGAAATTACACCTAAAACAAGTTTACTGGCCAAAATACAACAGTTTGAATCAGCAACACTGCGTGCCAGTGATGACACTACCTAAACACCCAAATCTGAAATGCAAAGGACAAACAGGGATCTGGAGAGTCCTCTTCTCTCACATCTGTTACAATATTTGATTCCACTTCCTAGAAAAATACTAGTAAGGTATGAACTTACCAAGAAATTGTAATTGTTTTTTCCCCTACCACAATTTAATACACTTTATCAGATAATTAAAATTGCAAAGCTGCAAGGTAAATGTTCTACAGGGTCTTTGTCTGACTGACTGCAAAAGTAAACATAGAGGCAGTGATTTAAAATTAAGATGGAATAGCTGAACATGGCAATACATCCTGACTTCTTTAAAAGGGTTATCTATAAATATTAGATATACACCAATACATTTTAACTACTATACCTTCATTGTGCATATTTACTTCCTTGACAATTATGCAGTATAGCTCAGAGCATTTGGATTGATGTCTCTGCTGAAATCAAAACCAAGAAACCTTTTATATATTGCTAAGTACTGTCCAAGAATATTTAATAGGCTCCAATGAAGATGTAACCAGGGTATATCTAAGGTAATGGAATAAGCTGTCCTCTAGCTCTGTTTATTAGGAAATACATCGTTATTAAATCTTAATCCATTCCATAAGAAAGTAAGCAGAGGAGGAATAACTGCAGCAAGACAAATAGCCTTATTAGAAGAAGATCTAAGAATACCTTTATTTCAAAATTGGATTAGAGGTATGACAGACTGTGCCACATAGCAAAAAAAAGGTCTGTGCCATTTATCAAGGAATCTAAAATTTGATAAAATGCATGTGTGTGCAGAAGGATCGTTTCATAAACACATTTAAGTGAATATGATACAATAAATTGAGCCTATGGACATGTGCTGAATAATTATTTATGATAGCAGTAAAATGTGATGGTGGCATTTATTATTTCAGGGTTTTCTCCATGACAGGTAATGTTTTTTTTTTCCTTTCTAATTATGATTCAGTGCTACATCTTTATTTTTAGTTCTTCTACTGCATATATGGACCAAGCATATACTGTACGAAAAAACAGCACTTTAAAAATGCCTCAACACAATTAAAAACTTAATGCCACAAATCTAGAGTCTGAGAAAACACCTTTCTACATCAGAGAATACAAATTGACCTAGTACCTCCAAGAGCTACTAAAATTTCTCATTAACATTGTGTTTCTATTAGATAAGAGTAATGTTCCCTGATTTCTCATCTCTTCCTGCCGTGAGTGAAGAAAGTTATAAAGATGCCAAAGAAACAAAAGGACACTGATTCGAGTTTTATGCCCAGTAAACCTTGCTCTGAGGACTAAACAGACTTCATCAATGCAGGTATTTTGTAGTGGACAAGTTCCATCCAGAAGACTTTGATGCACATTGTTAGTGTGCACTCATCCATTGGACTCTGTAAAATCTGGACTTTCGGGGCAATCTTCAGCCTCATCGTCTTGCAAATCTTATTTGCAGCCCCTCCTCTCTACAGAGATCCCTCATGCCAGTGTAATATGAAAAAGGATTTCAGTACATGGGGAACAGCTTATTAATTTTACACAGCTCTTGAGCTATTTTGAAACCTACCCTGGAGAGTATTGTCAGCAGTAAAGAGTGATTATTTCCTCAGTTTTCTTGTCTTTTTCTATTCAATCCATCTGCTTAGCACAATGGGCTCATAACCTCTGACTGAAATTTCTAGATGCCACCATAATACAAATTTTAAAAACTGTAACATTCACTAACATAAGATATAAAAGACATGTTACAAGACATTTTATTTTAAAAAAAAATTATGAAAGAAAGCTAATCTGACCTTTCCTCTGTAACTGTTGGCTCTTCATATCTGTGGGTATGGCACATGGTAAATCAGACAGACTCACTGCAATCTAGAAAGCCTTGCCCCGGTCATTGTCACAAAAAATGGCCTGTGAAATCACTCTGATGAACTGCTAATTATGCTAACAGTCCTACAGTAATGAAGGCAACTAATCCTTTTCAACAAAGCTGTCTTCATTGAATGAAATCCTCACCTCATTCACACTCACTCACGGATCTGAGAGAAAATACTTTCCCTACTGATGCCAACATTCAAACATTCAGAGCAATTACATGGAGAGGGAACATTTAAATGGCAAACAGTATATGTAAAACAAAATGACACGAGGTGAAGCCACCAGTTCAAATTTCGACTCAATGCATTATGAAAGCCCTTCTCACTTAATAGACATCAGATACCATGAGCAACTGGAATTACAAGACAAGCAGAGGCAACTGCCCCTCATATGGACATGAAAGCAATGATGGGGAGTTTGGAAAGATTTGATTTATACCAAAAGACAGGCAAACCTCATCTGTGAAGGGATGAGAGCTCAAAGTTTGGTGTTCTGGCATCCACAAAGATCAGTATTTTAACCCTTTTCTACATCTAAAATAATTATAATAGCTCTATAAAAATCAAAACAGTTAACTGTGGAGTTACTCCCTGGGGAGGGGGTGAGGGAAACACAGAAATTTTCACAGGGAGAAAATATGTCTTTTTCTTAAAAAAGGTATGCTGTCTGCTCAACTCATTTTCCTTTTCTTTGTCCCCTATCTCCTGTCTTTGCATACCCCTTTTTCTGTTTTGTTTTTTTTTTCCGCTTGTCAGTTCTGTGAATCCCACAGTGTGACCTACACAGCAAAGGAAGGAAGAGTGGTATTTGTTCAGTAACTAGCACGTTGTTTTAATGCTCCTGGATCTCAGCACTGGCACAACACAATGGGATGAAACAGCAACACAGAACTCGAGCCTTTCATTCCTTTTCCCATTCCAGGCTGCTGTGTGACTTATGGATAGATGCTTTTCACATTTAGGTAGGCAAAGCTGTGCATATTGCTGGGAACAAACCGGATGGCTGTTCATTAACAAGCACAAGCAAAGGCAGAGCAGAATAATCCTTAACCTGTGCTGTGCTGGTTTTGGCTTGACACGCAGTGGTGGGAAGAGCACTGCCCAAGGAATTGCTCACAGAGGGATGACTGAAGCCTGGCATACGCTGAGCCAGCATGGAATCTGCCCTAAGCTGTGCCAGTGGAGAGCACAGTGCTACACACTCTGGCCATGCCCCAGATATGGCGCTTACATCACGGGCAAGTGCACAAGAGACACAGAGGGAATTTTCAGGTGGCCAGTCTGGCTACTGTGTGATTTCTTTGAATCATTCAAGAGGAGATGAATGCAAAGCTGATTCACTGTGTCTCAGCTGCTCTCTGTGAAACAGGAATAACCATTCCAGACAAGCCTGTGCCAACATGGGCAGCAGTGAGACACCAGTGCGTATGCAGGACAAGGGTTAATGCATGTGCCACTTTTCCACATGACAGAAACAGAGATTTTTTAGCAATGTTGAACTCATTTACACAGTGTCTCATTTAGCAATAATGACTGCTCATTTTCTCCCTCTGATCTTCCTTTTCTTCCAAACTATACTTTGTCAATTAACTGACCCCTACAGAAGACAAAAGTACCATTACACACTGTATGCACATGTAAATTTATTCCTAGATTACATATAATTATATTTTTTTTCAGTTTTTTTTCCATTTCAAGTAATTACATTTGGAAAACAGAAATAAGGAAGAGAGTGATTATCAAATAGCCAGCTGAGATCAAGTTAATGACTTGAACCAAACAAAAAATATTTGCAAAATCCTGACATATTTACTCACACCACAATTGCTATGACCAGCTTAGGATGAGTCTTTTTCACATCTCCAGTAGTGACCTTGCAATGAAAAACTGACATTCATCCCTATCCCAAATGCCAGCAAACCAATATAGGATACACTGATCTCACTTAAACCACCTTTCCAAAGTGTGTAAGTTCCCTGGCACAAAAATTTGACCCTACAAGAACAATGAACAGATAGGATCTCGGGACTCTCCAGGTGAGTCACTTGTGATTTATATCAGCATCAATAACTGCCTCTATCGCTATGTAGAAGATATATCACATGTTTTTCCAAATTTAATTGTTTACCTTTGCTGACCTCAGGCTCTTTGAAGCTAAGGTTCTGCACACTCATGTGGGAGCTGCATTTTCATTTAGATAATCATATAACTGGCAAAAACCACTGCCAGCTACTACTGAAATTTAAGTGTCTGGGTTAGGCATTTACAGGCCACTGTTCTTCTTAGCAGACCAATAACTCCTCTTATCTGCATGCTTAACTGCAGTTTTGCAATGTTTGCACAGTAAGAAAGTCAAACATCTCAAAATGAGATGTTTGTTTTTGCTGTTGTTACAAAATAATGTTGTTACTATTTTTTCTTCACCAAGTTCTCCCTCTAGATGCCATACAGTGGATTTTACTACACTCATGTCAGACAACAGCTAAAGCTGTCAGATTGTGCTGAGTGGTGAAAAGAAGCTTCATGAGCTAATGTGAGAAGATTCTACATAAGTTAAAAACCATCATTACAAAAATTGTTCTGGCTTCAGTCTTAGTGTGTGACTGGGTTTCTGTTAGAAGTCAGCACAAGCAAAATGATCTTTTGGCCTATGTACCCTCACACACAACACCTTCTAGCCAACAAGTTCTAACAAAACCATATTGCAAGTTTCTTAGACTTAGGACTTGAAAAATAAGGTCTTCTAATTCATAAGGCATAACGGGAGCAATCACACTCCCACAAATTCAGTAAAATTTCCAAGAAATAAAAAGTTACTTGGAAAAGCTTTCAGCAATAAAATGACTGTAGTCTTTACCCTCACTTTCACTTGCCCATGTAATGTTCTATTTAGCCTCACTTGAGATAAGAGATTGTTTAGGAAGAGGACATTCACAGCATTTCTATTTTTTTCAGAATAATCGACAGCAGTATTTGAGAGCTGCTCTGAATGCCAGGGTTGGGGTGCATGCCCTAGGCAGATTTAAAATCCACAGCAAGGCAAACTGCAAACACAAACCAGCCTGAGAAGAGGATGACTGGAAAGATGGGGCTTGGATGAGCGCCACGGAATGTTCTGACCAACTGGGACACCAGGATTTTAGGACGCATCCATTTAGACACAGCCAAAGGGGCTAATCTCACATCTGTTGTTTTGTCACAACTTCTAAACCCTCTCTGTGGGCACTGACTATCAAAACCCAAAATAACGGCATGATTCAATTCATGCTCATATGTTTTCCATAAATATGGCAATTCATTATATTCTCTGAAAGCTCCCTCATAATTCTTGTCATGTGAAATAAAGTGAATGCATCCACTAACTGCACCAAACATTTCAAAAATGCACGTGTTTGCATTATGATTTGCAATATTTTGCCCACAGTTTAGGCAGCATTATTTTAGGGAGGGAAACCGGGGCAGAAGCGTTGTGCACTTGAGACACATTGTATCTGACAGAGGCAAAACCATCAGGTCATCCAGAGGAAATTTTGGCCTTGACCTCAATAAAATCAAATCAGGCCTGGGTCAATGATTAGAAACAGTGCCTTTTGTAGCGCTCACTTCCTTCACCTCTCCTCGTCTCCACTGGTCAGTCAGGAGGAGCCAAGTCCGTGGCAATTTGTCCCCTTCTCCTCTCCACCTACTTCCCAGGGCTCTAGAGCTGCTGTCACTGAGAAACACAACCAACTCCAGTGATTCAGTAATTCAGACAAGGATTAAGACTATATCTGATTCTTCTTCAAGGTAGAGAAACTTTCTCATGTTTTTTTGAAATTTCTCCAAGTCTAGTCATTCTCTATTCTTCTTTATTTTACAAATGCAGATGAGCTGAATTAATTAAGTAAATTAGAGAAGCACTATCTCAGTTGTAGATACCAAGGGATAAAAGAACACATTTAGAAAGCAGTCAACTTGCTTTAGAAGCTTGTTGGCATTTCTTTGCATGTACAGCTGCAGTAAAAGAGAGCTAAAGAAAGAGTTAACACTTCTAACATTTTGGAGTAGTTGTCCAAGGGCACCCCCTGCTAAGGCTCCCTGAACACCAGAAGGATCTGAGCAAATCCTCTGTTGTCGAGCCTCTGTCTCTCCAAGTTTGAGCAGCAAGCTCTTCAGAATATACCTAGCCAGGGATTTTAAAGGAAGACTTGTCCTTGTGCCACTTACAGCTCAAATATGCAGTACAACAACAAAAAGTCTATGTACATTCCTCATCCCTCCAGGTAAACCTTGCCTCACCTCCCACCTTGTCTGGCCTTTTGGGATTTAGGGTCCCAGCTACAATGTGCTTATTGTATATGCACACTTTCTTTGTCAACCAAGCCCAAGTAAAAAAGCTTTTTGAATCTTAGGCTACCTACAGTGCATAAGCCACTCATACCCTTAATCTGGGCTATTTTGGTGGACTTGACCATTTCAGAGCTTTCAGAAATTCAGAATTCTTTTTCTACCATGGTTCAATAATTGGGGGTCAGAGATGGTGACTTCTCCTAAGCAAGGCACTCTCCCTACCACCTTACCCCAGTCCCATAGGGTGACATCCAGCAGCACTATTTCTTTGCTCCTCCTTTCACACTTTATTTCTCTGGCTCATTTTTTCAGTCAATTAAGAGGGAAGGGAATAATTAATTTGGTTGTTCTGACCAGTTGCATCTGTGGTTAATGAATATTGTCACTGAGTAGTTTTTTTAACATTTTCAACTCTTAGAGAAGCTCTCTCTTTTCCAGCTCACCACTGTGGACCATTTTCTCATTATCATGGAACAACTGTGATATGTAAGAGCATGCACGTGCTTGTGCACAAATGTATGTAAAGTCATGAGAAAGAGGCAAGGAAAGCCCTTCCAGACATCCATGTAGCTATTCAGAAGGAAAATAGTGCCTAAATGATGGTAAGTACATGGCCTATGTTTCTTGCTTTTAATTCTATAGAACAGTATTTTTATTTATAATAAACCTTTTTTCATCAAATTAGACTCTTCCATTCTCCTTATAATCACAGCTACATTCACAAGTCAGCTTATTATCACAGCGAGATCTATCAGCTCTGCCTACACTGTATTTACAAACCAGAAAGGGAGTTGTTAGCTTAGAAAAATGCATTACAGACACTGCGATAGACATGAGGACATCAAACTTAATCACAGAGAGATAAATTAACTGAGTCTGGGGAAAGACAAGAGAGAGGTCAGCAATGTCATCTTGATTACTCAGAAAGGTTGAGAACTACTGCAAACTTTGACCAAGGAAAGACAAAAGATAAACGTCAGTGAACGACACTATGTGATCCATTCAAACCACAATAATCAAGCCTATTTTCCTATGGTTAACCATGGTAATGACCATCTGGGTGAGAAAGGGGAGAAAATATTAGGAGTGCAGAATTGGTTGAGCTTGAATCACACTGGGTGTAGTAGTTTTGTGTACAGAGTTCTCCCTTGGAGTAAAATGAAGAGACAGAAGGAAATTTCCCTTAAAGCCAAGTCAACTTTTCACTATCAGAAAAAAATCCATCTTTGAAAATTAGAAACAGCAGGAAGTACACTGCATTGAATGCTAAATTAATTTCTTCTGATAACTTATTTCAAACAGTATTTGATTAAAAGACAATAGAACATGCTTTAAATCTAAAAAACATGGTTACCATAGGCTGAGGCAAAAGTGGTGCTGCTGATAAGTGACAACAGTGCTGTTATTTATTTAGCTCTTGTAAAGGCACCCCAGTCAATCAATAGCTATGCATGTACCAAGGCAGTGGGACTTGTATAAAGATGCTTATCAGAAATCCATGGGCAACATTCCACTTTTGATTACAGTGCTGCAGACTGTCCCAGTCCTGAAGACTGAAGAGTGTGGGCCTCCTTGACAAGCCATATTGACAGAAATAATAATATAGAAACCCAAGTTCCTAATATGCATATCCAACTGCACAGCCAATTAACCACTATGCTGACTGAAATTGCTTTGTTATTCATTCCATTCCAACTGATGTTAATACTTTGGCAGCTGATGGGGATAATAACTGATGGAGCATATTGGAAATTTTGAAAGGGGATATAAAATTTATATAATTTAAAGACATTGAGAAACTGCTATGCTTTACAGTCTTAAAACACGAAAATGTCTCAGGTGTGAGTAAGAAGTACTCAGAGCAGGAGAAGTAGTATATATTTGAAAATCTCTGAATGAAAAGGAGGCATTTAAAAAGATTGTGATATACAAACAGGTTTGAAAAAACATTTTAAAAGGCAATTATAAGATGAAAATGAGACTTTTTCACCTCTACCTCTAACATCACACTGAGTAACAATGCTTGAACATCTGGAAACATTTACTTTTGATGTTTTAATTAAAATATAACTCTTTTCTGCAACATAAGCACATTGTAGCCAAAAAATGTCATTTCATTCACCCTAATCCCTAAAACTATTTGGTTTATTATCTTTATATACCTAAAGAGCAATTCCAGTAAAATAAAAAAAAAATAGTAAAAGGCCATAAAATTATTTTTACCTACACCAATTAGTTGGGGTTTTCCTACAGAATTAAAATGTTTTTATACATCATAGGGACATCTTTCAAAGTTGTTTGGGTCATATACTTCACAGTGGTGGTATAAATTATTTCACTGCAGTGTTGCAATTCTGGTCCTGCAGTTTTTATTTGGTGAAAACTCCTGTGGAGCTCAACAGGCATCTTCCCTGAACAAGGGCTGCCTGACCACTGTACTCCAGTAACAGTGGGCTGGTGACTCTGCTGCAGAAGTCTTTCCACATGGACATCATGTGGGTGAATCCAGTGCACGTGAGCCCTGCCAACAATGGTGAAGCAGAGCCTGGAAGAAGCTGGCCTAGCTCAGGAGTGGGAGATCAATATGCATGTCCCTGCTGCCACATCATGCTCTGGATGGAAAACACTGGAGGAGTGGATGTGCTGTGGTAACACACCATCCTCAGTTGTCAGCTCCAAAACATGCCAACTTCTATTCCTCAGAACTCTCATTTTCCACAAACCCTTATCCCTGCTCAGGAACTTTGCTGCTGAAGCTCAACCTCTTAAATCCCTCTACTGTTCCACTACAAAGGTCCCTAGAACCTAAACTACCACTTTCTTAAGATCTGCTCCCAGAACCCCATTCTCTCTACTTCAGGCTGCCTCTGCTCCTCCTAAACCACGGCCCCACATGTTAGTCCTAAGCCTCATCAAGTCAAATCTCTTCTGGCACTGAGTTAAGTCAGGCCTTTAAGTGCACAAGCCCTACTACACACAGAACTTGGCTCTTTCTGTTCTGCCCATGAGCATGTGGTCCTATTCTCTCCCCATTTTTGCCTTTTCTTTCCAAGCACATGCACATATCAACATGCAGATTTCATTATTCACCTCCTGGCTCCTATTCCCACAAATTTTTAAAAAAAGCAGAATCAGTTTGTATCTAGTCTCAGCAAGATCTTGAGAGCACAGACAGAAGAAACAATCAGAAGTGGACGCACTGTACTTGTCATCTGGTAACTGAATTGTAGGGAATTGTGAGGCCTTAAGAGAGTAGACAGTAAGGAAGTGTTTGCAGGAAGGCAGGAGTGAATGTGGATGATGACAGCCATCCATATGGCTACACTTTTGACATATTCAACACGCAATTTTCCCTTCACATGTGATCCATCATGTCCCTGGATTCTTAAAGAAACAGCCTGCTTCATTTAAAGTTACTGAGGAAGTTGCAATCTCTTTCATTTTTTATGGGTTTTGCCATGGATCATCCCTGCTTTTGTAATCTAGAGTATGAACTATTCTATCTACTCAAAAAAAACCCCAAAAAAACCAGACTTCATGATAGATACAGCTATAACAAAAGCTATAGCCGCCTTCTTAAATGGATCAAGTAGGTATGGACATAAATCATCAAATAAACCACATGCTACAAGAGACCACTGGTGAGGGCTAAGCAGTGTATGATTCAAATTTGTTAACATTAGTCTCTCTCTTACTTCTCTGTACTTCTCTTTACCTCGCTGATGTTGTGATCCACAGAATTATTTTCTTATTCCTTCCTGTGGTTAAACTTTCAAATCTTTCACCAATGTTTCACGTGAGTTTAATGAGAGTCAGAGAGCAAAATTGAAAAATCATTTGATCAAGCTCAAAAGATGTTGAATTTTGACTCTTGGTGTATTAAAAGACTGTGTGCTGAACTACTTTTTGTCTAATATGGTGAGCTAATTGCTTGGTTGGGATTCTGTTTATGTCTCTGTGAGGCACGATACTGTCCGCTAAAACCACATGAGATCATACTACTAAGCAAAATCCCAGCAAAATTACCTGATGAGAATGTTAGCAGCAAGATTGTGGTTTGGTTTTTTTAAAAGAAATGGAAGAAATCCAACCATGCTGGGCTTTTGGCTTTGCTTATACTACTAGATAAAATTGGGGTGGCTCAAGGAAAGCTGAAAGATTAAAAAAATTAAACCCGAGAGGATGGGGGTGTCAGGGCTAGCCAGTGCAGGGGAAAAGGGGAAGGGTGTGGATGTCTGAGGACTGTGGTGATGTTTATTGAGTGCCTGAACAAAGTGATCATTTCTCCTTCCTTTCACACTTCTAATTCACAATATTAGAGAGCAATGCTTCCATTTGGGATTGACTAATTGACCTGCCCTAAAAGCTCTTTTCCACTTTTAGCAGGTATGATGCTACAAGAAGCTGACAAAGTAACAAAAAAAGCTGCTATGAGGTCACCATAAAACTGAAGTTTTTTATGCACAACCGTATTAGACTAGAACAAAATAACTGCAAAACTGAATGGAGCTGATGCTGAAGGATACAAGCCTGAGAAGCAAATTCTCACCTGGCTAAGTCAGCAGGGGCTAGGGATACTGGAGAAGAGCAGGCAAGGAACAAGCACACACACACACACACACACACACACCCCCACCCTTCTCCCTCATCCAGTTCCCTCTGACTGATGCTTAGAGATACAGTGTTGGGCTCCACAGGAACTGTGTCCAACACCGCTCAGCCTGAGACAGAAATGCTTCTGTCAGGCTTACAGAAGCAAATGGGAACACCTCTCTGAAGAATTAATAATGAGAGGAATTAAACATTTTAAAATGCTGTCAGATAGCAGAACGTCTCACAAACACAGGAAAGCAAAGACACTTAGAGTTATCCAGTAAACATTCTGAAATGCTGCCTTATGACAGAGAACATCCCTCTTTTCATAAAATCAGCTACTTAACTTCTGGAGAGGCTCCTGGGCTTCCCTATGAAGTCCTTAAGTGACAGCTCCACCTCTTCATATTTCATTTTCTTTAAAAAGACCCATTTCTTCTGAGAAAGCTGCTTTTTTACACATCACCCTTTGACTGGGTTCAAGGTAATGCTTTCAAAAATTAGCAAAAGGTGTGATTTTAAAATGCTTTCTAAGGAATTGTAGCTGGTACCTCTACAGTGATGTTTCTTTTCCCATCGTCCTTTTATCCTTCCCTCAAATGGATAGCAAGCACCTACATGATATCCCCATATGGACAGAAATTGAGACAATAATAAGCATATACATGTATCTGCACACACATCTTTAATCCTCCCCATACATTACAGAACATGCAGCATTCTCAATGTTGCACCACCTCAAGTGCGCTACAGACAAGAGTGGTGGGCTGAATGTCTCAATTGTTTTGTTTTTAATTAGACCAGTCATACAACTTTTTAAAAAATAACAAAACGCTTAAGAAGAGGTATTTCTGTACACTTCATCTTTTCTAGCAGTTATGTATCAAAGGATATTTAGCACACAGTGGGAATTTTCAGGTAAACAATGCTACTGTTTCCACCAATACCAGCATTGTTAATCACTGGAAAAAATCCAATAATTCCTAAGTACCTCGTGCCTGCAACTAGGTCATCTTGAACAGAGAAGCAAAGGTTAAGTAGCAGATCTCGTTTTTACTTTGCAAAGCCTGTAAATGACATCGCATGGTCGTGCAAATGAAGCAAGGCGAGATGAGAAAATGAAGAGGAATGAAGCTGTATAATCTAATCAGAAACCAACAAGGGGATTTCTTTATCTTCTCTTCCTCCCTCGGAGACAAAGGGAGGCTTTAAATCCTTAAAGCACAGTCTGGTGCGTCGCTTTTTTTGACAGCTTTTGGTACTACCGAACATATGTATGCACATCTATTCTGCATGTATTGATGTGCAGGTTCTCACAAGTCTGCGTGCAAAAGGAAAGAGAACGGGGCTTTCCAAAGGGCACTAAAGCAGCTTCCTGTCACTTCAGAAACTAACTACCGGAGCACTGTCGTTCTTAAGCAAAATGTATTTCCACCTGGAAAGAATTTCATCTCCGTCCCTTTGCTGCCCGCTACAGTGGGCATCGCTTCCCTGCCTCAGTGTCTCAGCGCTTACCGCTCCCCCGATCCCCAGCATAATGAGCTGACCTTTGCTTTAGTTCATCGACTTTCGACCAAGGTAATGAACTGGAAGCAGCACAATCATCACCGGCGGTTTAAGCAGCGCACCGGCTCCCTCCCCGTCCCTCGCTCCGCGCCGGGCTCCCCGGGCACCCTGCCCTGCTTCCGCCGCGGGGGCGGCTTGCCCGGAGCGTGTGTCCCCGCACTGGGGCAGGGAGGGGACCGAGGGAGGGGACCGGGGTGGGGGGAAACGAGGCGGGGCGCTCCCAGCCGGGGGCCGCAGCTCCGGGCGCCTCCGGGCTGGGCTTTCCAGGCGGCTGCCTCTGCGGCGGGGCAGGGAGCGGCGGGGTGCGGGAGAGCCTCCGCTCCAGAGCCTGCCCCGCGACTGCAGACCCCGCAGCGACCCCGCGGGGCGCACGGCACGGGCACGCCGCCAGCCCCAGGGGATGCCCGGCGGCCCC
>NW_024582051.1:0-77524 GCF_017639235.1 Corvus kubaryi
CCCCCCCCCCCCCCCCCCCCCCCCCCCCCCCCCCCCCCCCAGGGCATTGTGTGGCAGTGACCAAGAGGTGAGGAGCCATAGTGAGTGATTTGACAGCAATCACTGATCAACAGGACAGCCATCTGTCTATTCTGACATACTGGGAAACAATGTTTTGTTCCCCACCACAGTTGGAAAGTAAAAAATAAAATAAAATAAAAATAAACCAAGCAGGCTCAAATGCTTATATGAGCCCAGATAAGGTGGCTTTTTAAAAGTTCATTCATTGTTTCATGCTTACATCTATTGACTTGTTCTTATAAAATGAAAGGGAAGAAGGAAATGTGTTGACAAAATGTTGTCATTCCATGTTAATAAAAAAATCACCTGACAAGCTCACAGCTGAATAATTTTTTTAAAGACTTATCTCTAGAACATCAGTTTACTTTGTGTCACTACTTCTGATTCACTAATCAATTTATGTAGAGCATGTTAAGGAGTGTAAAATTTGCATGGAAGACACTACTAAGTATTACATGCACTAAATGGAAATCCCTTCCCCATTGAGAACTTCATAACTGGGGTAATGAAATTTTTATCAGGTCGTAACTTAGAAGATTAGAAGACTGGTAGCACATTACTCTAAAAATCAAATCTGATTAATGTTTAATTGTAGCAATGTGCAGAGGTATTAATTAGGTGTACTTTCTATGACTCATAAATAGCTATTAGAGCAAAAACAAGAATAATTTGAAGATTAGCATGAAGAGAATGGCATACTTGAGTGGTAAATTATAATGAAATTGAATGGACTTTGTGTAAAATAATAGAAATTGTCATCCAATATTATTATTTTGATGCATAATGCAGTTATAACAAATTTTCCAGCAATCAAATGTGACACCTTTTCCTCAGGATATTTTTTTGTGCAGAAGCCACAGGTGTGAATTAAAAATTCATTTGTGCTTTCCAATGAGAACCACAGGGCAAATCTTAAAACCCGTTTCCCTCATCTGGTTGTTACTGCACCACTGAAGCATCCATGCAAGCTTTGTTTAAAAAGGAGGCACAGGTGAGGCTCTGGATTGGTATATTCAAAATAAGTGTTGCAATTAAACTTGAAAAGTGGAACACTTGCATTTTGGTTTTTTTTTTAACAAGTGATCCTCAAAGTCACACAGGGATTATATATCTTGCTTTGGAACTGCATTTCTCCAAAGAGACACTTTTCTGCTGCATTTGTTACCGAGATGGTGCCCAGGCATATTTTTGCTGCTCATTCCCATTCCTATGGTCTTGCAGAACCATTTTTCTCTCCATTATCAGAAGATATAGCTTACACTGCATTCCTTAAAATACTATTTCTACTAATAATAAATAAGCACCTACTGTTCATGATCTTGCAGAAAATGTTAAAAATATGACCAAGAGGCACCAAGATCCAAAGTATATCAAATGAATCCAAGAGTTTTGGTTTTTTATGCCAACATAACAAACTTTAGGTATCTGCTTTTGGCATGAGTTACATTTTCTAAATGTATTTTCACAAAAACAATTGAAACTGGAATTAACTTCTACTATGTGGGTCTGGAACAGTACCAGAATGTAGAACAAATACATAATCTTGTCCCTAATGAAGGAAAAAAAAAGAAAAAAGGCATGAAACAACTCATCCTATGTCTCTTACTTGTAAATTATGTCTTGTGATTACATTGCTGTCATTATTCTAAACCCCTAAATTTATAATCAAGGATAAGGTAATTAAATGGTTAAGATTTAAAATTCGTTCAAAATAAAAGCAAACAGGGCAGTGATGTAACACCGAAGAAACTTCTTTGCATTTTTATTTTCATTGTAACTAAAATCAAGGAGCTGCATGTTGGCCAGGTGATCCTCTGGATTACCTCTCTCTAATGCTAGAACCACTTTTTTTTCTGTTGCCATGCAGCAAAAAAAATCTTTACGTGGCTGGTCCGCAACGTGAAATTGAAAAATTTACATTTCTTGAAGGCTCAAAATACACAATCTCTGCATGACAGGTTTCTATTATGCACTGAGTACCTGCTGCACTAGAAATATCTTGGAAATGAGAATAGAATGAAACAAATTAATTGGCACAGTCTTTGTCAAAATAATATTTTGAATTTTCAAGAAACATCGCTATTACTGGCAACCATACTTACTTATTTTCTATTATTCAGAGAATGTGAGGTGGGGAAAAAGTGACCAAAATGTTTTGCCTCAACAATGATGGGAGTTTTTCCCATTTACGTTCATGTCAAATACACTCTTAATTGCATGATAACCAACAGAAACCCAACCCAACAACTTTGCTCTCTCTCTAAATTTACAGTCTTGAAACACTTACAGCAGGATTTCATTTTGAGCAGGAAAAATATGGGGAGTTGCAGCTGGCTTGTAAAAGGCTACTTTTTTTTAAACCATTAAATTGTCTTTTAAAAACATTTTGTATTCTAATGCATTAATTTTTGGTTACAATTATTGATTTTTTTTGAGTGTTATAACAAGTGATTGATACAGAGAATTATTATGTTGCCTATGTTAATAAATCAAGCAACTAGGAGACAGAATTCAGATTCAAAACATCTCAGGTAGCTAGAATTGGTAATAAAAATTTCATAAACCCCTTTCATAGCTAGGAAAATTCCCTCCACAACATGTAAGAGAATGTGTCACCTAATTGTTCTGCCTTTTCCATCACTACAGTGCTTAATCATCATGTCTCCAGACACATTCAGTTGTGCTAAGAGGTGATAAATTCAGCAGTATTCAGGGATTTAGAAAAGGTTTCAACCTTTGGAAATGCACGTTGGGTTCTAGGAACTGTGGATGTGCCATGTTTCACGTTAAGAGCGGATGCAGTGTGACATTTTTCCTTTAATGTGTTCCTAAAGCTGGGCAACTCTTGCAGTGCTCCACAAGTTTCTTGCCTCCTGCACTTCTAAGCAATTCTAGAAACAACAGTTAGGAATCCTTTTTGTTTATTTTAACAAAATATAAAATAAGCCTCCAACCTGAATTTTGATTAAAAATCTCTCAGGAAGTTGTTGTTATATGGATCCTGATTTTAGAAAAAGCAAGCAACAGCAGTCATGGTTATAATGACCATAAAAAGGACCACTTTGGCATCACTATATAGAAGATGTGCTTTCACCAAAATTGACTAGAAAACATTTTCTTTAATACATTTAATAAAAAGGAAAATTTTCAAAGTTCTCTCCTTCCTGATGTACAGCAACAAAAATAAACCTTCTACATTTTTAAAAGCAAAGAATGAAACAAAGATTCAGTCATCAAAGTGAGCCAAAAGTTGAGTTCTGAAGCCACACTGTGGGAGTCTGGATCAGGTCCTAGTCTGAACTAGGTGGGGAAAGAATTTGAATCCAGGTTTCTTCCAGTCCCACTGAAGCCAGCACTGGTTGGTTATTGGTGCCAAGCAAAGAGTCCCTTTGCATTCTGCCTGCTACATTCTATCACAATCCTGAAAATTTTCCACGTTCTGGTTTCCATTGAGAAATGAGACTGGGAAAAAATTCATTTTTCCAGCTTACAGAGCACAACTCCCTTGATCAGATCACTGGTCTTTCTCCTGCTACAGCCAGTTCCTGGCAGTGAACAGGAGCTCACAGACAGTAAATGGGTAACCCTTGATTTGCCTCTGCAAGGTTTAGGTTTGGTGGTTTTAGCCTTAGATCAAAATAACAAGTTTGAAATCCCATGAAGTTTTTCCCGAGAGTGATGTATGTGCCTAAGATGGAGGGGAAAAAACAATGAAAAGAAAGAAATATGAGCATCCCACCCAGGACTTTTTAAAAAAAGCCAGCTGAACAGCAGCAGAAAAGCAGCAGAAAAGCCTGCTAACTGCCTAAAAATCAGCCCTAAGAGTCAAAGCCCTGCTATTACCTCCCCAATAGGACCAAGAGGAGGAGCACTAGTTTTAGTCCTGACACTATCATTTAGTATTACTCAGAAGCAGTCAGGCCCACAAGGAAGCACAGCAGAGTGGGGTGCAGGGAAGGCTCCACCACCTTCTCCAGCTCCTGAAGAGATTGCATGATTATACTCTGCTTTCTCTACACCACCTACCACAGGCTGGTACTGTGCCTCTGATCAGAACTGTCTTGCAATCTGACCCTTAAAAAACAATTACAAAATACTCCAGTAAGCTTTCTAAATCTTTTCCGATGTAGAAATCAACCCTGGCTATAATTGAAAAAAAAAATACTAACGACGTTAGGAATGGTTGTGATAATCCTACCAGTAGTACACGTGTGGGAGAATATGATTCATGCAAAACCATTTCCCTGTCTTGATTTTTCATGTACATTACAGGAAAAAGGCAGCACAAAACTCTCAAATACTGTCAGCGAGAAAAGGAAGGACTGTAGGGAACCAATTAGGTTTGCCAGTAAACCAGAAGTGCCTGTGACTGGTGCCCCTGAGGGTCAAAAGTAACAAATGCCATGCACCAGTATCCTGATATTACACCTGTATTAGGGGATAATGAAGATTAATACCATAATTAGAAATGCTGAACAATATCTCCATTACAAGACAGATAAACTGGCAATCCTGACACAATCACAGCAACAAATTTATTCATTGTTTTTCTTCCAACTCGATGAAAGGATGTACACTGTCAGTCTGGACTACTTCTAATATTTTGGGGCAATGAAGCAAATCCACGACCTACCTCTGCAACTGCAGAAGTGCAAGATAAGCTGGTGAAGCTGCATGACACAGCCTGGGGGAGAAGGAGGTTAGACAGGGTGATTAAAGGAGGGTGCTCCAGAGGAAACCCCAGAACACAGTCCTCTGACAACAGCGCACAGAGAGAATCGAGATTTAGTCACAGAGAACAATGCCAAAGAGATAAAACCTGTTCCACACTTAAAGCATACTGAGCTTTCACGATATGAGCCTGAAGTTGTGACAACTCTTAATAGCCTAAGGATTTTATTAAATCAACATTCCTTTAAAATCAGAAAGCTGCAACACAAATAGTCAGCAATGTTAAGAAACCATAAAATTTACATTAGAAATTAAACATGAAAGCTTATCTTCCATGACTTGTGAGTGATTTTTATCTTTAGATAAACTTCATGTACTATTGTGACAAGAAACCTTAAAAAAACATTTCATAGAGCTGCACAGCTATGTCTGCAGCCAGTGAACTGGCCAAATAGCTCAAAAAGCTGAAAAATAAATTCACCTCAACTGCACGTTATTTTTGCAATATAATCAAACGTGTTTTGCTCAGCAATCTATTTAGCCCATTGGGGTTATTTTGGATTTCCACCAGGATGGTTCAAATTACCTCACCACTCCCACACATCAACCAAAGCAAACACTTGCTAACATTTGAGAGGTGGGCGAGGAGGCAAACTTAGTTACATCACCACCACCTTTCCCACAAGCTGACGAGGAGGCACATGCCAACAGTCAGAGAAGAACACACCAACAGGCCTTTGCTGGGCTGGGGAGCAATTCCCAGCCTTACAGATCCAAGCTTCTTTCCCACATTTAGCAGCAAAGCAGTTCTCTAGTGTTAAACAGGAGGGGATGTTGCTATGGCAGAGGGAGAGAAGATTCTACCTGGTGCTGGTACACTGTCTTAGAGTTTGCTGCTGACATTAAGACCAATGGATATTAAAAGAAAATGCTCAGCAGCAGCTCACTCTTTCCCTTTTCTGGGTCTTTAGGAATAACAACAACCTTGCTGTGGTTACATCCAAGCATTCCTCTTAGATCATTCCTGGACCCAAGCCTTCCAGTTAAAAACTGCAGCATAAATGGGAGCGTGCAACCTAAGAAGAACTTGCTCTACCCATCCCTTGCTGGCAACAGTGAGCACATGCAGACTAACTTTAGCAAAAACACACAGCAGAAGTCTCCATGGCATTCCCATCACTATAAGGAATGGAGCCTGATCTTGAAAGCATAAATTAACAGGGCCTGCCTACAGAGCCAGCTCCACTGCTAGCCATCAAGCAGAGAAAGTTTTTTCCAATACCCAAGAGCATTGTTGCAATTAAACCAGCTGTTTCTTACCTTATCCTGACAGACAGGCAACACAAATCAGCCACAGTCATGATTGTTAATAACTTGTATGTACCAAAAAGGTGGTTTTCATGACCAGTCACTCTGTCGTCTCTTTTATAAACAAAACAGAGCCCATTCCTTCATTTTCTTCTTGGGAATTTAATAAACTAGAGCATTCAATAAACTAGAGTATATTGCTGATTCTTTTAGTAGCTGCATTCTCTCCCTACCTCCTTCTCAAAAGCCAAGCACTTGAAACTGGACATCCTTCTTCAGCTAGGATCCCAGCAGAACTGTGCAAACATCAAACTTTGCCTCCTCTGCCACCCCCTGTGTTGTCAGTGCATCCCAGATTGATGCCTGTCTGTGTCTGCAGCAAATTGCAATCAGCTGTAACTTCCCAATCTTTTCTGTAGAACTACTTCTAGGCCACAATTATTCCTCATTTTATAGCTGTGCATTTGATTTTTCCATCTTAAGGTACAGGAATCGGCGCTTTCCTTTGTAGAAATTCATCTTCCTGATTTCAGATTATTTCTCCACTTTATCAAGCTCATTTCGAATTTTAATCAGTTCTCCACAGCGCTTGCAACCCCTGTCTCCCCTCCTCCCACACTAGCACAGCTTGGTGTCATCATGTACCACACTACAGCTGTGACAAGGAGACATGCTGGTGGGTTTTTTGAGTTTGAATATGCAGTGAAAAGCAAGAGGAAAGAAAAGAAAATCAATGCCACAGGAATGTCAGCTTAAATAGCCAGCAAAATATTCAAAAAGTAGATTAGGAATAAAACCCCAGAAATCTTAAATGTCTTCCAAAGGAGCATCTCAGCTCCTTCCAACGGAGCATCACAACATGTCAGTTGTGACAAGTTTTCAGCTCTGGGGAAGATATTGCCCAATATACATAGATAGGCAGCACCTATCTAAGTATATAACCACATTAATAATGAAATATATCCAAGGGAAGTTCTGTTTTCTTCAGGCAATATGTGGTGGATAACATGAGTTTTGCAGCACTTTTAGTCTTGTTCCCATCTTAATTATATTATTCTTACATGTTTCCGGGAAAGAAATACCCAAATCATACAGCCACGGTTTCCTTATCTCCTCTGTATTATCCACTGATTTTTAGAATGTATTAACAGCACAGCCATCCTCTTTTAGCCTCAAAGTACATACTCAGGTGTTTTTTTAGGCAAGCAATTAGAAGACCGGAAAAAAATGTTTCTCTGTATTGTTCCATGGAGAGCAAATCTAGAAGCACCAAACAACTGCAGCATCCCATGGCACTACTACAGGCAAGAGTTACTGCTCACTGTGCAAAGTGACTTGCAGATGTACACACAAAGTCTTGCAGTTAAAAGAAAATAAAAATCCTCAAATGGGAAGTCACCTCCAAAAACTGGCATAGTTGCTATCTCACAGTCTATGCATATGGATACATGTTTCCTGCTAAAACCCAACTCTTTTCAGATCAAGGGGGGGCAATTTGACATTAAAACATGCCTTATATTATCTTTATTAGGAATTTCATAGCACATTCACTAAAAAAAAAGAAAAAAGTCTCTTGCTTTGGAAACAAGCAGTAGAGAATTCCCTTGCCTTTTCCTGTTTGCTGAATAGCAAATCCAAACACTACAGAAACCTGGGATACCAGGGAAGGCTCTCTGGGAAGGAAATAAACCAAAACCAACTTGTCAAATGGGACTCCCTGCTGCTGCCTACCATGTGGTGCTCTAGTGAGCTGCATCTGTTCAGCTATTAAACATTGTGGTGAGTATGATACCGACAGCAGTGGCATTATCAAATATGCTGAGTGGATATTAAGGCTCTCGAGCATAATCTCTCCACTTTTTATTTTGGTTGGTAGAAGTTACTGTAAGTAGCTTCATGTATGATAGCACTCTTTGTGCTTGTCCCCAAATGAGAGGGTACTGCACATAATCCACTGACAGCCTTAAAAATTCCTTCTGCTGTGAAAGGGAAACACTGAGTACTTTTGCTCCAGGAATTCGCTATTGTTCCCTGGAATTCACTGAGTCAGGAAAAAAAGCCCCATAGGGGGAACAAGGACATTAATGGTGTTTCACAGCAGACAGGCAGGATGCAGTCTGTTGCATTCTGTTTGTAGGCAGTAAGCTGCAAGTCCATCAAGAGGGAGGGCTGAACTAAAAATAAGAAGAGATTCCAGACCCAAAGTGGAGCATGATGGTATCTGCTGAGGCTGTAATGCCCACCCTTCAATCCAGAGACCTGAGATGAAGAGGAGTGCCTGACCCAAAAGTGGAATAACAGAGGGAAGAATTCCCAGTCCTGTACAGGCAGCTTTCCTAGCCCACAAAGAATGTGTAATGCTGCAGCAGCGTGATTTACATCTCCCTGAGGGAACATCTGGACTTACATTTCGTCCTTGACTGAGCATAGATCATCACCTACAAATTCCAGCACAAGGAGTTAAAGCCACATTAGTAGCTTCACGCTGCTGCACTGAAGGCTTCAGGATAATTTCACGGAGAACTGGCAAAACTGAAGGGCTGTGTCTTTTCTTTGTTCCTCAGCATCCCTTATTCAAGGTAAGCTAGGTAATTATCGAAAGCCAGGAAATGCATGAGTCAGTTCCTTCAGCTAATCCACCCTCTGAAGCATTAGCATGGTTCAGTGTAAATGGGCTTTCACAAACAGCCAGATATTTAAGCCTCTCCAAACACTTAACAGGAAAACTCACCTGTTGTTAGTGGGATTGTTACATTAAACATAAGCCACCAGAACACAGAACACTGACAGTATCAGTTCATTAAATCTTTATCCTGTCTGTTATTGTTGCAGGAATTCCTCTGAGTGGTATGATCTAAGCAAAAAAAAAAAAAAGACTTAACAGCAGCAGCAGCCCACTGTCAAGTGGGAAAAATCACTGCTAGATTCAAAGGGAAGGCAAAGATTGTACACCTATGGTTGTCACTGGGAGAGAAAGCAATGGGCTATTCAGTGATCCACCCGCAGTGGAGATGCACTGATGTCAAGGGTGTCAAGCTCAGGTAAGAGAAACAGTGATTAAAGAGCACAGGCAAGTAAGTGAGAGGACGATGAAGGTATATGTGGCAGCCAGGGTTTCAGAAAACACAAATAGATTCCTTGCTCTGGCTCGGTTTCCTGCATGACCCTGGTGCAATGAGCTACTGCCAAAGACTACAAAAGTTAAGTAAGTTAATTGGATGAAGGTAGGAGCCAAGCCCTGTGTGTTCAGTTCCACCCTCCCCTACACACATCCAGTGATTTTGCTCCAGTTCCTCCTCACTGATACAGTGGTGTAAGGAAATAGGGAGAAAGGCTCAAGACCATGAAACAGTCTAGAAGGAAAAAAGCAAACTAGCATTAAATATGAAGTTTTCAATTTGGTGATGACACTGAGGCTTCACAGAGCAAAACCTGAATTAAGTAAGTGGTCCAATTAACTAATTGTGAGTTACAATTAAGGTAGTATCTTACAAAACCAGAATAGTATTAAGATGAGCTTTCCTTATTAGCACAAAGTGATTAACTATATTAGCAATATTTACTTAAACAAATGACTGAAGGAAAGCAGCAGGCTCTGTAATATTGCTTCTGCACCTCATCTTCCAGCAGTAGTTTTCTGGCTTGATGTAGATCCTGCTTATACTTACTCGTATTTCTACAATATTTTCAAACAAATCAATACTGGAAGCGGGGGGCTGAGAATTACTTGGACTTAGGATCAGAATCTCTTCAGGCCACCAGCAGCACTTTTGCCCTCGTTTTGTTCTGCATCAATAGGCTAATCACTCTCACTGGTATTAAAAATAATATTGTTCATACTGCATGTCCACTGAAAAACGGCTACACTGGTACTTTGTGCTGCAGTGCACACTTCATCCTTATCCTCACTCAGAGCCCATACATTTAAAAGACAGGGAGGTAATGGGCCAGATCTTGGATTCTGGCTTTTATTCGTAGGAAACAAACCTTGATCTGTCCTGTGCAAACCTGGCTCTTCTTCAGTGGGTCAACAGCAGTCTGAGAGTCACTGCCCCTTATTAAAGCTGCCATTAGGAGCTAAAAGCATAGTCTAGGATATGCTGAAAGTGATGCCATCGCTCCAGTCTGTCCTTTTATATCTTTTTTCTTTTTTTTTTTTTCCCCAAACCACACATTCTCAGCCCAAGGGGCCTAAAACCTGTCTCCAGCCTGCACTGTCATGGCTTCTGACACACTGGGTATACATGCCTTCCACTTGGTGTTGAGCCAGGCATGCCCAGCAGGGAGGAGGGAGTGCAAATCTTCTTGTGCTTCTCTAAAATTAGACAAGAACCAAGCAGGAATAAGCTAGGAAATATTATTAGGGCTGACTCTGTTATATGACTTGGTATAACAAACTGCACATGCCTATTATATATATAACAATATATTAATAATATAAGCATATAATATAGATAATATTTATGTCTAAATATAATAAGCAGAATATTATCCCCATGAGATAAGTGGACAAAAGTAGCCTGCTCTTGGATTTCACTCTGAGTCATCCAGAGATCCCATTCTCCAAATAATGACAATGAATTCCTGTATTTCAGTCCTCCTCCATTTGGAAGATCAGCCAGGTTAGAGTGAATACCTCAATGGCTCTGCTGCTGCAAATAGTCAAGTATACTTTTAATCTCAATAAAGTTGCTAAAATGCCTGCTAAATTTTTCATCGGCGCTTTTTATACATGGCAATGTTCTGGGAGAGTTGCTGCCAAGTTATTAAAATATCTGTAACCTTCATATGCCAGGATGCTGGTTAGTAGCCAGGGCCAGGAATTTTGAATTACAAGTATGTGATTAGATCATGATGGATCTAAAACATCAATGAGAGGATATAATGTTAACTAGGGAAGGTGGGAGGCAAGATGGTCTACTTATTTATCTGTACATCATTAACTAATTCTTGTGTCTTCCTTTCTGAAGCCAGAAGTTTGTTATTTATATGTGAAAAGCCTTGACACAAAGTGATATAACTCCTAATTCTGGCCACATGCTTATTTGCTCTGCTGTTGCTGCTTTTGTTTTTTAATTAAGCAGAACTTATCAATGGTTCTCATCAAGAAGTTCTTCCACGTGAGTACACGTGTTCCTTCCTATGCCTCATTTCATGGGAAAGAAAAGGAATGTAATCCCTGAGACCCCTGGAGGTTTGCCACCTGTTTTCACTGGGGTTCACTGGGATTCACTGGGACCGCTGAATTTGCGCAACACACAAATTTGTGCTTGAGGACATGGCAGAAGAACAAGACAGGGCACAAGGGAAAGGGGAGAGAAAGAAAGAATCCTTGAAAATATGACTGGATGCAATCCATAGAGTACTGCAGAGCTTTAAAAGTGACAATGTAAAAAATTAGAGGAGCTTTATGAAGAGGTCATGAGCCTCTTCAAGTCTGTGCTAATTAAATATGCTTGGTCTTGTGCTTGCCTTTCCAAAATGGTCCACTTGAGTTCTCAAAAATGCAGAGTTTTTGTTACTAATATAACATGACCCAGGCCAAACCCTCTCTATTCCTAATCTTGGCGCTTTTTTTAAGCTCAACAAGAAAATTAAGTTCCATGTTTACTTTCTCTCCTTGTGCCAGATCTAAGGTTCTATTTGTGCACAGTTTGCAACAGCAAAGTCATAAGAAGACTTGCCATCAAATTCAGTACCAAAGTTTTGGATCTTAAGCACTTCTCACAACAGATGGATTCAATTTACAGTGTAATCTTGAGATATGTGGGATCAGAAGGGAATTTAGAATCCATGACCTGGTCTGTACGATAATTTCATAAACGCCACGGCCACATGCAATTCTTTCAATTGTTTTCAGATGATTCTGATATATGTGGGCCCACCAGAAGTGTTTTAAAGATCTACTCACCCTCAGCCAGGCTTCACACCTTTGCTAGAAGGAAGCACTTGAGGAGGTTCATCATTGTTGAGGGCTGGAGCACTGTGCCACTGACACGATGTTTTAGCTGGGAGCTTGGGTCCTACTGGCTGTGCAATTTTCTCTGGTCAAGGGGCTAGCAGGTGGTGACCCCATTACACAGCATGCTTTTTTGGGAAGGAAGCTTGTATTCTCCCAAAAGCACAAAAGGAGCAGGATGCATAAAGGAGCTATTTGCTGGATAGAGAGATGTGAGAATTTCTATTTTATCCCAAGACAGAGGAAGAAAATGAAAGGAGCTGCCTCCCTCAAGCACATTTCTAGGCTGAGGAACCAGGCAATCAGCTGGGAGATCAGAGCTACCACACTGGTACACTGGACCCTCCACAAAACATCAGGATTTGTCCTTGCAGTGCTCCATGATGGCAGTCTCAGTCAAACTGCTCAATTACATCAACTTTACGAATTCCATTCATATTTTTCATACAGTTAGGTATTAGTCTATTCTGTGCCAGAATTAGCACATTTCCATAACCTTCCCTCAGCAATTTGGCCTGTTTATGGCAAGAACAGACCACTGTTGCTCAATGCATGATAACAGATTGTGCAGAGTATTCAAGATGAGGCATTAATAAATAGCTTATATAACAAAAACCCTTTTCAGAACTTTTTTAATCTTTGTCTCTACTGATATAAAAGGATAACTGCATGGTTTCAAGGCATGAGTTGACCATCTCAGTGATTTATTTTCTTTCTGACAAAGTTAGATCTTTAACCTGATCACTGAGGTAAATGATTGCTGCATTTAGCAAAAATTCCCTAGATTAATTCATTGCTCCCATTCTAATTAACTTAACGTTTGTGTGCATTGAATTGCATTCTCACCTGCCTGTCTAGTCCCATAAATGAGTCTTTTTTGATTGCACTGCTTTTTTTAATTCAAGCCCATAAGCAAGTCCGGAAATCCTTCTTCCACAGTAATTTTTTTCAGTTTAAAATTTAACATATAGTCTGGTTGCTGAGCTTTCTGTTCCGCAAAGAAATCAATCACTGTCCATAATAGTTAAACTTCCTATAGCATTTTTCATTCACATATATAAATGAAAACTAAATCACAAATAAATATCCCATCTATAAGCATAATAAGGAAATACCAAATACTAACAGAATTCTGGATTGGATAACATCAGCCTTATGAAATTTTCTTGTGCTTCAAGGTAGCAGAATATTAAAAATCACAACTGTGATAAACATAATGGTCCAAAGTCTTTCCAGGGCTCCAGAGTGATCCTTGATGCCCACTTAGCTGATACGATGATGACCTGGTTTTCAGAGGTGCTGACTATTTTCAGCTTCCATTGACTTTAGCCACTGTTGTGCATGTTCAGAACTTTTAAAATATCAGATTTCTGAATACTAGGTCTGCCCTTTTTTTCTTAAATCCCTTCCTGGATGTGAATAATTCAATTTTAAATTCATTACTGTTTCATGAATATACAAGCCTTCCCAAATCTTTGCTTTCCACAGGTACGTATATAATAATAAGGAAATCCAGATTTGAATGATGATTATTTGAAGAAACAACATTCTAGAAATATTATTTTTTAAATTAATAATAAAATATTAAACTCTTCCTGGGAAAATTAATTAGCTCCAATACAAACCACTAAAATCAAAGGTATTTTTATCATCAATCTCACTGAAAGTACATCCAGCTCTCTAGGAATTGATCCAAATACAACCAAGTCAATAAAAATCAATTGACTTTCCATTAGACATTAATCCCAAGAACAGAGAATAACAAATGCATTTGTCTTTAGACATTGCAATTCTTTCTCTGGTACACTCAAACACAGAACTCTGATCCTCACTTGAGTTTTTCTCCTTCTGTTCACTTGAGGGAAGGTCATTACACTTGCATAAGTTAAAATTATCCATATTTTATGGATATGTACAATAAAGTCTAACAGAGTCAGCTCTTAAAAGCCTGGTGTAGCAGAATACTGCATATGTATAACTAAGAGACAGAGGGAGAGGAGTAGGAAAAACTACTCATTTTAAGTTTGCTGAAAGTTAAAAAAAAAAAAAAATCGAATAAAAAAATGTAATTTCCCCCATATATATTTTAATATATATAGTATGTAAATATTTGGGACAAAGAGCACAAACTGAGTTTATTCCTGATCCAAAACTCTATTTTCTGAGACATATAATCTTTCCGCTCCCATGGCTGTTCACCTCAGTCATTAATTGTAACTCTGAAGGCTTCACAAACACATCTTGAAAATCTAAGGACGATATTGATTAATCCATCATGCCAGTAATGCTACATCTTCACAGTATTTCAGGTTAATTGTGTTGTGCCTTGCATATATTGACACCATCTGTTTTAACCACATCATACTTTTTCAGGTAATGTGTTAGCACACCTTTTGAAGTAGTTTTCCATATTTTATCAACACAGTAATAATCTTATTGGTTGACACTTCCCCTAAATTATTATTTCCTAGTGACATGAAATAGAATGAAACAAAAAATATCTACTACAATCTACCCTGAGCTTTATATCTTTTTATTTTGGTATGTTTTCTATATGCCAGGTATAGACATACTGTCACTGTTCTCTCACTGGAATCACAGGGCATTTCCCCCCACTTTCCCCCAGAAGAGGGTTAGGACAACATTCAAAACATTGCCACGTCTGCCTTATTCCTTATTTTAGACCTTTGAATGTTTCCTATTGGAATGATCACCACCACTTCACCTAAACCAGCAGATCCATACCTGTAAATGAGCTTAATTAGTACATCCTCACCCTGCTTGAGTTAAGAGACGTGGCCAGTTCAGCTTAAGCAGCTTGTGTGCTCTAGGCTGGGTGTCTTCTCTGGAATGCCAAAGCTCTACACTTTGAAATTCTCTGCTTGCCTTATCCTCCATACAAACTTCTTGTTCTCAACTTCAAAATCATCCATCATCATAAAAACAGCTGCTTTGTGCTCTGCAAATACTTTGATTTTCAAACAAATGACACAGACAAAGAAGACACAGAAACTGCTGATTCTTTCCATCAGGCATACAAAATGTCGCATTTTGTTATGAGATCTTTAATTTTAACAATGAAAGATGAAAACATGGCATAATTTATAAATTTTTTATAATGGCTGAAGTCTGTTGATGGAAATATATCCTTCTTCTCAAGCACAGCAAATACCCCTTGTGCCACAGAGGAGAATACCAGTTTCCTATGCTACCAGCATTGCCCGAAAGAGCAATATAACAGGACTTCTTAGTCCTTTGAGGTGGTATCTTTGTCTAACTTCGCTTTGTTCCTCACCTTAGGAAAGCTAGAAATTCGAGGTAGCCACAGCACAGTGACTGTGGAAGACAATGACATTCATACATTTGTACACTTCTGTTTCTAATGACTTGGGATAACAGGGTGGGAAGAGGAGTGGAGGTAAGAACACGAATCTCTGACAGAATTACCTAAGGGCACTAGAAGTCAGACAAAAAGCTAAGTACAGGAGTGCATATGGTGATTTATTGAACATTGCATGAAAAGCTGCTGCCTTTTTCTATGTGACATGGAGATGGATGTGGACCATGTCATGAGAAGCAGAAAGAAAGGAAGCTTGCTGTAATTATCAGAGCTGCCTGTCCTTCATCTATCCATCAACAGGAGAGGAAGTGGCAGTAGGCTTTTAGATATGATATCTATTTCCTCTTGAACTAGATCTCCCAGCAGAGACAGCACAGGAGACAACTACCATAAGAGAAGTCAAGTGGTTGAAATGAAAGCTAATTACTGCATCTCTGGATGACTAAAACATTTTAAAATCCCTTTCCTGAAGTACTGTGATGCATATGTATCATACATATAAACAGTCCTTTATATTTGCGTTGCTACAGTACAGGTGGAGTTTTATACTAATTTGTCTTGGAATTTAAAATATTTGCACTGGAACTGTTAAACATCTGGTAGCAATGGAGACTACACAATTTTTAAAATGTTTCTCATAACAATGCTTATTTGGAGAGGTTTAATGATTACTTTAAATAAATATATTCCCAACCTAACACCAAAGCTGTGATTCAGATGATCAAGCAGCAATTTTTAAAATCAGAATTTGTTATGAGCTTGATTTCATTATTAGGTTTACATTGTCTTTAAGTAAACAGAATAATAAAGAGGGCAAGCACACACTGAAGTACCATAATCTAACTTGTAATTTCCTCTTCCATTTCCAGAATGAAGAAGGTTAAGAGCAAGCTACCTCAAAGCTCCCAAGCACCCTCCCCAACATGCTAGTGAGGGCTATAATCTAAGTTTTTTTAAAGTAATAGCTCCAAACTTTTTTACCACCACACACAGGTGAGTTATCCATGCACAGAGCATCTCAAGGTACACAGGCACTTATTGCTCATGCACATTCATGGCACAAACAGGTGAGTGGGTACATGCAAAAGAACATGCAGAATCAGACACTTCTCTCCTCCTAGTTTTATCTCCTTCCACCACCCATAGCATGTTTCTGGTTGTTTAGTAGATAAGACACTCCTAGTGGCATCTCAACATTGATGAAAGAAGGAAGTTTTCAATGACAAACCCCTCCTACTGTTTTTATTACAGCAGGTTTAACACAGTAGCTGCCAATATGAAAACACTTAGATCCAATTAAATATTTTTCAAATATAATGCAGACATAGACCTCCCTGTTTCTATGTTCTCTTCATTTTTGTAACTGTCATATCTCACAATATCTTTCTGAGCTAAAATAGATCTCAGGTGAAATTCTCAGAAGGATCTGCAGTTCAACTGACTTTAATGAGATATATAGTCTTTGGTGTCACAAGTGCTTTTGAAAATACTGCCTTTCAACTTCCCTTTGAATACCATCCTTATTTGAATTAGACTCTGGGAAATTATATCCCAGTAGTTTTCCAAGCTTTATCTATCACTGACAACCCTTATAAAAGTCCTTGCCAAATGTCTTAGGATTTCAGGTCAATCCCTCAGTGTCTCCACTCTAGAGACAGACAACGCTGAAGCTGCTCTTGGAAGGTCAAACCTCATACCAGTGAAATTTCACACAGTTACCATTTTGCTCTGAAGCAGAGCAGGCTTAAGGGAGGTTCCCAAAGTCTCTTGCAAAGGCATCAGGGGGAGACCAGTATCACCTCACAGAGCAGGATGATAAAGGGCTTTTTGCTGCTTCACAGAAATTTCAATAGAACCAGTAAGGTATCATTTATCATTTTCCCCATCCCTATTAAGCTGGTAGTGTTTCTGACCATTGAAAACTCTCAATTATTCTTTTATTTTATCATCTGTTGCTACAGCATGGGTATAAGAAAGTTATTTGAGAAAAAATAAAAGATTGAAAACCACAAACATTTATGAGCAGGCAATAATTTTTGATCTCAAACTCATCATTAATGAGTATAATGTTTTAAAATAGAAAAATCATGGCTAGATGGAAGAGCAAACAAATATTATAGTTTGGATAGACTTCAGGTATAGTAAAATACCAAGGAAAACATTCCTTTGTATGCTAATGAACAAGAAAAATCTAAGAAGAAAGTAACTCTGTCAACCACGGAGTGTGCATTTGGTCTGAGATTGCAAATAAAGAGGAAAATGATAACAAGGCACCTGGTGTTTGGACAGCAAATATTTAAATTCTATCTAGCAACACAATACTTGCCGTGAAATATGTAGGCTCTCAGTTTTTCTGGCACCTGGGAGAAGTTGCTTTGTTCACATTTTTAAACTAAGATTGCACAATACCAGCCAACTATTTTGTCCGTGTGATTCAATGTAAGACAAGGATACAGAAAACCTCTGAATTTTATTTAAGGTTTTCTTTCTGTGTTTATTTGCTCAAGCCAGTAAATAAATTTTTAAAAATCACCTTTGTCCACAATGCAAGAGTGCCTTTGCAGAAAAAAGGAGTCTGGGAAGATTGAATACCATATTTCCCTCTAATTTTGAAAACGATCACTGCTGAATGTTTTCTGAGGGTAAAAGTGTAATTGGTTATAGATCAATAAGCAATTTCATTCAAAAGGAACTCAACTCTTCCTGAAAGTAGAGACATTCTGAAACAAAAATCAAACTAACGCATTAACAAAGTTCAGACTAATCTAAACAACAAAATTTTATACTGCCCTAGTTATGCTTTTCTCAATTGATCATTTATTTATGACGCCATAAAACTCCATATGCTTTCAATTTTGATTGCTAGTTCCTTGCTTTAAGGCAGCTGAAATTACTTTTTTAGACTTCCTAGCCTGACAGTCTTCCTTTCTGCTTAAGATTTACCATCACAAAAGAGTGATGAAATCAGAGGACAAGTTCTAATACTAACAATAAGCACAGTCAGCTGTAATACACTGCAATTCCCCAATCAGATTCCAGATTAAATCCCCCAGGGTAAACATACTTCCCTCTGACACTGCTAAATTCTGTTCCATGTAATTACACTGCAATAAACTGCTCTATCTGTACAGGTATCCCACTATGATTTTTAATTGAAAAGCCATGAAAAGTAGCACTGCAGCAAATAAAAGGCATTTTGAGTATGTCTGAGACCCTGTACAGCATCATATGCTATAAACCAGTATCATTTAGTTCACTATTGACCCCAAAAGGTTCATTAACTGCTATAATTACATTCAGATAAAATAAATTTAAACCCCACAAATGTAAGAACAACCAAAACAAGAAGAAATCTCCCACCTTTGGTGCTGATACTTACGATATGCAGCTCTAAATAATCTCCAAGGCCAGTAGAACTGTCCACTCGCACCAGCACAGCCTCTTTTTGCACAGTGCTAAACCCTATTGCCAGTCTGTCGGCTCGAGTGCTCGGCCGGTCGTTAGGAGGCCACGTGTAAGTGATTTGTCCACCACCTTTGCTAAAGATATACGTTGTCCCCGCTGGAAAAAAAAAAAAAAAAAAAAAAAAAAAAGAAATATAATCAGCCCACTTGCACCGGTACCAACCCACGTGGAAATCACATGCCCTACAAAAATCAGGTTCTCACATAGTAAATGGATTCATAATCTGTATTTCAACGTGAAGAGGTCTTTATCTCTAAAAATTATGCAGCAAGTGAAATATTAGTGGGTTTTATATTGTGCAATCAGCACAGAATATAACTTAATTGCAAATGAAACGACTTGAAATACCATAGCTCTGATTCAGAAATGCACATCTATTTGGAAGAGTTCTTAAGCTTATGCTTGATGAACATATTTCTGTGATGTGTAGAACAGGGACGAGTTAAACCAAATGCCTTCCTCAACTGAGCCTATGTGGAGAAGTCAAGTAATTCCTGTTGCCTCATGGCTGACAAAAAAAATGCAGCTACTTATTTACACAATGAAAATGATACATGATGGTGGCCAGCAGAGCAAGATGTTAACAAATACATACAGATAAGACTTTTACAGATCTGAGGTTTATCATCCTGTGACAGATGGGGATAACAAATGAACACATACTTGTCTTGTCAGGACAAAGAGATTAGTCTACCATCTGAGTAAGCAATGGCTTATTTGCATAATGCTCAATGTATATCTTTTAAAAGTGGAAATCTTTAGACATTATATCTAGGGTGCACTTACAAAATCTATAATCTGTTTGAAACAAGTGTTGTAATCCAAAACCACTTAGCACTCAGGTGCTTAACTTCATCACCAGCATATTTCCTCAGAACTAAAATAGCAGCGTATCCGGACATTTTCCATTTTAAACTTGTATCTTAACAAGAGCAACAGCACAGAGCAGGCAAATTGTGCATGCACTTGATCTTTCATTGGAAAAGTCACTACAAGCTGTCCACTCCTTTCCCATGAGGATAGGTCAAAGCTTAGGGAGATAGGTTAATGCATTGTAAACACAGATGTCTAGTTTTATTATCCGTCCTAAGCTGTCTCAAAGCGTGGCTACTCTCAATTTTACTGCATTTCATCTATTTTTATTACATTTTATCTATTTTATTAAATAGAACAAGTGGGAATATTTTTAAACTAAAGGAGAAAAGACTTAGCTTCTATACCAGGAAGAAATTCTTTACTCAGAGGGTAGCGAGGCACTGGAACAGGTTGTCAAGAGAAGTTGCAGAGACCCCATCCCTGGAAAGCCAGGTTGGATGGGGCTTTGAGCAACCTGATCTAGTGGGTGACATCCCTGTCCATAGCAAGGAGGTGGAAGGGGGTGGAACTAGCTAATCTTTAATGTCCCTTCCAACCCAAACCGTTCTGTGATTCTATGAAAAGTAATTCAGTTTATTTCATCCAATGTTCTCACTCTCTGCTTCACGTGTCCACCTAAGGAGAGAGTGCATAACAACATAATTGCAATTTTCTTACTTTCTTTCAAGGTTGCCCAAAAATGCTGTGAGCATATAAAGTGATCTAAAATCCCTTGAATCCGCAGACTTTTAAAGCCAAAGCCAAGAAGGACTGTACAGTTACACAACTTGTTCAACTCCCAGGTGTCTCAAAATCTTACTGTACTAGTGAGCAAGACTGCTTTGTGTCAGATGTAAAACAAAAAGGACACCCAGTCTTTTTGAAAAGCTCCCCTATATTTATTTCTAGCATCACTTTTCCTTTACAGAAATACATGCCTACAACCCTATCTATTAATTACGGTTTTTTTCCAGTGCCATCAATCTGTAATAATTTATGCACTGTGCATAGCACTAAAACCACTGTAAATCTCATTTTATATTAATACACTTGTGGGATAGTTTCACTGTGCTTCAAATAGATTTGCTGGCTTTTCTCTTGATGCCAAAATACCAACCTGCACGTGTTTCAGGAAAGTTTGTCAACTTCTTCAGCAAAGACAAACACAATAGCAGGGCTGTTATTTAAGGTTTCATTTACACTCTAAGTAAAACCAGGTTTTATCTTTATTATAAAGAGTTTTGCATGAGTAGCGAAGATTGGGGCTGTGCCAGGATTGGTAATAGAAATGGGCAAAGGTGTCTGGTTTAGGAATGTGTGAGACAAAACCCTCCTCTCCTGCTCTCCCACCCTGGCTTTCCTCCTGTGCAGTGATCTAAAATGCATGATAATCTGCTGTGTGTCATTAATCTTCAGTTGTAATACATCCCAAAACAGAGATACATTAGACAGGTAATATCACTGCTGATGGCCCCCAAGTTCTCCTCTTTGCTGCTACTGTTGGCTTCAAAGCTTCAACTGATGAGTTGGGACCTTCATGGAGTTTATGTCACTGTGGTGTCTGGAGTGAAAGGATTGGGTCTGTGCTGATGAAAAACTGAGGGCTTGACCCAAAGCTCATTAAAAACAGTGACAGCCTTTCTGTTGACTTCATAAAACATTGTGTCAGGTCACAAATGAGGTTCTTATAAGTAACAAAAATGAGAAGGCTAAGGAAAAACAACTCCTTACACCTCAGTGTCACAAATGAAACCTGCTAGAATAGTACCTAAGATTTAAGTGGCAGTGCATAATTCTCCTTTTCTTGGTTGTAACAGATGTGTTTACCCAATTTAGAAGACAAAGGAAAAGCCTGCCAAGCACGGTGGAGTCATACAGAATACAATGACCCAGAAGTAAGTCTTCAGATCTGAACAATGAGAGGCTTTGCTGTTCTTATTCAGAGTGAATCTTTGCTGCATTTTTTTGTTAAATACCTCCCTTCAAATCAACCAGTGAAGAGCAATTCATTCCATACTGCTGCCGCATTGAAGCCAAGGTCAATGTCAGTGTAGCTGGATAAATCTAGATGTAAATCTTTAACTACACAGAATAAACATAAAAGTTTAAAAAAGTATCTTTTATCCATGAGAACATGTGGCTTATGGGTTTTATGACAAAACTTTCCCTCCTTTACAACTGCCCATTTTGTAGCTCTTCTAACTAACTGTGTGTCTGGTAAAAGACTAATTAATCCATGCTGATGAATACAGATCTGCCTCTGTCTGAGCTGTACAGGGAGTCACGTTCTTCAAATTTCCTGTATTAATTATGAAAAAAATGGGTCGGAAGCCATTTGAGAATAGATCCTCTGGTGTTTATATTTCGAGAAAGACAAATATAATATTGTAAAATTTATTCCTTGGGGATTGATCTCAGCTTATAGCTCAACCTCCCATTAACTATTAAAAGCTAGAAACTGAGCAGTTGTTGGAAGCAACCTTCCTTACTACCTGTTTTGGATATGTTAAGAAACAACAGAGGAAGCCTAATTCACTTGCTTCATAAAGGCTTTTATGCTCTCTGACAAACCTTATAATGTCTCTTCCTCTCTTTCAGAACATTGTCACAAAACTCCAGTCATCTTCCTCCTCTCTCTTAGCTTGTGGCACTGTGTTGTTTGGGGTTTATCATCTCCAGAGAATTGAAAGCAGTGGAATTATAATGTCAAGAACAGCAATGCCATCAGCACAGTACTTGTAAGCAGGCAACTTTGTAACATGCCAGTTATATCTCTCAGCCACAGAATTCACTGCTTAATTCTTTATGCTTCCATGCATCCGCACAATGTTTAGGAAAAATGTCCACACAGCTCTTTGAAATTCTTACCCATGAAAGCACGGCTCCCATTGTAACAAAACGCCAGTGGTCAAGATACAGTAATGTTTTTTAATGGCCTGGGCCTCTGAAGTCCTATTTGTTTGCAAAATTCATCTTTATGAAATAGTGCCTTCATTTCGGCACAGCCTGGCAGCAACTCAAGGACATCTGCTTACCTCTACAGTATTAAGCAGATAAATATTTTGTTTAGTACCCATTTACTGTATTTATTATTGTTTATGACTGCAAAGCTTTTCAATATTTATTGCTCTGAAGTCACATTTGATGTAGCTTAATAGTTTGCTCAAATCAACAACAAATCAACAGCTTTCTGCCTTCCTCATGTTCATTCCAATTTTGAGTTTAAGGTATATTGCACTGAAGGGTAATGTACATAATTCCATTTTTCCCGTATAATGTAAGTAGCATAATGTTTATTTTCAACATCCACATCAGGTTTCAGGTGTTGATGAAGTGAATGCAATGGTTTGATTAAACTCTGAACCCTAATAAACTGTGATTCCATCACATTCTGTGACTGAAAAACTGAAGCCTGTAAACTTCTGTAATGAAAACTATTAGCTTCACTTTCAGTAATAGAAAAGCAATTTTTAACTATTATAAAAAATATGAAGGGTAAGGATTGCTAGTAACAAGAAATTACCCAATAATGTAATTTTCTTCTTTCTGTACCTTATCAGTACTTCATTCTGCGCTACAATGTGAATTCTCTTATTCCCATTGGTAAGTAATTACTTGCACTGATAAACCTGCTGAATCCAGTGAGACTGTTTGTGCAGGCTACTATTAATTACCAAGAATGAAGAATTTACAATATGAAAACATATATATACACACACACGATTGTCCAAACGTCTATATGAAGGCATTAATTACATTTACTATGTTCAGAGGAGCACATAAATCTCCATTAATACTCACTTTTACATATTCATCTACGCATTTTCAGTCCACACAAGCTGAAGTTCAGAAAAGTACACAAAATTTCTGTACATATATTTGTACAGATTTTCTAAGGTAAGTAAAGAAAGGAATGCTTCAAGCCAAAAACATGATGTGCTGGGGGAGAGAAGGAGAGGAGGGGGTTTCAAAATTATCCATTTGGTGGATTAAAATACAACCTTTCTGTATCGTTTCTTCCTAGACTTTGATGTGCTATTAATTATTTACACAGAAGGGAGAAAATATGCCACAGGGTTGAGGTGAGGAGGGTATGGCCATTAGGGTTAACCATGGGAAGGAGACAGAATGAGCTGCTGGAAGAAGTATTTCAAACTAAGGACTAGATTCAACTGAACGTTTCCTGAAGGCATTCTCATACACTCTCTCCCACAAGTCTGGGCAGGAGCCTGAATATGGATTGCAACTTCTCTCCTGAAAGAGCAACATCAGGCTATTTAATAGCAGGGGAGGTGTATTGCATGGGGAAAGAGAAAATGTTCAAATGGATTATTGCCTGTAGCCCTCCAAAGAGCTTGAGCCACAAGGGTAGGAATGAATGTCGTATTTTCTGGCCAGATTCTCTTAGATTTGTGGATAACAGGAGCGTATTTATGATGTGCCTAAGCTTGGCAAACCTTGATAAAGGTTCAAAGGTTTCCTGGAAATTGGTTGCTACTCCAAACAATTTCTAGTTAGGTCCTTGAACCCATCTAACTGCATGTCCAAACTAAGACTGTTACAAACAGTCTTAACATTTGTCACCTGTAAGGTCACAAACTGCACAGCATAATTCCTCCGTAATTCCATTATTTCGTTCATTGATCTTCCCTTCTTCCAGAATAACTGGAAGAAAACTCACTGACCAAAGCACCATAGACAAAGATTGTTGCTGGGTTTTGTTATTAATATGGTCATTAATGATATCATCATCTCTCTTCAGGTAAAGATGCTGAGGAAAATAAAGCAAATAGAAAACGTGTCTGCCTCCTATCAGCCTTTTATGGCACCCCCATTTCACTGTGCTACAGCTCAGCTCTAAAATTCAATGTTTCTGTACGAGAGGCTGAAGCCACATCTTTCCAACACCTCAACCAACTCCATCAGCTGGAGCAATTCATTTAAAAGAGCCAACAAAGCAGTATCTACTACTCATTCAAACACAATTTTACATTGCATTATAGAACTCTTTCCAACACACTAAGGTGACCCTGATTTGCTTTATCAGGCCCTAAAAGACTTTTCATCACATTGCATCCAATTTTTCAGAGACATCTATAAACCAGTGCTGTAGGTGGTTTATTATATTCAGCTATCCCCTAAGAGCTGTCTCCAGGTAGAGGTCTAAGCGATAATAGAACCAACACAATCTCAAGTCACACTGAGCATCCCAGCCTTTGCAGTGGCATTTGTTGAAGATTCAGGATACTAACACAGAAGCAAAGTTTTTTCCCCTCAGACCAAAGAAAACCCGCTAAGAAAACCACTCCTTTCTCTACTTCTTCCTTCTTACAGTCTATGGCTATTGTATTCAGGCAGTTGTTCATATTTTACCTTGCATGTAATAATGAAGTAGGTGAATAAATACTCCATTCCTGTTCTAAAAGTTTTTATAATTTAAATTCCCTAGTTTCTACCACGCTCTATTGATTTCAATAGGGTCACTAAACAACAAAACTAAAATTTGTGAGTAACAATGGTTCAACAAATACATATATCTATAAAGAACAACTCTGACACAGCATCAGTATTCCAAGTCAGCACCATTCTTAGCATCATAAATGACATAGTTAAAATAAAAGTTTCAAAGAATTTAAAGAATTTTCCAACTAGAGTGTTTTTAATATTTTAAATCAAGTAGCATCTTACACCTTGAATGACCCCATTGATTTAGATTAGATCACTTATCTGGAGTAAGGTGCTACTCAGTTTGAGTAGGGACACTGAACTAAGAGCCTCAAATTGTGCTTAAAATGAATATAATTTTGAGAAGGACCTCAGCTAAGCAAGAGCCAGCTGAAAGGACTCCTAAAAGAAGAGAAATTAAGAGTATCTGTGAATCTGACTTATTAACAAAACATGAGTTGATTAACTGAATGTCAATGGACTTGATAGTATTAAGGCACTGATTCTGTAAAATTATTTTTATTAGCTTTGAAACATCCACAGGAAAAAAGTTCTGTGGTTTGTTGATCTCATAAATATGCTCACTTATACAAAAAAATCACTATCTATTTTATGAAAGGATACAGTTTTTCTAACACAAATCTGACACAGAGTGATAAAAGAAAATTATTGTTCTTCTCCAGATTCTCTCAGTTTAAAAATTTTATGGGCTGCCTATTACCTATCACTTTTCCAGTATGAATGCTGTTCAAAATGAATTTGAAACATTTCTGTATGAAATATAAGGCAAGTAATTCCCCATTAGGCCTTGGACCTTTATGCAATGTAGATGGTTAGAAAATGATCTATTTTGGAAATTAAAGCCTGCTTTAAATGTCATATTGCACTCAACATGAAACATTTTAATCCATTATAACTCTATTAAAGGTAACAAGGATACAAGATGTCTGATTCTTAAAGCTTGCCGAAAAGTCAGATGGAAATTAAAAGCCAAATGTCTATAAATAAAGGAAGGTTTTATTCCTCCTACAACCTTGTCAACATATAGTTAAAGATAAATTTCTTGAACGCTGCTTACAGAAGTGGAAATTGCGTGGTTGAGAAACACATATGAGGAGGCAATGGATTAAAAAGTATTGCCTAACAGATAAAATGTAAAGGCATTGTCAAGGGAACTCCCCTGTCTGACCATCCAGGAGCCACTCTGGTGTCACCCTCACACCACCTGAGCTGGGACCGGGGCTGCTTCCCAGCTATACCCCCACACTCACACAGTCACACCAAGTCTCCTTCCCAGCGCCACCCTGGGCTTCCCATAGCAGAGTCCCAGACATCCAGAGCCTTAAAATAATTTAATCATGGAATAATAACTAAGCAACAGAATAAGAAGATAAAATAATAGCTCAAGCTGGTGCCTTTGAGGAGGGACCGTGAGCAAAGAAACCCCTGGGCTTTTATAACCTCGCAGCCCTAGCGTGCCAAAGTCTGTGTGGTCAGCTCCTGCTGGCCCTCAGTGTCTGGTCCTGTGGCTGGGCCACAGGTCCCCGTGCCCTCTTGGGCTCAGGGTCGGGTTCCTGGCCCTCAGAGCCCAACCTGCAGCTGACACTGCAGCTGCAACCTGAGCTACCTGCACTAAAGGTACTCCTCAACACCACTGTCAGTTTGAAATCAGTAAACTCAAGCACTCTCGAAGACAATAGGACTGTTCCAGTCTCCACACTCCTGACACCAGGAAAGTTCAAGGCCTAAACTTCAATTTCATCACAGTTGCAATCAGTTCCATCAAAATAAATGAACTGCACGTGCACTGATTTGCTTCTTATGCCTTATTAGTTGTGCCAAATCCCAAATGAACGCAGTGAAGGGGCTGGTTAGTTGAAGTGATTTGTAACAGGATGCAGGAACTAGGACATTAACTCAAATACTATGCAGGTTGATAGAGACCAAATGTTGTCACCATCTGTTGGTGCCCTATGTGAAATCATTCAGTGGTTCCAGTCCAGGGACTTTACAAACTCAACAGATACCTGGCAAAAGTTAAAAATTCCCTAAGCCAAGAAACTTGAGTTGTTAGAGTTTCCGAGCTTGCTGACTCAGCTGGGAAGCCAGTAAGTTGAAGGCAGAAACCAGGACCTGAGCATCTCCCACATTAAGTAGTTCTGCACAGATGTCCTTATAGGCCAAAAACTGGTAAAACAAAATTAAATTTTCTCTGTATAGGAAAGGCAATGTTCTTTTCAGAGAAAGAATAATTATTTATAAGTCATTATTTCATGCAAAACATTAGTGCCTGAAGTTATGTTTTTATTCAAGCACCTACAGAACTATCCTGATTCTCAGAAGTGTTATTGCATTTCTGGCAACCTTTAAAAATACCCCCCCCCTGTTCTTTAAATAGGGATCAAAACATTTGAAATAGCTGGCCTTAAGTCATTTAATAGTGTTAGAATGGACAGGAGCTCAGCTGCAAGTGCCCAGCATGCTTCTAGGCTAAAGTCTTTATTTCTTATTGACTTCCTTACTAATATAATATTCCAGCTATCCAGTCTTACATTAACTTAGTTATTTTTAAGCGACGTTTATATTATGTTCCTTGTTAAATTGTGCATCTCATAATTGAATCTTGAAAAATCCTTAGAGAGCTTTCAAAAGTAGCCAAAACTCGTCTTAGAAGAAAGGCATAGCATGCTAAAAGTGAAAGCACTGCAAGCCCGCCAAAGTCACTGAAAAATGATCCACGCCCAAGGATGTCAGATGCTGGACTAGGATAAGATGTTGCTATTGCTTGCAGCAGAAGGATGGTACTGGCAACACTGCAACTTGCAGGGTTTGCTGAGAGGCAGCCTCTGCTGAGAATAGGTAATTGTATTATGGGCAGTGTGCACTGAAGCTTAATTTTGCTTGTTTGCAAATGCAGTGAAGAGTAAGAAGTTCTGTGCCATACATGCTCTCCTACTAATTACCCAACTACTAATACTTAGGAGACAAAGTATTCTTGTGGCAACATTTCTGAATGTTTTTGAGTAGACAGACATAGGCTATAGCTCAAGGAAAATAGAAAGAGCACAGTTTCTTAGAGATATTACATCCTGAAATGCAAAAATAGCAACCATTCTTTGTGTAACAAAAATGAAATAAAATGAAATGCAAGAGATGAAATCTTTGGAAAAACACCAGGCCTCCCTGAAGCACATGAATCCACCCCTGAAGTAGCTGTTCAGAGGCATCTCAGAAGGAGACCTGGCACAGAGAAAGACTGATGAGCAGGTTGCATACTGACTGCAGTGTTGTGGCACTGCACCATCTTCCTAATTCCAAGCATGAACAAAACTTCAGGATATTTAATTTGATATACAAATCAAGTTTTAAAGCCAAAGCTAGTCATCATCAGCATTATATGTACTCAGACCTCCAAAAAGTATTAGGTAAAAGAGGAACATGATATAAAAGTCACTGCTTGGTTGCCTCAAGAAAATAAGAACCAGGAAGCAGATATAAATAATACTTTATTTGGAGAGTTGTCCTAATCATTATCCCAAGGATTGACTTTGGGACATCAGTGTTTACTTACATTATCAAGACTGTGCACGAAACAAACAGTGTTTAATAGGTGTACACAGACACAGCTGTATTTGTACTTGACTCTTTAAGGTTATTAGACCATTATAACAAGAGTTAACAGGGGCCAGCCAGGTTGGGCCAATTCACTTCCTTCCCACTTCTTTCTGTTCTACTGCATAATAGATTTTCAATTGTGGCCTGGCACAGAAGCACTACATGCTTTGTCATTATGATAATTGCCATCATTCTTCTTTGCAAAGTCCTTATGCTGTTGTTTGTAAGCAACAATTCTCTGCCAGCTCCAGAGGATAAAGAGCTGCAGTGAAAAATATGCATGTTAATGCTTTTCACTGTGTTACACAGTTAAGTAATTAGAGAGCGTGGTTTAACCACTGGATTCCACAACAATGTTTGGAGAGAACATGACAAAAGAGTTTTGGGCTCTGAGCTATTCAATCATCTCCCCAGGGACTAACTCAAGTGTTGGCTCTGACACTCCATATGCCAGTGCTATCAGCTATAACTTAATTCACTTGTGTATGCAAGAAAGGTGAGCAGTTAATCACCCTCTGAAGACTAACCCAGCTTAATTAGAGCAGTGATTTTGTGTAGGCCACTCTCACTTCCTAAGGTCTGGCTGCAGAAAATTATGATTGCTTTTAACATTCTGAAGTGAAGATCAGCATTCAATAGTTTGGAAAGCCTTACTTTAGCACAGTACTTTACAGTAACATACACAAAGATGTAAAGAATACTTCACAACTGTAAGTAATACCAACGCATGTGGAAAATCATTCTGTGAAGAAATGTGCTCAGAGATAGCTTACTGAAAAATGGGTTTTCTTATAAGTATGCTCAAAAAAACCCAACCCAAAGTAAAACAGAACATTTCCCAAGAAAAGAAGGAAAAAACCAACATTTTAAATACACTAAACACCGGTCCTGCAGAATGAACTGCAGCACACTACTTGGAAGTTTTGAGGACCCCTGCACTACAGTATTTTCTTACAGCATTTCTGTAACACAAAACATATTTCTAGGTATGTTTCTGCATCTCACACAAAGATTGATTCTATTGAAGACACACAAATATTAAGATAGGGATTGCATGCTATTTGACTTGAAATTTGTTAAGTTAAATTTTAAAAGTCATAGGAAGGTTCTCTGCCTATTCATGTAAGGAACATCAATCAGAAATTAAGAGTCATTATTTCAATGCAGAAGGTTTTGTTCGTATCCTGATTAGCTCTCAAAGGACACTACCTACTCACATGCTGGAGTCTCAGTAAGAAGGCTATTCAATGAGAGGCTGGCTTTGTGATGATATTGCCAGCATTTGTAATAACAATGCAACCTAAACACCGAAATTAAACAACAGAGTAGTATTTTTGGAATACCCTGCTGTTCTAAAGTGCATTGTGAATATTAACATATTCCAGTAAATTAGTTTGCACTCATTATCATAAGCAATTACTTACTGTTTAGATGCTGCTGATATTAAATTGGCAAGCAATTTGCAAGAACTAAGACACAGCATAAAAAACTTTTCAAAATTCTAACAGTATGAAAAAACAAGTGTCTCTAGTAACACAGTCCCTTACATACAGATGTCTCTCTCTAAAAATTCTGTGAATCTCTTCCTATCAGTTATCTTTTTTCAGCAGCAAGTGGATAACTAACTACCTGAGGCTCTGTGACAAACTCTTTATAAACTTTGTTTTGATTCTGTGGAGTAAATCATAATACCTCAGGCCAAATGCGACAGTAACATCTCATTCACACCGAAAAAAGAAAGTGTTTTCATGCTCATTTTTGAAAATAATAGTTTAGAAAGTATATCAATGTGAAGTTCAGTTCTTTGCTCTCAAAGCTATTACTTTCCTGATATCACACTGTCAGATGGTGAGGGTAAATCAACACTTTTGTCCTTAAGATACAGCCAGGAACAGAACAAGGCATGGAAAACCTGTCCTGCTTTTAGCAATAGTGACAACATAAGCCTATTTCTCTTCAGACCAAGAGAGCAGTAATCCCAAAGGAAATAACCTCAAAAATAAAACCCCAAGTTAGGAAACAAGCAGGACTACTTTTCTGAAGGACACCTAGCGAATGTGACAGACATTCCTAGCCCAGTGTTCTGATTAGCCACAGAAAATGTGCAGATCAGGTAGCGTAACCCAAAGAGCTTTGTGGGAAACCTAAAATAAGGGGAACAATTTGCTTTGTTCCTTAGTTTGCATCTTGGCCCCAAGTTTCAAATGAGAAGCACTGAATGTCTTTTGGCTTACATGACACCACTGCTCAGGTTGCTCCACATGCAGAGATCATGCCAGAGCACAACCAAGGATGGGGACCGAATGGAAGGGTGGGGAATAGCTCTGCTATGGGGCACTTTGTGCCAAAGTCTAGTTGGCAAGGTGGTGATCAGCCAAAGGTTGAACTCAACGATCTTAGAGGTCTTATCCCCTCAGGGTTATCCCTTCCCCTGAGTCAGCCTGCATAGTCAAGGAGCAAAGATCCAGCTGCCAACAGTGCTATCAGCCCTCAAGGACCTCAGAGCTGTCCCTATAGACACAGGATGGGCAGGTTGATCCTTATGCTCCTGGTGAGCTGAAAGACCTCAGTATAGCTAAGTGGAATTTCAGTCCCATGTTTCAGTAAAACACTCACTAATCCTGATCTGGTAGGATTAAGCACCTATTGAAACCACAGCCTCAGCTGAGGGTGTGAGACAGCAAACTACTTGTATGGGTATCGTGCCTATCTGTTTATGCAAAATTGCTTTTAATTCAACTGTGAACCTTAACAGGGACCTTGGGAACCCAGCATAACATAAACAAACCACAGTAGTTTAAGTAATTCCCAGAATACATTTCTGAAAGCATAACTTGTGATCTCAGGTCTCAATCTTTCAAGTTATGTTTCAGTCTGGAACCAATAACTATAACCATCTTATCTTGCAAAATACACAAGACTGTAATAGAAACACTAATGCACCCTTAACTCAATGGTCCCTGTCTGCTGTGCTCAACTTTGTACTCTGCTGTTATAGATTATTGGGTTGAAAATATCTTTGCTAAAAATAGGCATAACTTTTGAAAATAATTTAGTCAGTTCTTAAATGTATTTTATCTTATTCAAAGCTGAAGCACTTTTAGCACTTTTCTTGTCACTACCTTTAAAAAAAAAATTTCTAAATGCTTATTTTTTTAAAATCAAATCTTCCAATTAATTCTGTGAAGCAAAACCACAGATTTTTGCAGCTAAATATGAAGTGTCCCTTGGTCCCTGAAACAAAGTAATGAATTTCTCATCTGATTAGCAAACCCAGTGTTTTGTACTTATTGACCTTGAGTAGAAAAAAAACATTCAGCAACTGTTTGCAATGAGAGCAGGGCTTCAGTCACTTCATATTTCCCCTTTCATCAATCCTCCATTCCTTCCTCCTTCTTATCCTAATCTGCAAGAGTTCTGACAGATTCTTTGGTTTCTAACAATGTGGTAGCCATCATGAGCAGCTCTGAGAGCCATGGCCCAAATCTCCAAACAATTCTCCCTCTTCTGCTTGGGGAAAAAAATACCTTACATCTGACTTTCAATATCAGTGTCCTTAAGCTACTACCGCCTGGTAGGCTAAAAGAGAAGGAATGGAAGCATCAAATTTCATTTTGATAAATAAAAGATTATGCATAACAGCATACAAGGAAAAACAAATTTTTCACAAATCCCAAAAGAGCTATTTCTACATTTTCTGGAGAAATCCCAACTCATCTACATTCAGGATCTTGGCTGTACATTTAGACACAGGATTGTTAAACTGGAACTATAATGAAAAACGCAGGAGTATTTCCTTAAACAGCAATTTCTATTCATTCCAATTAAACCTCCTTAATGTTTGTAGACCCAAACATGGCTTTTTCATACCCACGTTACACAAAATCTTAGCAGTGATGAAAAATGTCATGTTTCATGAACAGAATTCCTCCCTAAAGCCTCATCATCTAATAATATCAAAACCTAAGGAAATCTGAACTTTTACTAAGAAAGAGCAGATTGTTAGAATTAACAGCTGAAATAAGCATCTGTATATGTGACCTCAAAATACCCTAAAGCCACCTTAAAAATTAGGAGGAACTCTTAATTTGCAAATGCAAATAACAAGGCATTTTTATGTTCCATAGCAGCTTTTCAGCCTCTCTCAGACTTAAACTTACATGTAAGCAGTTCCCTGCACAGGTCAGGTGTGGGTTTAAGGGAAAGCCAAGGGTAGACACATGCCACAAATAAAGGAAAGGTACAGAAAAGCCTTGGATTAGAATTACACTGTGTGCCTCCAACAGTAACATCAACAGGATGAATCTGACACTTACAAGAGAGTCACAAGAGGGCACAACCAAGGAAGAAAATGTTGTGAAGTGGTTAAAGTTACCCTGTGAGCCTCGTTATGCTTGTGCAAACATGGAGCACATCTTAAAAAGATGTTGGACCTAAAGAACACATCTTGCTCTAATTGTTGTGCTGGTGGCTGGAGAAGTCTGCTGTTCTTAGCTCAACATGATAAACTTGACATAATTGTTAAGCACAGCCAAATCACATGCAAATCCCCTGAATGCATGTCAAACAAGCCTGGATCCCTCAAATCCCAGACTATGCTATCCCTATGTTATCCCTCTTCCCTAGGTCAGCAGTAGTGTCCAAGAGACTTAGTGGTACACTGCTTCAGGAAGCTGATGCAGCTCAACTGATGCCGCCTCCTCCTCCTCTGGAATAGCCTGGATGGCCCTATCTGAGTGCTGTGGACTTAAACTGTCAGTGCACTCTTCTCCTGGCACCTGTGTCACTTAAATATTTTTTGGATGTTTCATCTGCTCAAGGGACTAAACTCATTGTATAAGACAAAAATGATAAAGAAAGGATGAAAGTCAAAACTGCAGATAAACAGAATCCACAAGGTTCTACAGTAATGCAAACATAACTGATTGTCAGCTTCTACAAAACCTACCTAATTAGAGCTGTTATCAAAATCAAGATCATGTTAAGTAGTACTAAGCACACCCTGTACTTACATTGATATTCATGTTAACGTTCATCAAAGTAATTTCTGTTTTAAAAGGGATGATTATTTAGTACCATTATCAGTCTGAGCCTCAACATACTATGCTGTCACTAATATGCAGAAGCCTCAGCTTCAGAAAAAGATTCATTATCTGAAGTGCTGAGTCAGTATGAGCTCTGTATCTTGGACAAAATACAGATTCTGAACAGAAAAAAAACCCCAGTCCTGTTTGAGCAAGACACTGTGCCCCTTAGTCTTCCCTTCAGTTGAGGTGGTGACCTGGATCCTTCATCAATAACTCAATTTAGTAATTCTGGACAGCATATAGTAAACTGCTTTCTGTAGCAATTTGCACTGAGGGAGGAGAGCTATTGAGGAACTTTCCCCTCCTTTAAAGACGACACTTTAGCTGCCACATCCTGTATAACAATCAATGTTTCCCCTAGCTTCTTCCATCTGCTTTCCAAACTAGCAGCCTTAAGAAGGCATTTTCAAAACAAATCAAACTGGTATGTTTTCCTCGTGTTCTTCTATGCAAGTTTTATAAGGGAATAAAGTGTGATTTCATCTGAAAAGATACTCTGAACTATTATATTTTGGGATTTTTTGCCTCAGTGTGTTTCATTTATTTACTTGCACTCAGAGCAGACAGTAAAAGAACAAGCAGCTTGACCTTTGGACAACTGTCAAAAAGCCCAACTCTGCAACTACAACAACCAGTGTGACCTTCTCCTCTACCTTCAGCAGCCAACAATCACACACAAGGAAAGAGAAAAAAGCAGCCTGGCCCATGTAGAAAACAGGACTAGGTCAGGTAACACAGTGGTTCTCAAAGCACTTAAAGATGAGCACTCTGTGAACCCTCTCAGAGCATCTGGGACCTACCAGCTAAATTCCAGAACTGTTCCCTGTGATGCCCTGCCAGCAGCAGCTGCCAGTTTTGCCAGAAGAGATTTATCCACGTTTCTGTAACTCTGTCACCTCAGACTGGATATCGTGTATCATCTGTCTTTCTGAGGGCACCATAAACACCTTATTATTTACTCCTCCATAATCCATATCCAATTTCCACAGCTGCATGTGTACAGAGCTGGCGGGAAGGATTTTGAAGGCGGGGCTTGGTACACAGAGACCTGAGAGTCTCCAGTCTTTACCCAACACACCACTAGAAACGAGGGTAATTTCTTCACAGCAGCACATTCACTGCAGCAAATGGGCAAAGTTTGCTTCCAACAGATTTCCAAGGTCACGATCACCAAAAAGTGTATCTTGCAGCAGTGCTGGGAAGTAAAACACAAAGTGGATATAGATGAAGAGGAAACCTACCATGACTACTGTTAATTCTTAATAGCTCTACACTTCAAGCAAAATACAAGCAGCACATGTCAGTCATGCTCTTAGAGATAGAAACAGCCACTGTATTTTCTGGCTCCTTTCTATACTGCATTGAAAGTGGCTTGGTTTTATTAGGAAAAATATATAATGCACATCCTATGCCGTGCAATATGCTCCACGACTCAGAGGGCATGTGGTTGATTTTATTGATTCAGTTTTCACACTACTGTAACCCCATTATTGCCAGCAGAGCAATTGGAAACTGCAAGCAGATTCTAGATTGATGGACTCTGATATTTCTAATTTTCTAAAGTATACAGCTAGCTTTATTTCTATTCCTTTCCTTTTTTTTTTTTCATTTGGATTTTCCTTTCTAATAAACCCACTGCTGAGGGACACCTACTCAATGGTAGTCTAGTAAAAAAGGGACAGAATTCATTCCATTAGAAGCATTTATTGGTATTATTAGGATTTTACAACATGATAGCATAATCTATCCTTTGCCTGAAGTAAACACTCTTAAAGGGAAGTCCACAGAGAGAGTAAAACTGAAGCATTTTTTGAAGTGGTGAATACTAATCAGATCTATAGCTGGAAGAAAAAATGTTGTAACAGGAAGATACAGCAAGCAGACCACGCGACAAGCATGATACCAAGGAATCAAAATATGACTGTAGCATATATTTCAGAACAATAAGAGAGGGGGAAGAAATCAAGGACAAATTGACAGGAGGAAAATATGACTGTCACTATTAGGAGCTAGAGAAGAAAGTCAGGGCAGAAAGGTGAAGATTTGAATGCTTGCACTGAAATCAGCGCAGTGGGAAAGATGAGCCAGAGATTTCCCAGCTTGTGTCTCCAGGCTCTGTTACAGCTCAGGATGAGACTGCCAGGGTTTCAAGCTACCACTCATGTTGCAGTGATTGGAGGATACCTGGATTCTTATGGCTCTTGTTGGAGATTATTATGGATGTGTTTCAGGACACCTAGACTGTTAATCACCATACCTCTGCTGTTCAAACAGGTCCAGCCTTTCCTGTAATCTTCTAGCTCTTTATTCTATGTTTTTTTTCCACATTTGTACTGGTCTCGATGCTATCAGATTCTTGACCATAGAAACGTTAACTACACTTAGGCCTTCTGTAGAAATACTTGGTAATAATGAAGCCAGTCATTTACTGAGCTCAAAAGCAGAACTGTAGCATAAACTGCACAACAACACTGCCTATTTAGATTACATGAGATAATAGTCTCATAAATTGTGACTGTGGTTGGAGTGATCAACATTGACTCTTTCTTAATAGGACTTATTACAATGTCAGTAGTAGAGGATTAATGTCTATAGCCTCTACTTGCTTAGAAGTCAGGTTTCCTACTTAGTACTAAACTAAAAAAAAGAAAAAAAAATTTAAAAAAGCCACACTGTACGCATACAGCAGTTTCTGAACTGTTAGCAAGTACCAGTTAAGAAATCTTTTCATTTCTGCCTATTTTCATTTTATTAATATGACAAAAGTAAAGGCATTCAAAGCAAAAGTATTGATCCCAGAGACTGTTTCTTTTCTCACAAACACCAAAGTAAATTAGGAATAACTCACCTGAAGACAACTGATGAGAAACAACCACGCCGAAACAAGAAGAGACTGCCTCTGGAACTGTAAAACTGGAAGCACCACTTGGAAGGGGTGGTATATCCTGTGCTACCTCCCCGGGATAGACACAGATGCAACAGAAGGGAGCTGAGATGAAGCTGCCCTCTCGGAGAAAAGGTGTGGAAACACATCTCTAATTGTTGTGTCCTCCTTTGTTGCCTTAGCTCTTTCCTAAAGAGCTAACTGGCAATGGAAAGAATTCCTCCCTGGGATGCCTGACTGCCTGCGGCTAGTTTAAACACGATGCCTAAAGTTTAGATGCTTATTCCAGATGAGACGATTCACACTTCCTCAGTAAATCCCAGAGCTATTTACTCTGGTTAAAAGCAGGCAAGAACACTGCCAACAAGTTCAGCTGCATGGGGTGGGGCTCATTTTCTCTGCTAACACAGGTGGGAGAGGAGGAGCAGTTCAGAGGACAATCGGCAGCAAAGGAGAAATTCCCAAATTGTCGATTAAAAAAAATTATTGCAACTACAACTTGTGAGAAATAATTATCTAGGCTTTGTTAACTGATCATCAGATGCAGACAGGCACTAAGAGCAGAAAACCTGTAAAAGGGGACACGCAAACGATTTACTTTACACCAGCCCCGAGTTCTAAAAGTGCGAAGCTTACCATTAATTTTGTAACTCGGAAACTAACTAAGAATTAGTTCTTTGAAAGTAGTTTGCAAAGTTCTGTAGCTCTGATTGATTTGCAAACATTTTTCCTTTCAGTCCATGCACAGGTAATCGACAGCACGGGGAGAATGCTGCTAATCAATCTCATCCTCAAGCCACATCAATCTTGGATTTGTATCAACCCGATTTTACCTCAGCTAAATCACTGCTTCAACAAAAAAGCCAGGAGATAAATATTTGACGAGGAGTAAGGTGGTACATGAGACTTTCTCCGTGATCCGGGAGAAGTCCAGAAAAAATGCCCAGTAGGACAGAATAACAGACAAAAACTTTCTGGTAAACAAGCAAACAGAAAACAACACGACAAAAATGTCTTTTGGTAGTAAAAGTGATTTATCATATTTGCCCAACTTCAAAGAAGGTAGAATGTGTCCAGAGACACATTTGCATTGAGCACAGCCCTATTAAAATTGATGACAACTATTATTTAAGGAGAATCAGCCTCTGTGTTTCCTAAAAGCGAGAATGCCACATGATGAAATGTGCATAAGAAAACAGAAGACAGAAGCTAACTCCAGGCATCAAAGTCAAGTGATCTGTGTAGGATCATAAACAGTCCAAAGAAATTTCACTCTCCACTCCACAGAAGATTATTCAAAGCATCTGCAATTTGGACTATGTCCAGGAAATATATACAAGGACTCCAAAGCCCTGAATTAGGCCTATAGATCAGAGCTCCAAAGTTAAGACTGTGAGTATTGTCAAGATATTCATTGGCCCAGCCACGTTCCTAGAGGGAAAATTGTAACTTTCATGGAAAAACACAAGTGCTCTACTTTCATGATCTGGCTTATCATGAAAGATCAGGAGATTATAAATTTCACATAGTGCATTAGGAATTAAATGCCCACCTGCATGCTAAGAAGGAGCAATAAAGTCTTAATCTTTTTTTTTGTTTAATGAATAGGGATGAAACATTTTCACCAGCAGCAGTTAGCATCCAGTTTAAGTACATCACCGAACTGTCTTGCCCTTTGCAGCTGAAAAAGAGATCCAACAGTAGTGATGAATGACTGCAGATGAGTAGGTACATCAAGCCTACACACAGTGCATCCTGAGCTGCTGCTACTGTTTGTATTTACTATAAACAGAAAAAAAATCAAGAGAAGAGGGTCTGAGAGAAACAAAAACTGGGGAAAGTGCAGTGTGAGAGAAAGTGTATTACACTGCAAACAGAATCAAGGAGAAATCCAGCACAACCTGAGAACAGAGGGCGAAGGGGGGACCTGTAGGCATTCCTTTTTCACAGTATGTGAAGCAAAGTTAATTACTGTGAGCTTCAATAGTAGAAAGAAAGAGTATTTCAAAGCCCAACAAGACACGTTGGACACTACCTGTGGGGTATTACAGGATTCAAGTATTGACCAGAACATCAAGAGTGAGGATTCTGAATTACAAAACAAACAAACAAACAAACAAACAAAAAACAGGAAAGAAAGATAAAATATTAACACCTGATTAAGCAAGTGGAATGGATGCTGGGGAATAGCTGGAAAGCATGGTAAGTAAAGGGGGGAAGAAGAAGAAAAGCTGTTAGCTAGCAAGATTAAAGACAGATCTATAGACAGAGGGATAGACAGAAGTAAAAAAATAAAAACATCATAGAAACTGTATCTATGGCAACACTGAAATAGAAATTAGTAGACATTTTTCTGCATCTGAAGTCTGAAGGTTGGAAGAAAATCAAGCCACGTTGCCAGCTATTTTTCTGCGGTCTGCATTATAGAAAACATGTCAGGAGACAGAAAAGAGAATATCAATCAGGTCAGAAGAAGGGAAATGGAACATCCTTCCTGCTTCTCTAATAAGCTTCACTTTCTAGTCCTTATTTTCTAAACCAGAGATGTGTACACTTTTTCAATAAAATTCTTTTTTTCTAAGAGGTAATGGCTAGATTTGGGGGATTCAATTTGATTTAAAAGAATGTAGGTTTTATATGTGTTGTATCAATCATATTAAAAAAACGTATTTAATTAACCTAAGGAATATAAATGACTGGTTTCCTTGATTGCCTTTTCTCTCAAAATGCACATCAGAACCAAACATTTTTATTTGCACACTATCAAATTTGGTCCCTGTATATATATTCAAAAATTTGTTAGGTAAATGTATGTAATTATTGACAAAATTTATAACCTCTTATAAAACGCCACAATATTTTCCACTAGAATTTTGTTCCTCCAATGTATTGTGCAGCTCATATTTTGGGCTTTCTCTAACCTGTTATCATTCATACTTAAAAGGTAAAGCTTGATTTTCCATTGCTTTGTTCTCGGTTCAGTCATTTATACATGAGCAAGTGGGTGTGAAGTGCTGGCAGATGTGTCAGGCTGTGTTGCACTGCTTCTAACAACTACAGAAGGAGAAAGGCACTGGATACTTAACCTCACCACTTCTGTTTCAACAATTAGACGCTAATATTCAAGACTCATTTATTAGGTTGTTTAACCAAAGTCATAGACTTGGAAGCTGACTGTCAGGCGTATATATTAATAGGAGGATGCTGTAATGGGATTTTTAATCTTTCCATTGAGAAGAAAAAAAGGTGCAAATTGTTGGTGAACTGAGAATGAGGAAAAATATAATTCCAGATGAAAAAATAAATTCATGCCCTAAGCTTCAAAAGCTCTGAATTGTATCTTAAGCATCACTGTTATTTTAATATGTTTCTGAAATAAGTACATTTCATAAAATGTCTGTTCAAATTTTAAAATGAAGTCATTCTTCACTTGGATAACATTATTCAAAGGAACAGTCTGACAGAAGCAACTCAAAACTTCCCTGCATGATGTAGGGAACATACTCCATGCATAAATCACATTCCTGGGTCCCTCAGCGGATCCCACATTGGATAAATCTGCTCTCCATTGTTCAAAGTGCTCTTCCCCAGTTCAGCTCACAGACATGCCTCCAGTGCAATATTGCCTCAGACTGTGCTGACAGTGATGCTGATTTAAGAGCTCAGGACACACAGCATTTCCAATACATAATTTTTAAAGCTACAGATAGTACCCCTAAAAAGTGCCAAAAAATGTTGCACCTACACACAAAAAGTGTTAAGCCTGTATTCTGAGAAACTGTAACAACCACACTAATCCTATAACTCCAAATATTAATGTTTCAAATTTCTCTGCTATTTTAACTGAAGAACCTCTGTATAAATCGTAAATTCTGCAATAGAGAAGTCTCTAGAAATATGTGAGTATAAACTAAAAGCCAGTGGAAACATAGACCATGGGAAATAAAACTGTGGATACAAGGACAGTGAAGATAAAATCCATGACTCTCTCAAAGAAGGCAATGGAATAAGAAATCAGGGCTTTAAAAACAATTAATAATCTGCATGAAATTCTGAGCATGTGGAGCATATGTCCATATAAGACACTGGAAATGGTTTCTTCTTACTCTAGAAATTAATATGGCTCTTGAGAGTTTTGCTTGGCTCCAGAAAAAGAGGAACTAAGAAATTACTGTGCTCATTGATGTTGAGAAATTATTCAGTAGGAGAAATTATAATCCTGTGATAATAGTCATGCCTGTACCGAATGTCAGCCTGGGTGTTATATGAATCCTCAGAGCAGAGACTGAATAGAATTTAAAGCAACTGCAAATACTTTAAAAAGTGCTGTTGAAGAGATGTACCATGCATCCCTTCCTGGGAGAAACTGCCATGTGTCTAGGTCATGTCCTCATCCCTGCCCACACCACTACAAGCTCTTCAGCTCAGCCTTCATCAGCTGATGTGCACTGAAGAAGCTGAATTGGGTGTTAATGACCCATCATTCATAAATCTGCAGAGCTGGTTTCAGTGGCACAACACTCCACACTGGATTAAAAGACACCTCCAAACCCCTGGAATGTATTTTATGGGGAGCCTACCCTGCCCTTGCCACGTAACACAGTGAGATTGAGTCACCATTGTAATTATGATTGTACTCTGAGAAGTGTATTCAACTGCTCTAGTTAAGCACAAATCTTAAAAAAAAAAAGGAAAACTTTCACTAATTTCAGTGGCTAAAGTGTTTGTTCCCCATGGAAATAAAGTAATCAGTGTGCACAGGACTGAAGTGAGGCTAAAACCTTTCCCTGTTCATTCACAGCTTTTTAGAGAACCAAGTACAGCACATCATTTTCCCATAACTGTGTAAGCAGTTGTTTCCATAGTCCTGCATCCAGCACTGGGGCCCCCAAGCAGAGGAAGGATATGGACTTTGAAGTCCAGAGTAGCAAGTCCAGAGGAGGGTTGTGATGATGACCAGAGGTCTGGAGAGGTCTCATATGAAGGGAAGCTGAGAAAGTCGGGGTTGTTCAGCCTTGAGAAGAGAAGATCTGGGGAGACCTTTTAAAATGTTCCAGTACCTAAAAGGGGCCTACAAGAAAGCTAGAGGGGACATTCTGATAAGGGCATGTAGTGATAGGACAAGGAGTAATGACCTTAAACTGGAAGAGGGTAGATTTATCAGATATTAGGAAGAAATTCTTTACTGTGAGGGTGGTGAGGCACTGTCACAGGTTGTTGTGGATGCCCCAACCCTGGAAGTGTTCAAGGCCGGGTTGGATGAAGTCCTGAGCAACCTGCTCTAGTGGAAGGTGTCCCTGTCCATGGCAGAGGACCCAGATGATCTTTAAGGTCAATTCCAATCCAAGCAATACTGTGATTCCATGGTATCATTCTATGACTTGAGCAATTCTTATTTGTATCACGCAAAGGAGGATGCATAAATCACCGAAGAGAAACTCCTTCTCACACTGTACTCTTGCACACATTTGTGTCACATGAAGTTTGTGCAACAATTGCTGCAAAGATACCCAGTACAACGAGCAGCTTAAAGCTTCTGCTTCTGCTCTGAATAATTTATCAAATGCTTAGTCGTACTTTAGAGATCTCTTTTCACAAGCTCAGATTACAGCACTAAGGGTCATGGTGTGACTTCCTCATGCTCACAATGATGAACCATTATTCATACAACTAACCCCACTGTGACAAAACCAAAGTGCAGCTCTAAATGCAGGGCAGTAAACTGAAATCAGAATTTCTGATGTTCTTCTGGGCACCTATCATTCTGCAACAAATATGAATGAAGTAATTTATTTGGTTATTTTCGCACAAGGGAGCTCCTCCTCACTCACATCACTTAGGAAGTTTAAAAAGCTGCATTTTGACAGACTTTGACTCATATATATTGAACAATCTCCCTTTTAAAAGCAATGTTCTACAAGTAGGTTAGCTCAAAAGATGACTTCTATTTTCTCAATAAATGCTTTTGCTATGCAGAAGAGGCAAACATCAGCACGTAGTCTCAGAGAAGAACTACTTTCTACTCGTGCAGTACCTCCAAGTAGCAGGAAAACAGATCTTCTTCAGCCTAGTTTATGTTCGGGTGGTGTTAACTCCGGAGTGTGGAGGACTTCATTGCTTTCTTGAATAAAGCTACATCAGTTAGTGTGCAGAAAGAATCCAGAGAATGGACAAAACTGAAAGCACTATTTCTCTACTGCTTTTGTAAGGATAAACCCAGAGTATTAATAAAAATATTCAACTTGACTGCAAAGCACCAACACTGGTAGCTGAACCCAGGACCATAATGGTTCCTAAGGAGCTGTTACAGCCTAACTAGTCAGTGATCCCTAAATTAAGAAGGATTTGCATGACTAGTTTAACAGCTCTGAAAATGTGGTTATAGTCCACCAAATCACAGTTCCAGAGCGTCAGAGCCTCAGAGATAGAACTGGCTCCTGTGGAGTACCTCCTGTTACTGGAGAATATAATTGCTATTATCAAATCAGTGTACCACATACTAATTAATCAGTGAACTATAAAGGTAAATATTATGTCTACCTGAGTCCCCATGGCCTGTATATGTAAAATTAAATTCACTAGCACAACACGTGGCTGTATTGCCTTTTCGGTAGGACACAGCTCATAGAATCATAGAATGGTTTGAAGGGACCTTAAAGATCATCTTATTCCAGCCTCTCTGTCATGGGCAGGGACACCATCCGCTAGACCAGGTTGTTCAGAGCTCCACCCAACCCAACCTTGGACACTTCCAGGCATGGGACCACCCCAGCTTCTCTGGGCACCCTGTGCCAGAGTCTCACTACCCTCACAGTGAAGACCTTCCTCCTAATATCTAACCTAAACCTACTGACTGTCACTTTGAAGCCATTCCCCCTTGTCCTGTCACTACATGCCCCTGTAAAAAGTTTCTCTCCATCTCTTCTGTAGGACCCCTTTACATACTGGAAGGCGGCAATTAGGTCATCCCAAAGCCTTTTTTTTACCAGATTCTCTCAGCTTTTCCTTGTAGGGGAATTGCTCCATCCCTCTAATCAACTTGGGGTCCTTCCTCTGGACTCACTCAGACAGATCAATGTTCTTCCTGTGCTGGGGACTTCAGAGCTGGATGCATTATGTGATTTTTCAAAAAAGAGAGATGGAAACTGCTTGTTAAGGCACTGAACCCTACGCAGGCAATTTTAACACATGCTTTTTATGAAATCACTGCAAAGAGCAACTTCAGTGATTGAACTTCCATCTTCAGTTTGGTAGATGGAAGAATTCGACTCTTTCAATCTACAGTCTCCACTTCTTCAGTTACAAAGGATTTTTGACCTTAGAAAAATCTTGCTATACTGGTTCTTGATACAGCAGCACAATACCACCATAATAGTAATATTTATACTAATTTCAGTGGCAAAAGTGTTCGTTTCCCACAGGAATCAATTAATCAGTGTGCACAGGACTGAAGTTAGGTGTAAGCCTTTCTCTGTTCATTCAAATCTTTTTAGAGAAATACCAATATACTCTGTTTTTTTGTTCAGAAACAAAAAAATCTGGTTTTGTTTAACAATTTTTTCTTGTTAACTTCACCATAAATTTAATTTGCAAGTGGCTATGCCAGATAAAATGCTCTATTTCTGGTTCACAGATGTGGTAAGATAGAGGAGGGCATGGCAGGTGGAAGACACACACTTCCACTGCCACCTCCCTGTCCTTTCCCGTGTGGGGTGCAGACAGAAGTCTGCTCAGAAGCCAGTTAAATCAGACCAGCACCCTATTATTCACAGAGGCAATACATTGTCATTCGTGTCACAACAGGAGCAGGGAACAGAAAAGCTTCACTACATTTAATACTGCCAAGTACAATCACCCAAAAGACTGGCAACAATTCCAGATAACTGACAATCAGTGTAATTTTCCTATTTCAACCATCCTAAAAATAGACCTTCAGCTTCGAAAATGTTCATCTTGATAGTTTTTTGAACAAGTTGTTGCAGAGATCATTTGTCCTGGACTTGTCCACGTGGTACTTTTCTCTCTTCCCAGTGTTGACAATGATCCACGCAGCATAAAAATCTCCCTTTTTTTAACTTCTTTGACAGTTTCAAATTGCTAGTGCAAAATTTAATTCCTAAATCAGTCTAAGGAAATCAATTTGTTTAAGCTAACCTGTTTTTCTTGGTCTTATAGACAACCCATCATGGTGCAACTTACTGCCAGGAGAGTATATTTATGTACATTATAATTTATACTTTTATTAATCCTATTAGAATTAAATACATATAGTGGAAAGGACTGAAATCCACTATTTTTTTTTTCTTTTGAGTTGGCATAACATTTTCTGATGTTTCAGTAATCTAGTACAGAAAGATGCAGTGTTCCACACTGTGCACTGCTAATTTTCCTACCTATAAATGAACTGGTTGGTAGCAATAATAATGAAATTGGACATTATGGAGAAAGGTGTCTGTATAAAGTAAAAAAGGTTAAAAGACGGAATCAGTCTCAGGGGGGACAATTTTCACTCAAATGGCCCTAAAAGTTTGTATGTGGGTTTTGGATAAACAGAGGGGGAAAAATAGCAATACGGAGGGAAGCCTGTCAGCTGTCTTCACACATGTGAAATAATTTATAAAATCTGTTCTAGACTCAACCCTCCTTCTTTCAAGATTCATAGATTTCATTTCTGTAAAGAAGAAAATGTTGAGTATTCTGTCTGTCATAACAACAGCCCCTGAAACCTTTTTTTGTCCAATTAGTTCACTCCCAGACATACACATGGATTTTTTTGCCTCTTAAAGGCTCAACAATTCCCAAAGAGATTTTGGCCAGTTTTCATTTGAAGAGTCAAGCTTAGTTAGTTTTAAATGGGTTGAGACTAATGAAAAAACATGAGAAAGTGCAAAAAGGTCAAAGCAAACTGCAGCAGTATTTCTCCAGACAGCATTATCAGAAGTGTGACCATTTCAGGACACATTAAAGAGGGAACTGAAAGAAAGGGAATGATTTGCCTAAAGGCTAATGGGAAACACAATACCTGCAACAGAGTATTGTCTTTCTCCTCTCAGGCTGGACTTACTCAGGAAAGAAACTATGACCATGGGCCAACATATGTCATGGGAAAATAAAGCAGACATCACCCAAAAACCTGACATAACAAATCTGTGGGAAAGTGTGATGGTTGTGAAAAACCCTGACCTTCTCTTTGGAAATGGTCACTTGCTGTAAGAATTTCTAATGTAATTTCAGAATTTTGAAAATACCTTCTAGGTCTCCTTGCAAGAATTTATTTTGCTCTTTTTAATAAAACATTTTATTTCCCAGTATTTTCTTCTTTCCTTGCCTAACACACATGTAATATGACAAATACAGCTAGGTCTGGCTAAATTAATGATTTAGCAAAAGGGGAAAGAATTCAAAGCGCTAAACAAACAGAAACAGTAAAAAATATCAGAAAAGTAATAATATTTGGGATTTTGTTCAATTTATTTCCACAAATATCTATTTTATATATATATATATATCTAAAAAAGTTAAGTTCTGGAAACTGGAGTTGGTCTAGATGATCTTCAGGGATCCCACAGGGATCAAGATGACAAAGAGCAAATGAAAGCAATAATGGTCCAGAATTACAGGATGAAAAGAATGAAAAATAAATTCTGGGAAAGTAACAGAGGACAACATGATACTACTTGGAAGGACCCATTAAATTTTCCTGTAATATTTTTTTCATATCTCCAGAAATGTATATTGCCCTGAAACAACTAAATTATCAATATGAGTTGTAGCATTTTATTCTTCTTTGGATAATTGAAGCCGACTAAAACCATCTTAGATTATGCATAATTTTGTGGTTTGCAGCTCCATGGCAATTGTGAAATCAACACTGGACCATATATAATTGAACCAGATAAGTCTAAGGAGACAGAAAAACTGGGGAAAGGACTGATTTCATTTTGCATTTTTATTTTAAATTTTTATTCTTATGGCACCTAACATGATTTCCTTTTGCTGGATGCTGTACTGAAACAAAAAGAGAAAGAGACAGCTCTTAGCTCAGTTTATATGACTGAGGGAAAAGGTATTTGCCTTTTGCAAATGCCCCTACTTGACCTATATTCACTAGAAGGGGACGCTGTGGGAATGAAGATAAAATTGAACTCAGGATTTGAAGCCCAACATTTTTAACTACACAGAAAATATTTCCATTCAAATTCAGCCTTTTTTAAAGCTATGCTTAGAACCTTTAAGTGTACATAACTGCAGCTCCATTCTGCTACACCATTTGATGATCTGTCCCATTGTTTTACCTACCTGTGTTTATGGTAAAGGAAGGGGCCAGAATATCTTCTTACATCTTTAAAAGATGCCTCTTTTGCCTTCCTGGTGGCTTTTGAGACTTAAAGTACAGACAGAGAAAGATCAATAGGATGTGATGACACCTTGACAAAAGCAGAATGTAAGCAAAGACAGCTCCGTGGCACTGGTGACCTTGGAACTCATATGCTGACTTAAGTTAGTTATGGGTGTTTGCTATTAAGGCAAACAGCAAACTCATTGCTTACAAAAACTTCTCACAGGCTCTTAGGGGATCTCCCAACTGGTAGAATGGCAAAACAATAAAAGATTCACTGTACTTTTCAATAAAATATATGGTCTAAAATTCTACAAGGAGAGTTGACATGACAACAGTCACTATATTATATTCTTCCACCATGCTGCTGTCAGCAAAGGTGCTCTAAAGCCTGAAAAACATTTCCTCCTACAGAGATGCCCAGATTTTACAGTATGTTTTACAGTTACATTTTTGCCAGTAAAGGCAGAAACAAGATTAAAAATTACAATTCACTTCAGAATTGTTTTTAGGTTTTCACATATACACTCTGAAAGTATGGTTTAGATTTTTGACATCAGCATAAAGAAACTCTGAGATAATGTGGCTGCACTATTTTTAAATTAGATCTAAATCAATAAAGACTTTCCTTTTTTACTTTTTCATCATGACGCTGTGCAATACAGAATTGTAAAAATTGCCTGGATATTATCTAACCTCATCTTTTCCTGTAAGATTAAATTCAGCATGGAGGGCAAGAATGGAAGTTGCAGTTCTTTCACTTAACATTTATGTCTTAGTATGAGATTTTAGAATATTGTGTTTATTAGATAACATGATCTCTTCATGCTTTCAGTGTTTTTGCCACTTGGGTTTCATAAAAAGGATGATTCCAAAATAAGTAAAGAATCATATTTGAACAACTCCTAATCGAGCTTCTCAATGTGGAACATGGATATAGCACACACCCAATGTGTGACAGCAGGAACGAGAGTGATGCTTGAGGAAAAGCAGCCAAAGGGGGAAATAGCCAAGGTTTCTCTAGCCTTTTCAGTTATCAACTACAACTGAAGCCTGCACTTATTTCCTTGCTGGGAAGAAAAAGGTAATTTGTGAATCATTCCTTTTGCCTGGCGTCTCAGGAGTGATCCATTAGGGAAGTGAAGGGAGATTAGAAATTATCATCTTGGAAAAAATCCTGCTGCTCTGTTGGGCAGAAGGCTTACAGGAAGGTCATCCCAACATTTGAGGTTTTTTAAGCCTTCCATTACGTCAATGACACTTTGCATTTTTACCAGGAAGGTGATTTGTTACCAGGACCTGGCTCAGGCAGCCCCGAACTGCGTGAGGCTGAGGATTCCCCCTGCAGTTCCCTGCTCAGCCAGACGGTGCATTCCTTGCCAGCTGGCGCTCCCTATCCTCCAGCTTTTCCTGCAGTGACATCCAGACACTTCCCTCATTGCCGCCATAGGTCACCACAATTTACACCTGCAACAAAACCACGCTGTCCTACAGACACCGGCAGTGATGCGAAGTCCTTGCTCACTGTGTTTGTGTTCAGTTTGTCTCCCAAAGGATTTGGGCTCCATAACTCCAGCCATAATTTATGCAAGTCCAGAGAAGTTAGAGTACTGTCCCCTCCAATAAATTGATTTGTGTCCTGATGTTTACAGGAAATAAAAATTTTGAGACTAGGATACAACTGGAAACAGGAGAGTTACTTGAGAAGCTCTAGCTATAATTTCGGTCTTGCCCAGACAGTTTTGCTGACATCACATATTCTAAGCCAGACCTCATTTAACAAATAAATGGACTTTTAAAATTGTTTTTTTAAATTGACATTGAAAATGAAAACTGTGTCCCAGAATCTACACAGGGCATGCAGCATGGTGAATCTTGTGGACATTGCTATTCATATCATTATGGTTGTATTATCTTTTCTCCCCCTGATCTGCCTAAACATACAACAGCCATGTCTCAAACCCAGGTTAACTACCAATTCAAGTTCAAAAATGTAACTTTTACTGTTTGACATGTGGGTCAGATTAGCACAAAGCCAACCTTGCCACTCAGGTTTTCACAAAGAGAAGCACTTACTCACTGCTGAAGTGTTGTGCAAGGAAATGAAGAATTTTTTCATGATTAAGAGCACTTGGCAAGGACTCTAGTTTAATCTGCTACAGCTTGAATGTTCAGTTTTTGTTTCAATCTAGACTTTAGGGAAATAACTAAGTTTGTTTGTATTCTACTTCTCTAGATCTACCTCTACAAGGAATCCAGTATTAAGTCCAAATTCCAGTCAAAATATCATGCCATCAGAACCCAGCAGTGAGGTGTGCTGGGAATATTTTGAACAAATTAAAAATTCACATTAAATGCAAAAAAAATTTCAGACTTGGGGCTGTACAGTTTATAATTTTGTGTCAATTCAATGAATAGTATCAGTTGGGAAAAAAAGACGATGATTTTACTGGGTTGAAAGAGTTGGGAAAGGTTAGATAAAAAGGTCAAACTGAATATGAAACACTTTATGTTGATATGAGAAAAATTTACACTAACACCAAACGTATTTGGTGGGGTTTTTTGCCTAATTGGTCGTTCCAAGAATTCCTGTTCCATTTAATGTAAATCATGCCCCTCACTTCCTCATGTCCATTCTGCTTGCTCAAGAACTCATTCAGTTCTATCATGCTAGTGAGAATTCTCAGATCAGCATAAGGAGCCCACAGGATCATCTGGGGAAGATACTCAGAGCAAATCTAAACTATTAGGATTCTAAATGTAAGAATTAGCTGAAAGACAAAGACAATCAAAACAATGAGTGCATGACAAAACACGATGCAGACAAACATAGCAAAGATACTGCTGCCACATAAAAAGCTGACATATTTATGTCAGAAAATAATGCATTTCTTTCCATGTATATAAATACATGCAAGAGAGGCAAATTACAGGTAGAGATATGCAGGTACACCACGAATATTGATTTCCAATAGAATCAAGTCACTTGAAATGAGCAGACGGGAAGGAAATAAATCCCTGCTTTTCACAATCAGTTAATCCTTAGTAAATTCATTAATTTTTAAAAAGGAAAAAAGTTTCATGCAGAATTATGAATCTCAAATGGCAGCGTTTCCTGAACGAAACAGTTACTGTTAGTGCTCACTATGGTAAGAGACCATTAGAAATTAATTTTTGAATTAAAAACTAGAAGGCAGCTTTGCAAGATGATTGAACAAGGTAATTTCTAACAAGGACAGAATGTTTCCCATATTTTTTCCAATAAAATAACAGCTTTTCTCTTGGCTTTTTCAGATTTATAAAGAGCAGGATGAATTTTTCTGCATACATATAAAGTACTGGCATTTTGATGAGGTAATGGGAAATTTAAATTTACCCAATACACTGTCTGAATATTTCTTCCTCCACCTTTTTTTCCTCAATTAAAAATTCATGTTGCACTTAATTGCTCAATTTGCCCAAAGTGTAATAAACAATTGAAGAAGCCATTGAGTGCCACATAACAAATACATTACTTAGCATGATATGACAAGAAATTACCAGCCCAATTAGAGACACAGATCCTTTAGTGCAAGGTAAGAAAAAACAGGGATCCCTAATGAAAATAAGGTTCTCTGCAAAGGAGAAACACGACCTGTATGTATTGTACACTTTGAAGTCTTGGAGTGTCTCCTGGGAAAACTGAAAATAAGGCACTAAGCAAGTTACTGATTAAAGCCATTTACTTCCATGACATTTTGTGGCTGTGTATTGCCAGGGTGTATTAGGAAGAGATAGCATTATCAGCTGTCCAGGAAGAGAGTTGTTTGAAAAACGTAGAAAACATTGCAGGGATTATAATGTAAACTACAGTTTTTCCCCATAAAATGTTGCTCCCAGTGTGAGTAATCCCTTGGTTTACACGCACCATGATTGCTGTTCCTTATCCACTCTGCAGAATCAAAGGGAACTTTGAGGGACACTCTCCTGTGATGTGCCGAGTGTATCCAACATCCAGAAATTTTTCTCACAGTTAAAAGTATTTGACTTTTCCCAGAAGACACCCAGTACCTCACAGAATCAGACTCGAAGGGAAAATGTTAAAGATCCAGTAAAAATAAGGAAGAAAAAAAAAGAAGGCTTACTTGAAAGGAAAGTGTGGCTGGAAGGTCCAAGAGCTATAAATCAGAGCAATTAAATTCAGTGGAAATGCTTCTCTCACTTAAAAGGAAATTGCAAGAACTACAGTGCCTTGAATGGCAGTTTTGCTGCTGTGGTGTAAAACTTGAAATGTGTTTCACAGTCAGCTTTTTAAAGATACTGCTATGTGCACTAAAATCCACAAAATATGGAACTTCAGTTTTCCCCAGCATCTGAGTATTTATAAGGTCTTTCTTTATGGTATCTTTATGGTCTGAGAAAGAGGAATTATAAATCATCTGCTTCAGATTATCTCCAGTCTTTTATTAAGCCACTTGAGGGATATTTCTATGGTTTGGAATTCAGCCACTAATAAGGACAAAGTAAATTAGGACAGTACCAAATACTAGTACATCCTCAGCCTGTCACCTTCACACTGTAGAAAAGCCCTTTAATGCAGGAAGCTGTCAGCGTGGAATCTCTTGGTAACTGGATTTAAGAAGAACTATTCTTCTGATGAGCAAAACCTGGTCCTATGTGCTACTCTGGATGGATCTCCATTTATGACAGATATGCAAGATACCTGTAGCAATGACAGACTGCATCCAAGGATGTTTCTGCAATAAGCCAAGCACGTAAACTCAACTCAAAGTTTACTTCACAAGTTCTATCCGGTTTCTTTTTCAAGCTTTCTCTGCAGAAACAGGTAGAAGGAGAAGAAAACAAGCAAAGCTTTGGGCAGTCACTTTTGTCGCAGTTAACTACCACTGCACTTTACTACTCTTGTCCAGATTATGAGCCTGTTAATTTTGAAACTTTTTAAAAGTACAGTGTTTAGCAGACAAGTTGGAAAATATAAGTCTGCTTACCACACCTGCATTTATTTTACAACAGCATAATTTTACCAACTAGACAGGTGTGAGACCAGATTCTCTTCAGAAGAAAATCTCTTTCTAGTTCTTGTTTGGTTTCCTGAAGGCTTGATTCTCTATAATTGTGTATAGTACTTAATTTTAAGGAATCTTATCATAAAAGCCTTTGATACTTGCAGGTAATTAAGTCCATATACCAATTTACTCTGACTACATTAGAAAAGGTAAACTACCCATCCCACTGGCTAACTCAGCAGCCGCAGAAGAGCACAGTAACACCTTGAGTTGGAATGCCAAACTAAAAACACATCTGTAAATTATCCTGTTAACACAGATCATCCTTCTTGTAACTCAAGCAAAGAGCACACAAAGCAAATATGTAGCAAGTGCACAATGTAAACACATCAGACATGCTTAATAACAAGGAGATTTCACTGGCACAGAATGCATTTGAAGCATACTGAGAAAACTAAGGGTGTCCCACTAGCCAGGCTTTGTAAAGGAAACAAGAACCCAAGAAATTTTCCTTGGAAAAGTGGCCAGCTATGGCTAAAGGCATTCATCTTCCCCACAGATCATCCTTTTCTCCTGTCATTAATCAATAGGAGAAGAAAAAAAGTGGGATGGGCAGGATGAGGAAATCTTCACATTATCACACAAGTGAATAGAAAACTGTAGGAACCTTAATTTCAAAGGGTTATACAGCTACATAGAGACATTTGGGAAGTCTGTGTGCTACTCTGAATTTTTCAGGGAATATATTCTTCTACATTTTAAAGTAGGTTAATTAGAATAAGATGAAAGAATAAATTCATGTCTGTTATTCTCCATTCATTTTCTATATATACCCACATGCTTCATGTATGTCTGCTCATTTCAAACAGATAAAGCAGATGCTTAGTGGGCAGATTTTTCACTTGTCTTGGTGGCTGTGTCTGCTTTGCTGCAAACTGGGGACCAGTTCAGATTTTTTAGAAAGTTACTTTTTACTTTCCTATAATATATATTGTGGTTTTATAGATATTGTCTTTCTTTTTATGCTGCTAGAACACCTGTAATATTATTCTAAAAAAAGTCTTCAGATGTTTTCATGATATATCTGACATTTTATGCACAGAAATACTTTCCCCACTTTAGAAAGCAGGACCAATATTTTAACCTGAGAGACCTACATTTAAGCACATTCACCATCTCAGAGAACAAAGGCCCTAACTCTTTACTCGTTACTCTTAGGTTATTCAAGCTGATATATGGCTTACACATATCAACTGAAACACAGAAATAATATCTTGTATATTAACCAGGAAACATAGCACACTTTTAGTGAAAACTACTATACCACTACTATTAATAGTCACTGCTACAGAAAAGTGAGAGTAGCTGTTGTTCTCTCCTATTTTGTACGCAGTTCAGTTTCATCAAGATAGAAAATGGTCTGATTATATTTAATTACAAATCCACTGTACAAATAAAGCCACATATTCTAAATATTAACCTTGTTAAAAAGTATGAGAAAAATAATAAACAAACCCACTAAAAAAAAAGCCCAGAAGTGAGAAAAATAATAAAATCATGCTGTTAAAAACCCCAAGCTACTGTACATTCAGGAAAATTAATCTATGTGGAGATGGCTTACACATTTTTGAACAGCACCTGTTCAAAATGCAAAGGCACAAGAGTACTCTCTATTTATCAAATGACTTCATGCAATATTACTGTATCATACTTTTAATTAGCAAACTCTGTGCAACAGATTTAATGATATACAGTAACTCCACACTCACATCCAGTCTTATACATTGTTTAAGGGTCTACCAAACAAACCACACAAAACTTCCAGGTTTTTTGTTTTCTTTTTTTACCTTAGTGAAAGAGAAATGAACTGTTCTGCCTGCTGGAAAAAGACAACACACCAAACCTACAAAACCAGGGGCTTTTGGCGCTACTGATTAAGACAGAATTGATACAAAAATCACAACATACTCCCTTCCTACTTAGGGCAAACTTCTATTTGCATCCTTTTATTTGTGGTGGGGCAGAAGGGGGACAATAGCAGAACTGAAGAGGATGCCACAGATGCTATATGAAGAGTGTTGCTCAAATAAAACTATTTTAAAGCTGAAAGGTTCTTCTTCTTTCAAACTCTGAAAGATTGCAGGCTGCTTTTACCCACAATCTACTGCATTAAACTCTTCTAGGGAGGACTTAGCCTCATCTTCCTTAGCCATGAGTGTGAATATCTATTCAAATATATCAGTCTGATAAGGCTTTCCTTCAAGATAAAAGGGAGTTGGTTAGATCCAAGGCCATGGTGAAGACTGAAATGAAGAACATTTCAGGTTTATGATGTGTGCTGCTCAAACTCTATTTCTATAGAGCACACAGAAAATTTTGGAATGAATGAGACTCCTCAATAACAGCTAATCTTAATACTGCAGTGAAATAACAGGACCAACAGATTTCTGTTAATTGAGATCCCTAATCCATGCAACTCAGAAAGAATACAGGTGCTCACAGTTTCCCAGGCATGTCCTTCATGCTCCTGCTCCTCTAGAAACCCTCTATGTCCTTCAACTGCTTTCAGTTAAATATGACACATTGCCATTACAGCACAGTCCTTGAAAGTCAATGCACATTCTTCCTGAAAGGAGGAAGAAATTGACCCCAGATTACCTATTCAAAATGTTGTGGGGTTGTTAAAATATTGAAGGAAGTTTCTCTTTTTCTCTTTTTTAAGAGAACTTAACAACATTTTCTGTTGACTTGGGTAGCTTTTAGAGTAATCACTTCATAAAATCCTGCTTCCTGTTCCCCTGCCTCACTCCCCAATCACCTCATACAAACTCACATACATCATCTCATTAAAATATGGGTCTACATTAGAATTTAATAGCTAATTAACATTGCCTAACTCTACTAATAATAATGATTAAGAACCAAATAAGTTTATTTCCTTTGAAAAAGTCTATTTACACTTTTCAACAAAATTCTGAAAGGGCATCATCAAGCCACCTACAGAAGTGATTTAGACACTTGGCTACATGTATTCCTGCATTATATATAAGGTGTCTCTACAGAGTTTTTTACCAGCACTTAAAAATTCACACACCTTGTGGCATCCAGAAACCCTGCCCAGCACAGGGTGAGGCTACTGAGTCGTGCTGCTAGGCCATATGGCTTTTGATCCCTTCAGAAAGTGGGCACAGTCCACCCAGGTTTCCCATGTAGACATATCCTCTGACTCTTCAGATGACTTCAGCACTTTGGAAAACCCTATCCTGTGCCAGAACAGCTCAATGCAATGAAGCAGCAAATTAAATGGGGCATCTGAAGGGTCCTTTTGAAACTGAGTGAATGAGCCTCAGCACCTCTTTTCTTCTAATGTGGGCTCAGGTCTAATAGAGACACTCCCTACTGATCTTGTTGGGCAGCTGAAGGCGCAGAGCTAAGAGGGAGGTTTATACATTCAAAAAAGGTAAGAAAGGTAAAGGGTTATTCCTAAAGATAAGAACTGAAAACAGGAGATGGAGTAACAAAGTGAAGCAAAGAGAGGGGTGAAAAGAAGTCAGGGCTGGTAGTAGCAAACAAAAATGCAACAGGTATGAGAAGAAAATAGGCATTGGAAAAAGAAATACAGAAGCCAGGAGACGAAAACAGAAAGGAAATAATAAAAAAAACAAGGAGTCTAGTTTTAAGAGATACTCTGTTGGGATTTCTGCAGACCATACAATAACTCCACAGAGTTGTCCTTTTGGCCCTTGATTCAAAGATTATTACTTTGACTCTAATGGGCTTTGGATTAAGGAAGAGCCCCAGAGTATAAATTTATTTATATCTTCATATATAATTCAGCTCTGTCTACCAGCTGCAACATATACTGTGTACAGAATTTAAATAGTTCCTTTTTTTGAACCTGGACACTTGTATATAAAAACGCTATTTGGCAAAGTTAAGTTCATGGTTGGATTCTGTGATTTTAAAGATCTTTTCCAGCCTAAATGATTCTATGAGTCTATGAAATTCTTACCCCATTTTATTCATCCCTCTGCACCACTGGATCAGAAAGGCATCTCTCTCAGTTTGCATTTTGATAAACTCACCCACTTTAAAAAACTCTGATCAGGAGTTATACCGAGCTGGTGAAACAGCCTCCTGTTTCCCTGAGACACCCCAAATACTCATGACAAATCAGCCCGTTCTACAGAGAATACATCCACACAAGTAATGAGTGAAACACAATAGCTGAAAGAAATTACTGATAGTACGATCCTTAGCCAACATGCAGAGTATAAAAACGCTTTAATGTTCTATTTATAAGATGTGCCTCTGTTCTTACAGAATACATTAAATAGGCTGGCATTTAAATTGAGTGCCTTGGGGGAGATGCATCTCCTGAAGCATTTAGTTACCTACATTAAGAAACAAGACTTCTCCCCAGTTTAGCAACAGGTTTTATAAATATGTGAAAATTCTTTATGGATGTATTTGTTAAAAACACAAGATCTTTTTCACACCTGTAAAAGGCATTTAATAATCCTTAGGGAGAGTTTCTCCAGTTTCAATGAGTAAGGCATTATATTTGCTTTAAGTGGAATGGGAAGCAATTCTAATTGATCTTCTTGAGTTTCTTTAAAAAAAAAAGAAAAAAGAAAAAAGATGCTCTTAATTAAGCCTACAGTTATTATAAATCAATGGGGTGGCATGAAAAAATACTACTTACTAATTAAAAAAAACCTAATTGGATGCAGAATGTGGGCAGACTGATGCAGCATATATGCAACCAATCTCTAGGGAAAAAATGTCCAGGATAAACATTTTAAAGTTTTTCTGTTGACTTAATAGTTATTCCACATAAATAAGCTCTCCTTGTTGATAGCCTCATTTTTTCTTAAATGTAACGATTATAATTTTTTTTTGAGCATTGCAACTGTCAAAATATTATTACACAACACAGAGAAAATAAATGTATACTCTTTGATTGTGACCAAGATTGATTTGACCCTGATGCTGCTACTTTTGGAAACCAATTTTCTTAATCACATAGTCCTCTTTATGAAACAGCTCATTTATAGATTCTTCTTCTTTTATAAATGGAGGCAAGGTCAGCTACTCTTTAGCACAATATATTCCACTATGTCCATGCCTAAGATAGGAGGACTGAAAGAAAATTCTCTCTACGGAAAACACATTATACACCCCATTTCAATAGTGCATTATACATCAGTGTTTCAATATATTAAATAATCTACATGATATAGTGGTCTATATTATGTATTCATTCCCCTGCAGCAGTTTCAGATTCTGTTCCACAGAATAATGTAATGCCACTCTCAGTTCTCGTCCTGCATCACTTTATTTCAGCTCATATTACTTCATTCTACATATGGTTCTTTATTATGGCAGAGTTACAATAAGTGAATCACCATAACTGTGATATCCTGTCAATATCTATCGAGTGATAGGTCCCTTTCCTTGTATAAAATTACAAAATGAGCAAGACAAAATGTTACAGGGTTACCGAGTGCACCTTCAACACACAGTTCCATAGCTGGGTTTTCACCTGACTTATATTGCTCACCTTCAGAGCACGCATTCATAAAGCAAGGGGTAAACTATTGCGTGTGAAGTAAATATTTTAAGAGGAACTGATTTCTGCAAGTATTCTTCAAAAGTAAGTATCAGAGGCCAGTGTTGCCATATGTTAATAAGTAGGGAATAATCTATGAATAACTACTGCATAAATAACCAGGACCTCATTAGAATTATGAGTCATGGAATATGAATTAACTGAATTAATCTTCTGGTAGTAATACCTCTTGGGGTCTTGTAAAAAAGACCACCTTTCCTCAGTCCTCCTTGAGCCACAGTTTCTTCTGGAGCCACTATGAGCAAACTGGTGCTGAAAAATACAATGCCTGGCAAGGATTGAAGAAAGGAGAAAAAGGACAAAACATGGTAGACTGGAATAGAGTGGATAAAGAGCCATAGAATCATAGAATGGTTTGGGCTGAAAGAGACCTTAAAGGTCATTTAGTTCCAAATTCCCTGCCATGAGAATTTGGCATGGAACTAGAGCAGGCTGCTCTGGGTCTCATGCAGCCTGATCTTGAACACTTCCAGGGATGAGGCATCCACAGCTTCCCTGGGCAGCCTGTTCCAGTGCTTCACCACCCCCCACAGTAAACCTAGCCTAAATCTCCCTCTTTCAGTTTGAACCCATTACTCCTGGTCCTATCACGACAGTTTCTGATGAAGAGTCCATCTCCAGTTTGCTTGCAGAACCCCTTGCAGAACTGGAAGGCTGTTATGGGGTCTTCATGCAACTAGAATTGTATTCATCCCCCTAATTATGATAAACAGTTTTTGGCTCAAAGTCTCCCCCATTCTAGTGGGGGAACGTTTAGTGACTTAGCACAGTGATTTTTTTGTAGATTTGCAGATGGAATAAAAAAGGGAATCTAAGCATTTTTGTATTCCATTTCTTATCTTTATTTCCCAACTCATGCCTGGTGAAAACAGTTTCTGAAAATGCTTGAGAAAGAGAAGGCTGAATGTAGCCCCTTCTAAACCCAAACTCCTCTGTAAATATAAGTGGGATTTCAGCATAAAACAAAGCTTTGCAACTCTCAGTCTTCCAAGTCTATACATTCTGTTCTCAGCAAGAGCAGAGATTAATTAATCTAGCTAGAGTCTTCCATTTTGGCAAACTTCTTTTGGAGAAAAAAACCTGTTATTAGCTTTAGATATTTTTAATTACAAGTTTAAGAGATTAAAGACAAAGGGCATTTCTCAGATCCTTCAGTTTTTTTTAAAATAACTAAGTCTTTGATTAAGACACATTTAAAGGAAAATGATTAATCACACTTAAAGGAAAATTATTAATCACATTTAAAAGAAAATGATTAATCACAGTCAAGACACTGTCAATCTTAGGCTAATTCCCATTTCCACTAACACTTACACATGACAAAACCTACTGTACCAAAAAGCCAAGCCTGGCTGGACTAGCGATGAAATAGCTTCACCAAATTTGCTAAGGTGGCTCATGCATTTCACATCCCAGTTCCTTCAAAAAATTATCTAATCAAGTTTGCAGACAATAATTGTCTACTGAAAACAAAAACCAGTGCTCAACCAGAGTTGTAGTTCCACAACAGGTCAACAGACAGTATTTGTACAGGAAAACAATAAAAGAACAGACATAGTTTATATTTATTTAGTTAGTGTATTTTGAACCAGCAAGACTGACTATTTCACAAATCTGCACATGTCCTTCTGTGCACATGCTTAATTCATGCATTTAAAGGAGCTGGTTTCAGGATACATCTAGAAAGAAAAAAAAAATGGGTTTATCTTCCTGTGTTTTGTAAAGCTGTTTTGAAAACCTGTTCTCCAATGAACTGATGGAGATATCCAAAACAAGTAGCAAATACTTTTACTAAAAGTTACCACAGAAGTTTTTCTTCCTGACACAAGGAGCCTCTAAGACTGAAGTTTGCTTTCTGAAAGCTCCCCTCACTATTTAGGCAAGACTAACACTAAGTGTGGTTGTCATGACATTGAGATGGGACACGGAGAGGTACAAAAAAAATCCATAGCATTAAAAATTCTATCATTTCATGTTCTGTGCAATGGCCCTATTTTTTCCCTTATTGCCATCATGGTGGGTACTAAACCATTTCACTATAAAATACAAATTCAAATATTTTCATATTTTTGTAGCACGCAATCATATACTCCTTTATTTTCTGTTACAGAATAGCTAGCCTGGTTTTTACAATGATAATTGGCCATAGACTTGAGGATACCATTTAATCTAAAAAAGGAGGTGGAAAATGCTGGTGGAGAAAAAGGGACAAAGAAAAGAGGCCATTCCAGTTACTTCTGAAGTAAGAAAGGTAAAGGTTTGAAGGATGAACCTGCAGTTTCAGCAGGTTTGGGACCTGATATTTGGGACCAAATGAGTCACCTAAGAGAAAAAGCAAGAACTTCTCCTCTCTGAAGAGGTCAGGCTTCTTGATGGAGCTGAAATACCTGCTCTCTAGACTGAGCACAGGAGCAAAAATGGATCACATAGAATTAATCCCCTTTTTCACTCTGTCATGCCCAAATCTGCAACCCTGAGTATTAAAGGATCATTTAAACACAGGGATCTGGTATCTTTCAAAAGTGAACAATCACTTACTATAGGGAAATTTATTTTAATGCTTGTACATACTATGCTCTGGTAGTCATACAGCTCCAGCTCTTGTTACATGAGCGTGGACTTGGATTGCAACTATCAGGTACCAATTCCAGTTAGATTTATATTCCAAAAATTAATTTCACCTAAAAAGTACCTAAAAGGCATTTATCATGTTTGATGTCACAGTTACAGCTTAAGACAAGATTGCACCTGCAGAGAAAAGACAAGGTTGTAACCGCAGTGGAAAAAAACAATGCAGAGAAGTTCAGAAAAAGCACAGGAGGAATGTCACACATTTTATAAGATCCTGGAAATTTTACAATTTCCACCTGTCTGGGTGAAGCTGAGGCAGCAGAGGATCTGCCATGTTCCCAACAGGTCAAGTGGACTGCACTGCACAGAGTCCACCTCGTACACTCGGGAGAGCTTCTTACCCCTGCAGTTATCTCACCTCTGATTCACATGGCCTGAACCCTTCTCCAGGGACTGAAGGATGTAACAGCTTTTGATGAAACTATCAAAGATCTGAGGCTGAAGCAGCAGCAGAGCACTTAGCAGTTTTTCAGGCAGCAGCCATGAGTGGATGGTACAGTCTTAACCACATGTCCCTTTCAGGATTTACTACACCTGGATCTAGGTCATATCACCTCACTGAATATCACCTACATCTTAGCATAACCTCAGTAAGAAAGAATCCTCTCTAAAGCCTTAATATGCACTGAAAACACCTGTGTTTATGAAAAACAATGGTTCTCACCAGAGTACAGCAGTTATCTGCTACCACAAAGAAATCTATCAAAAATTATTATCTAGTTTAGGACAAAGCAGCCTTTTATAGACTGTAAGTGTAACTGGAACACACATAACTTATTCCAATTAGCTGGAAGTCCTGACATAGCAGGTGGCAGCAGTGCATCCATTACTATAATGTGGAAAATATATGGTGCATGGCAACAGGCAGTTGTATTTGTCTTGATTATGGAACCTGGAAACAGCACTTTCTATCCTATCTGCTGTGGAAAAATCATTTTTTCTGACCTTCGAATGGAAACGAGCCTTTAACAATGTACACAGGTGACACTTCCATGTTTCTTCTGCTAAATGAATACCAGGGCTATGAGTCTTCTATGGACACTTAAACACCCATTACAAGAGAATTTGATTGTGAACATGAAGTAGAAAAAAGTCGAAAAGAATTTTAGGTTAAACAGGCACTTAGAAATCTCCCAAGCTAGATCAGGGAGCATGAAAAGATCCTTCTTACCACAGTACACAAGGCAACAGCAGTGCATGCACAAACAGCACATGTGAAATTATAATTCTTTGTCTCCCTTCTGGAAACAGTAATTATTTGCCATTATTGCTCTGAATCCATGCTGCAATTAAGGGTTTCCCTCTTGTCAATTCAGACATAGGAGATCTGGATCTAAACTCAGCCTGTCTTCTTAAACATGCCTATGTATCAATGGAAATTATATGAACAGAGCAGCTACTTCATCATTCCCACCACAGATGCCTAAAATATGAGAGATCAAACATGTCTAACCAGATTTATGTTTTACTATATTCTATTGCTAGAGGAAAAAAAAACCCAACAAAACAAAAAGCTTGTTGCAACTGGAAATGAGAGATTCCTGCACAGTCACACAAGACATTAAAATCTCTGAAGAAATAATATCCTGATGCTGTTGCTGACCATGTTTTAAAGCAGTAGATGACACTGTTGCAAATGCCTGACCTAAGAGCAATACTTGTAAATCCCTTTTAAAATAATAATTAGAGAATATTATTCCTTATCCATTCATTCATGAAATATTTTACTCAAGATTGTTACCAGCCCTACAGGAGGATTTTTAATTTACCAATGGGTAGCCTGAGAACAATTGGCAATAAAACTTACTCCTGACTCCTGCCCTGGTCAAATACTCAATGTGAATACAGTCGTGCAATTATTTGGGACATCCAGAAAGCTGAAATCACACCTCTATATACAAGGGCAGCTTTTGAGATAAGACACAGGTAAATAAAGTCTAACTGTTAAGGATACAGGAGATCAGAACCTGGCTCATTAAACATTTCAATGGAATTTCTACCTTAGCTATCTTAATAATGTCTTATTGTCTTAATGCTTGCAATGTGTGCTGGTTTTGGCTGGGACAGAGCTCAATTTCTTCCTAGTACTTAGTATGGGGCTATGTTTTGGATTTGTGCTGGCAACAGTGTTGGTAATTCAGGGGTGTTTTAGTTATTGCTGAGCAGGGCTTACACAGAGTTGAGGCCTTTTTGGCTTCTCATCCCACCCTGCCTCTGAGCAGTGGGGTGCACGAGGAGTTGGGAGGGGCCACAGCTGGGACAGCTGACCCCAAATGACCAAAGGGACATTCCATACCCTGTGGCATCACATGCAGCATATAAATCTGGGGGAAGAAGGAAGAAGAAGGGGACATTTGGAGTGATGGTGTTCATCTTCCCAGGTCACTGTTACCTGTGATGGAGCCTGGATGTCCTGGGGATGGCTGAAGACCTGACTCTCCATGGGAAGGGGTGGAGAAATTCCTCAGTCTGCTTGGCTTGCATGCCTGACTTTTGCTTTACTTATTAAAGCATCTTTATCTCAAACAACAAGTTTTGTCACTTTAACTCTCCTGATTCTCTCCCCCACCCCACTGGTGGTGAGTGGGCAAGTGAGGGTGGGCCTTGTTTGGGGCCTGGGGTTGAAGCATGACACGATTCTTACTGAAAGGAAAATGTACACACACAAACACATCCATATACATACACATGGGCACGACTGAAGACTAGTCTGCTTCAAAAAGCCCATAATTTTGAATCCAGCAGAGGTTGCCAAAGATGACAGGTGAAGGTTTATAACACAACTGGGGAACTGGGATCACTGGTGATGAAACTGGGGTGTAAAACCTGGTATGTCCACACAATCCCACGGACAGTCTGCCTCTTCTGCAGACTCTGCTCTCCTCCAAGCCTCCTAACTCATCATATTTACTACACCAGAAAATGACTGATTTGGCCCTTATGTAGGTGTGTTTTCAGAAAAGCATATTTACGTAGGAGGCAAAGCATTACTTTCTTCTCTCAATAAAGAATTATTGGTAAAAGGAAAACAAAAATTATTAATGTTTTTCATTTAAAGTCATCTTCTCTGATAGGGACTGGATAAAAGACCAAAAATTCTAAGTATAATCATTTTATTTCACATGCATGAATTAGTATATGGGACAGCTAAATGCCACCTGGTATCATCATCATGCCTACCAAGTTAAAACACAGTGTTTTGTTATTCTTACTAACCATTTGTGGGGGAAATTTTAATTCTGAAAGCAAAAGAGGCCTATCAAAAATACTCTGTTATAAGAAATTGTAAAAGAAGAGACAGGAAATGTTCATGCATATTGTTCATTTAAGGAAAAAAAGAAAGACAATGCTGCAGAAGATAAGAAAAATTATGCATAAGTAGAGGTCCATGCTAACTTTCAGCAAGGCTTTACCCTCTTGTTTTCATTTATATTTAAGATACAAAGACATTTTAATTAAATTAGCATTTATATGGAGAGTTCATAAATTAATGGAACATTTAAGAAATACCCAGCATATAAAATGACATCCTTTAAATTGCTAGAATACCTGGATGACATTTCAGCATGTGTAGCTTTCACTTCAGGGATAATTCATTCGGCTGTCTGGGCAACAGTGTTTACCCTATACAATTTGCATCCACTAAAGACTCTATTGCTACATAAGATTCCCAGGAACATAAAACAAGCAACAGTGAAGGCCCTTTGTCTCCTTTCTAAAATTAAACAGGACTGTGCATATCTTGTGAGGCATTAGCTTCCCTCCCCACCCACCAGCTGGGGATGCTGGTCAGGCTGGAAGGAGAGCTGTAGCTCACTGGCAGACCAGCAATGTTCTCCTGGTTCTAGAGCTTGTGACAATGAAGAGGAAGTTTTATCCACTGGTCCAATCACACCTTGGTTTAGATAAATCTCACTGACATCTGAAGAGTGCTGTGTCTTCAACAGATCTGCCAGCACAAATGCTTTAAAAAGCAATGTAGATACCAAACCGAACTGGCAACCTTCCTGGAAGGCATGGTCATGAAATACTGCAGAATACAGCTTCCAGATATCTCTGCTAGGAGAGGATCTGACCTAGGTGTTTCTGGCACTAATGCTAGACCACAGTCAGCATCTTCCCTCTGTATGTCTGGGTACAGGCACACTTCAGGGCCAGGCCTGATGAAAAGACCTGAAAGCCAGGGCTTGGCAGCACCTTGAGCTAGTGAGGACATGGCTCATTCAATCACTATGAACACAGGATGCAGAAACTTCATATAACGTTAAAGTTTACCCATATTTCATTTTTTATTTTCAGAATATCTGAGTAATGATGTCAAAGAGAGTTTATTGTGCATAATATCACTGCATTAGTGAATCTGCCAGTCTGTGTATATTGAAATTACACCTAAAACAAGTTTACTGGCCAAAATACAACAGTTTGAATCAGCAACACTGCGTGCCAGTGATGACACTACCTAAACACCCAAATCTGAAATGCAAAGGACAAACAGGGATCTGGAGAGTCCTCTTCTCTCACATCTGTTACAATATTTGATTCCACTTCCTAGAAAAATACTAGTAAGGTATGAACTTACCAAGAAATTGTAATTGTTTTTTCCCCTACCACAATTTAATACACTTTATCAGATAATTAAAATTGCAAAGCTGCAAGGTAAATGTTCTACAGGGTCTTTGTCTGACTGACTGCAAAAGTAAACATAGAGGCAGTGATTTAAAATTAAGATGGAATAGCTGAACATGGCAATACATCCTGACTTCTTTAAAAGGGTTATCTATAAATATTAGATATACACCAATACATTTTAACTACTATACCTTCATTGTGCATATTTACTTCCTTGACAATTATGCAGTATAGCTCAGAGCATTTGGATTGATGTCTCTGCTGAAATCAAAACCAAGAAACCTTTTATATATTGCTAAGTACTGTCCAAGAATATTTAATAGGCTCCAATGAAGATGTAACCAGGGTATATCTAAGGTAATGGAATAAGCTGTCCTCTAGCTCTGTTTATTAGGAAATACATCGTTATTAAATCTTAATCCATTCCATAAGAAAGTAAGCAGAGGAGGAATAACTGCAGCAAGACAAATAGCCTTATTAGAAGAAGATCTAAGAATACCTTTATTTCAAAATTGGATTAGAGGTATGACAGACTGTGCCACATAGCAAAAAAAAGGTCTGTGCCATTTATCAAGGAATCTAAAATTTGATAAAATGCATGTGTGTGCAGAAGGATCGTTTCATAAACACATTTAAGTGAATATGATACAATAAATTGAGCCTATGGACATGTGCTGAATAATTATTTATGATAGCAGTAAAATGTGATGGTGGCATTTATTATTTCAGGGTTTTCTCCATGACAGGTAATGTTTTTTTTTTCCTTTCTAATTATGATTCAGTGCTACATCTTTATTTTTAGTTCTTCTACTGCATATATGGACCAAGCATATACTGTACGAAAAAACAGCACTTTAAAAATGCCTCAACACAATTAAAAACTTAATGCCACAAATCTAGAGTCTGAGAAAACACCTTTCTACATCAGAGAATACAAATTGACCTAGTACCTCCAAGAGCTACTAAAATTTCTCATTAACATTGTGTTTCTATTAGATAAGAGTAATGTTCCCTGATTTCTCATCTCTTCCTGCCGTGAGTGAAGAAAGTTATAAAGATGCCAAAGAAACAAAAGGACACTGATTCGAGTTTTATGCCCAGTAAACCTTGCTCTGAGGACTAAACAGACTTCATCAATGCAGGTATTTTGTAGTGGACAAGTTCCATCCAGAAGACTTTGATGCACATTGTTAGTGTGCACTCATCCATTGGACTCTGTAAAATCTGGACTTTCAGGGGCAATCTTCAGCCTCATCGTCTTGCAAATCTTATTTGCAGCCCCTCCTCTCTACAGAGATCCCTCATGCCAGTGTAATATGAAAAAGGATTTCAGTACATGGGGAACAGCTTATTAATTTTACACAGCTCTTGAGCTATTTTGAAACCTACCCTGGAGAGTATTGTCAGCAGTAAAGAGTGATTATTTCCTCAGTTTTCTTGTCTTTTTCTATTCAATCCATCTGCTTAGCACAATGGGCTCATAACCTCTGACTGAAATTTCTAGATGCCACCATAATACAAATTTTAAAAACTGTAACATTCACTAACATAAGATATAAAAGACATGTTACAAGACATTTTATTTTAAAAAAAAATTATGAAAGAAAGCTAATCTGACCTTTCCTCTGTAACTGTTGGCTCTTCATATCTGTGGGTATGGCACATGGTAAATCAGACAGACTCACTGCAATCTAGAAAGCCTTGCCCCGGTCATTGTCACAAAAAATGGCCTGTGAAATCACTCTGATGAACTGCTAATTATGCTAACAGTCCTACAGTAATGAAGGCAACTAATCCTTTTCAACAAAGCTGTCTTCATTGAATGAAATCCTCACCTCATTCACACTCACTCACGGATCTGAGAGAAAATACTTTCCCTACTGATGCCAACATTCAAACATCCAGAGCAATTACATGGAGAGGGAACATTTAAATGGCAAACAGTATATGTAAAACAAAATGACACGAGGTGAAGCCACCAGTTCAAATTTCGACTCAATGCATTATGAAAGCCCTTCTCACTTAATAGACATCAGATACCATGAGCAACTGGAATTACAAGACAAGCAGAGGCAACTGCCCCTCATATGGACATGAAAGCAATGATGGGGAGTTTGGAAAGATTTGATTTATACCAAAAGACAGGCAAACCTCATCTGTGAAGGGATGAGAGCTCAAAGTTTGGTGTTCTGGCATCCACAAAGATCAGTATTTTAACCCTTTTCTACATCTAAAATAATTATAATAGCTCTATAAAAATCAAAACAGTTAACTGTGGAGTTACTCCCTGGGGAGGGGGTGAGGGAAACACAGAAATTTTCACAGGGAGAAAATATGTCTTTTTCTTAAAAAAGGTATGCTGTCTGCTCAACTCATTTTCCTTTTCTTTGTCCCCTATCTCCTGTCTTTGCATACCCCTTTTTCTGTTTTGTTTTTTTTTTCCGCTTGTCAGTTCTGTGAATCCCACAGTGTGACCTACACAGCAAAGGAAGGAAGAGTGGTATTTGTTCAGTAACTAGCACGTTGTTTTAATGCTCCTGGATCTCAGCACTGGCACAACACAATGGGATGAAACAGCAACACAGAACTCGAGCCTTTCATTCCTTTTCCCATTCCAGGCTGCTGTGTGACTTATGGATAGATGCTTTTCACATTTAGGTAGGCAAAGCTGTGCATATTGCTGGGAACAAACCGGATGGCTGTTCATTAACAAGCACAAGCAAAGGCAGAGCAGAATAATCCTTAACCTGTGCTGTGCTGGTTTTGGCTTGACACGCAGTGGTGGGAAGAGCACTGCCCAAGGAATTGCTCACAGAGGGATGACTGAAGCCTGGCATACGCTGAGCCAGCATGGAATCTGCCCTAAGCTGTGCCAGTGGAGAGCACAGTGCTACACACTCTGGCCATGCCCCAGATATGGCGCTTACATCACGGGCAAGTGCACAAGAGACACAGAGGGAATTTTCAGGTGGCCAGTCTGGCTACTGTGTGATTTCTTTGAATCATTCAAGAGGAGATGAATGCAAAGCTGATTCACTGTGTCTCAGCTGCTCTCTGTGAAACAGGAATAACCATTCCAGACAAGCCTGTGCCAACATGGGCAGCAGTGAGACACCAGTGCGTATGCAGGACAAGGGTTAATGCATGTGCCACTTTTCCACATGACAGAAACAGAGATTTTTTAGCAATGTTGAACTCATTTACACAGTGTCTCATTTAGCAATAATGACTGCTCATTTTCTCCCTCTGATCTTCCTTTTCTTCCAAACTATACTTTGTCAATTAACTGACCCCTACAGAAGACAAAAGTACCATTACACACTGTATGCACATGTAAATTTATTCCTAGATTACATATAATTATATTTTTTTTCAGTTTTTTTTCCATTTCAAGTAATTACATTTGGAAAACAGAAATAAGGAAGAGAGTGATTATCAAATAGCCAGCTGAGATCAAGTTAATGACTTGAACCAAACAAAAAATATTTGCAAAATCCTGACATATTTACTCACACCACAATTGCTATGACCAGCTTAGGATGAGTCTTTTTCACATCTCCAGTAGTGACCTTGCAATGAAAAACTGACATTCATCCCTATCCCAAATGCCAGCAAACCAATATAGGATACACTGATCTCACTTAAACCACCTTTCCAAAGTGTGTAAGTTCCCTGGCACAAAAATTTGACCCTACAAGAACAATGAACAGATAGGATCTCGGGACTCTCCAGGTGAGTCACTTGTGATTTATATCAGCATCAATAACTGCCTCTATCGCTATGTAGAAGATATATCACATGTTTTTCCAAATTTAATTGTTTACCTTTGCTGACCTCAGGCTCTTTGAAGCTAAGGTTCTGCACACTCATGTGGGAGCTGCATTTTCATTTAGATAATCATATAACTGGCAAAAACCACTGCCAGCTACTACTGAAATTTAAGTGTCTGGGTTAGGCATTTACAGGCCACTGTTCTTCTTAGCAGACCAATAACTCCTCTTATCTGCATGCTTAACTGCAGTTTTGCAATGTTTGCACAGTAAGAAAGTCAAACATCTCAAAATGAGATGTTTGTTTTTGCTGTTGTTACAAAATAATGTTGTTACTATTTTTTCTTCACCAAGTTCTCCCTCTAGATGCCATACAGTGGATTTTACTACACTCATGTCAGACAACAGCTAAAGCTGTCAGATTGTGCTGAGTGGTGAAAAGAAGCTTCATGAGCTAATGTGAGAAGATTCTACATAAGTTAAAAACCATCATTACAAAAATTGTTCTGGCTTCAGTCTTAGTGTGTGACTGGGTTTCTGTTAGAAGTCAGCACAAGCAAAATGATCTTTTGGCCTATGTACCCTCACACACAACACCTTCTAGCCAACAAGTTCTAACAAAACCATATTGCAAGTTTCTTAGACTTAGGACTTGAAAAATAAGGTCTTCTAATTCATAAGGCATAACGGGAGCAATCACACTCCCACAAATTCAGTAAAATTTCCAAGAAATAAAAAGTTACTTGGAAAAGCTTTCAGCAATAAAATGACTGTAGTCTTTACCCTCACTTTCACTTGCCCATGTAATGTTCTATTTAGCCTCACTTGAGATAAGAGATTGTTTAGGAAGAGGACATTCACAGCATTTCTATTTTTTTCAGAATAATCGACAGCAGTATTTGAGAGCTGCTCTGAATGCCAGGGTTGGGGTGCATGCCCTAGGCAGATTTAAAATCCACAGCAAGGCAAACTGCAAACACAAACCAGCCTGAGAAGAGGATGACTGGAAAGATGGGGCTTGGATGAGCGCCACGGAATGTTCTGACCAACTGGGACACCAGGATTTTAGGACGCATCCATTTAGACACAGCCAAAGGGGCTAATCTCACATCTGTTGTTTTGTCACAACTTCTAAACCCTCTCTGTGGGCACTGACTATCAAAACCCAAAATAACGGCATGATTCAATTCATGCTCATATGTTTTCCATAAATATGGCAATTCATTATATTCTCTGAAAGCTCCCTCATAATTCTTGTCATGTGAAATAAAGTGAATGCATCCACTAACTGCACCAAACATTTCAAAAATGCACGTGTTTGCATTATGATTTGCAATATTTTGCCCACAGTTTAGGCAGCATTATTTTAGGGAGGGAAACCGGGGCAGAAGCGTTGTGCACTTGAGACACATTGTATCTGACAGAGGCAAAACCATCAGGTCATCCAGAGGAAATTTTGGCCTTGACCTCAATAAAATCAAATCAGGCCTGGGTCAATGATTAGAAACAGTGCCTTTTGTAGCGCTCACTTCCTTCACCTCTCCTCGTCTCCACTGGTCAGTCAGGAGGAGCCAAGTCCGTGGCAATTTGTCCCCTTCTCCTCTCCACCTACTTCCCAGGGCTCTAGAGCTGCTGTCACTGAGAAACACAACCAACTCCAGTGATTCAGTAATTCAGACAAGGATTAAGACTATATCTGATTCTTCTTCAAGGTAGAGAAACTTTCTCATGTTTTTTTGAAATTTCTCCAAGTCTAGTCATTCTCTATTCTTCTTTATTTTACAAATGCAGATGAGCTGAATTAATTAAGTAAATTAGAGAAGCACTATCTCAGTTGTAGATACCAAGGGATAAAAGAACACATTTAGAAAGCAGTCAACTTGCTTTAGAAGCTTGTTGGCATTTCTTTGCATGTACAGCTGCAGTAAAAGAGAGCTAAAGAAAGAGTTAACACTTCTAACATTTTGGAGTAGTTGTCCAAGGGCACCCCCTGCTAAGGCTCCCTGAACACCAGAAGGATCTGAGCAAATCCTCTGTTGTCGAGCCTCTGTCTCTCCAAGTTTGAGCAGCAAGCTCTTCAGAATATACCTAGCCAGGGATTTTAAAGGAAGACTTGTCCTTGTGCCACTTACAGCTCAAATATGCAGTACAACAACAAAAAGTCTATGTACATTCCTCATCCCTCCAGGTAAACCTTGCCTCACCTCCCACCTTGTCTGGCCTTTTGGGATTTAGGGTCCCAGCTACAATGTGCTTATTGTATATGCACACTTTCTTTGTCAACCAAGCCCAAGTAAAAAAGCTTTTTGAATCTTAGGCTACCTACAGTGCATAAGCCACTCATACCCTTAATCTGGGCTATTTTGGTGGACTTGACCATTTCAGAGCTTTCAGAAATTCAGAATTCTTTTTCTACCATGGTTCAATAATTGGGGGTCAGAGATGGTGACTTCTCCTAAGCAAGGCACTCTCCCTACCACCTTACCCCAGTCCCATAGGGTGACATCCAGCAGCACTATTTCTTTGCTCCTCCTTTCACACTTTATTTCTCTGGCTCATTTTTTCAGTCAATTAAGAGGGAAGGGAATAATTAATTTGGTTGTTCTGACCAGTTGCATCTGTGGTTAATGAATATTGTCACTGAGTAGTTTTTTTAACATTTTCAACTCTTAGAGAAGCTCTCTCTTTTCCAGCTCACCACTGTGGACCATTTTCTCATTATCATGGAACAACTGTGATATGTAAGAGCATGCACGTGCTTGTGCACAAATGTATGTAAAGTCATGAGAAAGAGGCAAGGAAAGCCCTTCCAGACATCCATGTAGCTATTCAGAAGGAAAATAGTGCCTAAATGATGGTAAGTACATGGCCTATGTTTCTTGCTTTTAATTCTATAGAACAGTATTTTTATTTATAATAAACCTTTTTTCATCAAATTAGACTCTTCCATTCTCCTTATAATCACAGCTACATTCACAAGTCAGCTTATTATCACAGCGAGATCTATCAGCTCTGCCTACACTGTATTTACAAACCAGAAAGGGAGTTGTTAGCTTAGAAAAATGCATTACAGACACTGCGATAGACATGAGGACATCAAACTTAATCACAGAGAGATAAATTAACTGAGTCTGGGGAAAGACAAGAGAGAGGTCAGCAATGTCATCTTGATTACTCAGAAAGGTTGAGAACTACTGCAAACTTTGACCAAGGAAAGACAAAAGATAAACGTCAGTGAACGACACTATGTGATCCATTCAAACCACAATAATCAAGCCTATTTTCCTATGGTTAACCATGGTAATGACCATCTGGGTGAGAAAGGGGAGAAAATATTAGGAGTGCAGAATTGGTTGAGCTTAAATCACACTGGGTGTAGTAGTTTTGTGTACAGAGTTCTCCCTTGGAGTAAAATGAAGAGACAGAAGGAAATTTCCCTTAAAGCCAAGTCAACTTTTCACTATCAGAAAAAAATCCATCTTTGAAAATTAGAAACAGCAGGAAGTACACTGCATTGAATGCTAAATTAATTTCTTCTGATAACTTATTTCAAACAGTATTTGATTAAAAGACAATAGAACATGCTTTAAATCTAAAAAACATGGTTACCATAGGCTGAGGCAAAAGTGGTGCTGCTGATAAGTGACAACAGTGCTGTTATTTATTTAGCTCTTGTAAAGGCACCCCAGTCAATCAATAGCTATGCATGTACCAAGGCAGTGGGACTTGTATAAAGATGCTTATCAGAAATCCATGGGCAACATTCCACTTTTGATTACAGTGCTGCAGACTGTCCCAGTCCTGAAGACTGAAGAGTGTGGGCCTCCTTGACAAGCCATATTGACAGAAATAATAATATAGAAACCCAAGTTCCTAATATGCATATCCAACTGCACAGCCAATTAACCACTATGCTGACTGAAATTGCTTTGTTATTCATTCCATTCCAACTGATGTTAATACTTTGGCAGCTGATGGGGATAATAACTGATGGAGCATATTGGAAATTTTGAAAGGGGATATAAAATTTATATAATTTAAAGACATTGAGAAACTGCTATGCTTTACAGTCTTAAAACACGAAAATGTCTCAGGTGTGAGTAAGAAGTACTCAGAGCAGGAGAAGTAGTATATATTTGAAAATCTCTGAATGAAAAGGAGGCATTTAAAAAGATTGTGATATACAAACAGGTTTGAAAAAACATTTTAAAAGGCAATTATAAGATGAAAATGAGACTTTTTCACCTCTACCTCTAACATCACACTGAGTAACAATGCTTGAACATCTGGAAACATTTACTTTTGATGTTTTAATTAAAATATAACTCTTTTCTGCAACATAAGCACATTGTAGCCAAAAAATGTCATTTCATTCACCCTAATCCCTAAAACTATTTGGTTTATTATCTTTATATACCTAAAGAGCAATTCCAGTAAAATAAAAAAAAAATAGTAAAAGGCCATAAAATTATTTTTACCTACACCAATTAGTTGGGGTTTTCCTACAGAATTAAAATGTTTTTATACATCATAGGGACATCTTTCAAAGTTGTTTGGGTCATATACTTCACAGTGGTGGTATAAATTATTTCACTGCAGTGTTGCAATTCTGGTCCTGCAGTTTTTATTTGGTGAAAACTCCTGTGGAGCTCAACAGGCATCTTCCCTGAACAAGGGCTGCCTGACCACTGTACTCCAGTAACAGTGGGCTGGTGACTCTGCTGCAGAAGTCTTTCCACATGGACATCATGTGGGTGAATCCAGTGCACGTGAGCCCTGCCAACAATGGTGAAGCAGAGCCTGGAAGAAGCTGGCCTAGCTCAGGAGTGGGAGATCAATATGCATGTCCCTGCTGCCACATCATGCTCTGGATGGAAAACACTGGAGGAGTGGATGTGCTGTGGTAACACACCATCCTCAGTTGTCAGCTCCAAAACATGCCAACTTCTATTCCTCAGAACTCTCATTTTCCACAAACCCTTATCCCTGCTCAGGAACTTTGCTGCTGAAGCTCAACCTCTTAAATCCCTCTACTGTTCCACTACAAAGGTCCCTAGAACCTAAACTACCACTTTCTTAAGATCTGCTCCCAGAACCCCATTCTCTCTACTTCAGGCTGCCTCTGCTCCTCCTAAACCACGGCCCCACATGTTAGTCCTAAGCCTCATCAAGTCAAATCTCTTCTGGCACTGAGTTAAGTCAGGCCTTTAAGTGCACAAGCCCTACTACACACAGAACTTGGCTCTTTCTGTTCTGCCCATGAGCATGTGGTCCTATTCTCTCCCCATTTTTGCCTTTTCTTTCCAAGCACATGCACATATCAACATGCAGATTTCATTATTCACCTCCTGGCTCCTATTCCCACAAATTTTTAAAAAAAGCAGAATCAGTTTGTATCTAGTCTCAGCAAGATCTTGAGAGCACAGACAGAAGAAACAATCAGAAGTGGACGCACTGTACTTGTCATCTGGTAACTGAATTGTAGGGAATTGTGAGGCCTTAAGAGAGTAGACAGTAAGGAAGTGTTTGCAGGAAGGCAGGAGTGAATGTGGATGATGACAGCCATCCATATGGCTACACTTTTGACATATTCAACACGCAATTTTCCCTTCACATGTGATCCATCATGTCCCTGGATTCTTAAAGAAACAGCCTGCTTCATTTAAAGTTACTGAGGAAGTTGCAATCTCTTTCATTTTTTATGGGTTTTGCCATGGATCATCCCTGCTTTTGTAATCTAGAGTATGAACTATTCTATCTACTCAAAAAAAACCCCAAAAAAACCAGACTTCATGATAGATACAGCTATAACAAAAGCTATAGCCGCCTTCTTAAATGGATCAAGTAGGTATGGACATAAATCATCAAATAAACCACATGCTACAAGAGACCACTGGTGAGGGCTAAGCAGTGTATGATTCAAATTTGTTAACATTAGTCTCTCTCTTACTTCTCTGTACTTCTCTTTACCTCGCTGATGTTGTGATCCACAGAATTATTTTCTTATTCCTTCCTGTGGTTAAACTTTCAAATCTTTCACCAATGTTTCACGTGAGTTTAATGAGAGTCAGAGAGCAAAATTGAAAAATCATTTGATCAAGCTCAAAAGATGTTGAATTTTGACTCTTGGTGTATTAAAAGACTGTGTGCTGAACTACTTTTTGTCTAATATGGTGAGCTAATTGCTTGGTTGGGATTCTGTTTATGTCTCTGTGAGGCACGATACTGTCCGCTAAAACCACATGAGATCATACTACTAAGCAAAATCCCAGCAAAATTACCTGATGAGAATGTTAGCAGCAAGATTGTGGTTTGGTTTTTTTAAAAGAAATGGAAGAAATCCAACCATGCTGGGCTTTTGGCTTTGCTTATACTACTAGATAAAATTGGGGTGGCTCAAGGAAAGCTGAAAGATTAAAAAAATTAAACCCGAGAGGATGGGGGTGTCAGGGCTAGCCAGTGCAGGGGAAAAGGGGAAGGGTGTGGATGTCTGAGGACTGTGGTGATGTTTATTGAGTGCCTGAACAAAGTGATCATTTCTCCTTCCTTTCACACTTCTAATTCACAATATTAGAGAGCAATGCTTCCATTTGGGATTGACTAATTGACCTGCCCTAAAAGCTCTTTTCCACTTTTAGCAGGTATGATGCTACAAGAAGCTGACAAAGTAACAAAAAAAGCTGCTATGAGGTCACCATAAAACTGAAGTTTTTTATGCACAACCGTATTAGACTAGAACAAAATAACTGCAAAACTGAATGGAGCTGATGCTGAAGGATACAAGCCTGAGAAGCAAATTCTCACCTGGCTAAGTCAGCAGGGGCTAGGGATACTGGAGAAGAGCAGGCAAGGAACAAGCACACACACACACACACACACCCACACACCCACCCTTCTCCCTCATCCAGTTCCCTCTGACTGATGCTTAGAGATACAGTGTTGGGCTCCACAGGAACTGTGTCCAACACCGCTCAGCCTGAGACAGAAATGCTTCTGTCAGGCTTACAGAAGCAAATGGGAACACCTCTCTGAAGAATTAATAATGAGAGGAATTAAACATTTTAAAATGCTGTCAGATAGCAGAACGTCTCACAAACACAGGAAAGCAAAGACACTTAGAGTTATCCAGTAAACATTCTGAAATGCTGCCTATGACAGAGAACATCCCTCTTTTCATAAAATCAGCTACTTAACTTCTGGAGAGGCTCCTGGGCTTCCCTATGAAGTCCTTAAGTGACAGCTCCACCTCTTCATATTTCATTTTCTTTAAAAAGACCCATTTCTTCTGAGAAAGCTGCTTTTTTACACATCACCCTTTGACTGGGTTCAAGGTAATGCTTTCAAAAATTAGCAAAAGGTGTGATTTTAAAATGCTTTCTAAGGAATTGTAGCTGGTACCTCTACAGTGATGTTTCTTTTCCCATCGTCCTTTTATCCTTCCCTCAAATGGATAGCAAGCACCTACATGATATCCCCATATGGACAGAAATTGAGACAATAATAAGCATATACATGTATCTGCACACACATCTTTAATCCTCCCCATACATTACAGAACATGCAGCATTCTCAATGTTGCACCACCTCAAGTGCGCTACAGACAAGAGTGGTGGGCTGAATGTCTCAATTGTTTTGTTTTTAATTAGACCAGTCATACAACTTTTTAAAAAATAACAAAACGCTTAAGAAGAGGTATTTCTGTACACTTCATCTTTTCTAGCAGTTATGTATCAAAGGATATTTAGCACACAGTGGGAATTTTCAGGTAAACAATGCTACTGTTTCCACCAATACCAGCATTGTTAATCACTGGAAAAAATCCAATAATTCCTAAGTACCTCGTGCCTGCAACTAGGTCATCTTGAACAGAGAAGCAAAGGTTAAGTAGCAGATCTCGTTTTTACTTTGCAAAGCCTGTAAATGACATCGCATGGTCGTGCAAATGAAGCAAGGCGAGATGAGAAAATGAAGAGGAATGAAGCTGTATAATCTAATCAGAAACCAACAAGGGGATTTCTTTATCTTCTCTTCCTCCCTCGGAGACAAAGGGAGGCTTTAAATCCTTAAAGCACAGTCTGGTGCGTCGCTTTTTTTGACAGCTTTTGGTACTACCGAACATATGTATGCACATCTATTCTGCATGTATTGATGTGCAGGTTCTCACAAGTCTGCGTGCAAAAGGAAAGAGAACGGGGCTTTCCAAAGGGCACTAAAGCAGCTTCCTGTCACTTCAGAAACTAACTACCGGAGCACTGTCGTTCTTAAGCAAAATGTATTTCCACCTGGAAAGAATTTCATCTCCGTCCCATTGCTGCCCGCTACAGTGGGCATCGCTTCCCTGCCTCAGTGTCTCAGCGCTTACCGCTCCCCCGATCCCCAGCATAATGAGCTGACCTTTGCTTTAGTTCATCGACTTTCGACCAAGGTAATGAACTGGAAGCAGCACAATCATCACCGGCGGTTTAAGCAGCGCACCGGCTCCCTCCCCGTCCCTCGCTCCGCGCCGGGCTCCCCGGGCACCCTGCCCTGCTTCCGCCGCGGGGGCGGCTTGCCCGGAGCGTGTGTCCCCGCACTGGGGCAGGGAGGGGACCGAGGGAGGGGACCGGGGTGGGGGGAAACGAGGCGGGGCGCTCCCAGCCGGGGGCCGCAGCTCCGGGCGCCTCCGGGCTGGGCTTTCCAGGCGGCTGCCTCTGCGGCGGGGCAGGGAGCGGCGGGGTGCGGGAGAGCCTCCGCTCCAGAGCCTGCCCCGCGACTGCAGACCCCGCAGCGACCCCGCGGGGCGCACGGCACGGGCACGCCGCCAGCCCCAGGGGATGCCCGGCGGCCCC
>NW_024582052.1:0-222171 GCF_017639235.1 Corvus kubaryi
ACCCCTCCCAAGCCCTGGCCCATCCATCTTCAGTGGGGATTCCCTGGCTGGCCTCATGACACGCTCCATGACATCACCTGCCTGCTAATAATAGCACTTCAGTGAGCCACCCGCCAGCAGAGAGACGGATGGGTTTGGTTACAGATGCACTCACTGAATGGCTGTGTCCTGCGGTGCTGTGTTGTGTCCCCCCCCGCCATCCCCCTCCCCAAGTCTCCTTTCTCTGCTGCCAAGGAAACACAGGCAACACACTCCTGGCACATTCTCGCTCTCTCTTTCCAGCACAAGCATATGATTTTTCCAGGTTTGCTTTAATGAAATCTCTGTTGACATCAGGGCCAGCTGCTGTTACTCACAAGAATCCTCAGCTGGACCACTTTGGCCATCCTGTTCATTCAACAGAGGATAAACTCTGAGCCTGTTATTTTGAGAGTTGTGCACACATAACTGCACAATGCAACTAAGAATTCAGAGTGCCAGAGGACAGCAATGGAAAATAACTCCTTCATGCTGATGCTCTCTTGGAATTTTTTCTCCAGCATCCATTAGTGCTTACTGTAATGGTGCCCAGAATTCTTCTCAGCTTAGAACTTCCCACATTATTTGTGAGCATTTTGGTCAAAACTATCAAACACATGACAGGAAAAGCATTTTCCCTCTGCACCCACTCCTGGAAAGCACTGGAGCACTAGAAGGAAGAGGTATGATGCCGCTCACTCTAAGGGAGTTTTTACACAGTTAAAGTCATCAGCAGTTGACATGGACCTTGGCACAGACCCAGTGATCAGGACAGAAGGCCAACAGGGGTCCCCCAATAGTTAGTCTGTCACTAGGCATTTGCGACTGATGGCATTACCTGACCCAGGCAGATTTAAGGTGATACAAAGGCCTAAGCCTACCACAAACACATCGTCAACTTGCACAGCCTCAGAGCAGTGCCAGGTACATTAAAACACTCAGGCCCCCAGCCCTCCCCAGGAGCATTATGAAACAGCAGAAGAGGCTCTGACAGTGATATGAAGTGAGAACTATTAAAATGAGCACCTAATCCTAACCCTAACACCTTGGCTACTGTGCAAATCTCTGCTGATCAAGGCCAACCAGTCTGTCACTTTGCTGCTCTACTCTCATTCCTTTTTTCAACTTCTTATAATTGCTGACACTATCATGAATTGCACTGTACATCACACTAAATTATTCACTCCTTTACATACCATTTACCTTATTAATGATGTTGTAAAAACCAGAAGTGGCGGAAAAATCCCAAGTATAGTGCTACAAGCAAATGGACAAACACATGCTCCCAGACCACCATCTTGCAGTCCCATAAATTTGACTTACACATCGCATCCTTTCCTTGACCGTGCTCTTCCATATGAATCTCCTCGCCATGGCTGTCGTATTGTGTTTCCCAGCCCTCCCTCTATGCCTGCATTCTAAAGGTCATCTGTGAGGCAGTCACATAACCACCCCTTGGATCTGAGACATCTGCAAGAACGGATTTGCTCTAAGCTGCACTTCAGCCTGCTCCCACCTTGCATAACCACCTACCTGGGAACTATGACAACATTGGAACCGAATCCTCCTCTGTACCATAAAGGCTGCCAGTCCTCATGTATTCTTATGAACAATTGAAATATTTAATTTTAAAAGTTTTATGAAGATCAGTTGACTTTTAAGATCTCAAGACTTGTTTTGTAGCATCAGCTTGTTAGCACTGGACAAAATACAGCACCCTCCCCTCTGAGACAAGTCCCTCTCCTTTTCTATCAGATTAACTTCAGCCCTAATACTGTAACTAGTTCCCTGCAAATGGATTTGGCTTCTAAGTGGCTCTGCCTACACTGAGCTAACTGCACAAGAGAGGCTAATGGTTAAAGCAAGGACCTTTGGAGGCTACTGTTCCTTGTTGTATTGGGCTCCTGTTCCCTCTGAAAGCCAAACAGTGACAGATTATCTAAAGTATGTCTACAACTCTGCTTCTTTTGTGCAGCTAAAATGTTAATGTTGGTATATACTAAAGGAAAAGGAACAAGAAAAAAATCTGACTATTAAAGAGAACAAGCTTGTACTCTCTGAGGCATCTATACCTCAGCAGGATTTCATGTACTAAAGCTGATACACACTGGGAAAGCCTTTCTCCGTACAGAAGTGCAGTCCCATTCAGTGACACGAGCTCTTTTCTCTCCAACAAAACAAACCTTGAGATCCTTGCTTGCTTCCCCCTTTTCTAGTCTCTATGTCCTGCTGTGTTTTTATTTTACAAAAATGGTTTCAGTTCTCCTCAAAGACAGCTTGCTTGAATGTTATGATAAATTTAAACTTGGACTTTGCCATTTTCATTTGTAGCATCACGATGCAAAAGAACCCTGTAAAGTGGTACATCGGACAATTCCATTCCTTTGTTTCATGTTTACATATTTAAATAACAATTCTTCATCTCAAAATTCAGCTGATATATGGTGATCATCCCCAATTCAACTGTTGAGAGCAGTGTTGGAGAAAGAAGGTAAGGGAGGAGAGAACAAAGCATAATACTCTTTCATTTTTAGAGACAGATTAATTTATTCTTCACTGTCCTTAACAAGTCTAACCATTTCAGCTTCCCTTACCAGTCTTCTCAGGAGGTGACGGGCACCTCCAACATGTATTTTTTGCAACTGTGCACATTCAGGACACTCTGTACTTATTTCAGACAGATAAACATTTGGACTATGGGCTTTACTTCTAGCACCAAGTGTTTTTCTCTATCTCCTAAACTTATTGCAAGGTAACCTAATCTCCTCTTCATTAAACAATCACCACTGGGGTATCTGATAACCCTAGGTTTTAACCAGGTGGAGGAAATATTTAAGTTATTACATAGGGATGTACTTAGGAAGATTTTAACTAAACACTCCCTCAAATCCTTACACTGAATAAATCAGGCTGAGAAAGATTTAAGCCTTATCACTGTTATCTTTTTCTGTACTGACAAAGCACTATTGTAAGAGATAATCTTGGAAAGGCCAGAACTTTATTATATGATTATAAAGGTCTTTGCAATTTTCTAGTATCCACAATAGGGTACTGAAGTCATGTGATTGCAAACTGTCTGCAGGGCTTGCTGGCTATCTGACTCTCCACTTCCCATTTTCAGCCAGTGAACTGCACTAAGAAATGAATAAATTAATTTAATTAGTATTAATTAATATTAACTTAATTAAGGAATTAAGTTAATTAGTATTTTCCTAAACTTGTGTTCTAATGCAGGAAACTACTGTAAACATTCCAGAAACTATATTCTCTTGGCAGTAAGTGACAGTGGTCTGCCTCATAGTAATCGTGGCACTAATTCACAAATTTTGTCAAATTATTTTGTTGGTCAGAAAAACTAATAACAAAAGGAATAATCCAAAATAATTAAAGGACCTTTTTACTCTACCATGGGTAGTCCAGAAGTCAACATCTAGACTAATACTATGACTCTTCCTATGTACTTAAAATGTTTCTACTTAAGAATAGTCCTGTCTTGAGTATCAACTGTATCAAATCTTGAGAGACTTAAGCAGCATGAATTTAGAAAGAAAACAGTGGTTTCAAACATCACCCTGTAAATGCAAAAAAGAACAGCCAGAATAAAGCAATCCCAGTTCCAATTTTTCAGATGAGAAGATAAAAACAGTGATCCTAATGACTTCTCTGACACACAGGATTAGCAACAAAAGAACAGAGCGCGTGCCTCCGAACTAGGATGTCTGGCAGTGGGGATACACCCTACTCTCAGCTCTCCATCTGCCACACATTCAACACGAGCTGCATCAGAGCAACCATCTGAGACGCGCTGATCAGTCCAGCATCTGCCATCCTGCTCCAACTGAAGCCTTGCTGATCAACAGTTGGGCTGAAAATCAGCTTCAGTCACGGCAAGGAAAGTGCAGGTACCAGAGCCTGACCTTTAGACAAATGCATGCTCCTGTCTTACAGCAGAAGCACATCCGTGCAGGACTCCGTTCTTTTCCTTACGCCCATGTCACTGAATGTTAAGGGTACACTGGCACAGACGTCTTTGTATGTTGGACAAACCAGATACACGACTGCGGGTGGCCCTGCAGACTTAACACTGATTTGACTGAGGAGCTGGCTCCAAGTTTGAGAACAAGATGTCAACAACAGATTTATCCTTGTTTTTTGTCCAGCATTGTCGAGACATGCTTATAAATATATAAGGTGCAACGACCTAGCATCCCTTGCACTCAGAAACTGGTTGTGTAAGAGGCTGCAGTTTATTTGACTTACCAGGAGATGGCGGCTGAATCTTAGGTTGTTTCTTGGTATCTCCAGTGCTGAAGACTTCTGGCGGGGGCTCCTCCCCTCGCTCAATCTTGCACTCGAAGGCAAACAGGTACTGAATGTATTGTTTTTTCAGGGAGCTGGCTGCGCTGCTCGAAGTGCCAACGTTCAAGGTGGTTGCCAGCTCACGCCATTTCTTGTTTTTATTAACCTAGCAAAGTAAACGGCAGAATCATTGGTTTGCAGCAAAGTGTTTTGTTTAAGTCAGGAAACAAAAAAGGAAAAAAAATCCCACTTAATGTCTTGGTTTACTTTTTTTATTTTCCTCTTTTAACTAATGCTCATTACTCCCACACGCAGTAATGCACAGACAGCATTTACAGTTATAAAGCCATTAAGGAACCTGCTGATAGCTACATAAAAAGCTTTGCTTGTGGAGTCTTCTGCATGGTGCATCCTTTAAATGCCTTACGCCCTTCCAGGGCCTATGCTCTTCACTTAGCAATCCATCTCCAAGTAAATTCCTGCTCACTCTCTCCCTCCCTGACACCCACCCACACCCACCCCATTCTAATTAAAAAGCAGCTTCTAAAATATAATTTAGAAAGCAATAACAGTGTTATTCTGCAATTTGTTTGAACGTTGATATGAAAAAAAAATTTTTCTCCCAAATAGCCACCAGCTGTCAAACAGTTCAGCTTGTAATTCCTGGTTCAATTCCTTTCACTTTAGTGCATCTTGCAGGGGCAGATCAATGATTCTCTGGCTAGATGAGAGGCAGAGTGAAGCCAGGCCCCTTAATTAATTAAGGCAGACTTCAAACACTCACGGCTAGTCCAGCAATACTCTGTATTACAATGCTGACTGCACCACTCCACTGCCAGTCTTGTTTGCAGCGTAAGGCTGAGAATATTGAAAGACTCTGCTCATGACTTCCTCAAACACAGGTGATCTGTAATAATAGCGAAGTTCATTTGTCATCCTGGATGATGCCACTGACTCATTCGGCTGTACCACTTGTAGCAGCCACTGCTTTTGCTGTAACACCTGATGCCCTTAAGTTCATTCAACCAGTTATGCCATTTCTAGGTATGATCCAAGGAGCAGGGTCAGCACCAAAATAAATGGGCTTTAAACATCTGAGAATATCAGCTTTTGTGGGTAGCAATTCTGATTCTATGATGTCTGCTCCTTGCCCTAAGGCCTGATATTTTAATGACTCCAACTTGTGTAGCTAGAAAGATTGTTAGCCATACTATTCCTTAGTCTGTGTGCCAGAAAAGAAAACATTTTCTTAAGTTTCTCTCTGTGTTTAATAACACTGTAACTGCTGCCAGTCAGCAAAGATCTTTTGAGGATGGCATTAACAGCAAGCAGGTTGGCATGGCTGTGCAAAGTGTTTTTATTTCTCTGGTGCATCCTGCAAGAACCCAGGAGTTAAAGGAGACCAGATTTTCATAAACTGCCCTTGTTGAGGCTTGAAATCCAGTTACACAGCTCTTTGAGCCTACTGGCTTACAGCTAAGTGGTGCGTAACAAACACATTGCATAATGCAAACTGAAACGTTCATGCCTAAATGCCCAGGATATTGGCATTTAAAAGAAGACTGCCAGCAGCTGGTCTGTTCATGTTGGGACCCCATCAGCTGCAACTCTTCAGACAGAGAATGTGCACCAGCGCTGCACAGCTCCACTCCCTGGCACTCTCTGGGCAGAGTCACAAGATGTGGAGTGCAGCACTTGGAGCAACAGCTTTTTAGGAGGGCATCACACAGACACATTTAAATAAAACTCAGCAAGCAAAGCTCTGCACCTCTGAGTTGCTCTAAACAGATAAACATAGTGAACATTCATGTGGACACACCAGCAAAACCAGAAGCCTTCATTTTAAGTGTAAATTTTCACCGGTACTGAAGCACACACATTTATAACTCAAGCTCTTTCAAAAATCAGTCTAAGTGAACAGCATCTATTCTTTGGCAAAACATAAAAGTCTGTCACTGAAAATCAACACAATGTCCCAAAACAAAATAAATTTCCATAATAAGCAAACATGAATGACTCTCTAGAATATCCCATCTGCCCCCCATCTTGTTCAATTTTGGATGCTAAGAGTCACACTGTGGGCACAATCATGCTGTATGAGGCAGAGCAGCTGCATGATACGATTTACCTGTAATAAAGTTTCTGAGCTAAAAGTAATCAAATCCATATGATGCTGAGGAGCATGAGCCGATCACTAAAAATGTCAGGATAACATCTCTTAGCCATATACAGCATTTAGCAACAGATGACTGTAGTAGGTTTCTCTGCCTTCCTTTAATAAAAAGAATAGCTAAAATCCCTGGATTTGAAAGGCCAATGATCTAATTCAGTAGTCAAATCCTATGTTGTGAGGTGCTATTAAAAATAGCTTTGAAAGGGGTACTAATTGATGTTGGACATTCCTTTCTTGAAGTAACCACATAGATTATGAAAATATGTTCTCTTTTTGAGAATCTAATTTGTTTGCCATTTTTTTGAGTTCAGATTTTGTAATGAGTGTAGATTGTACCTGTTTTAATATTATATGTTTTATATAATATTACACATGCATATTTCTCTACATGTTAGCTATGTTTAAGACCTCATTTTGCAAGGCATTTAACACATGTCTTCAAAAACATAGAACTGATGGATCCTGGCACTTCCCAATACTTTCTAGCATCTAGCCAGTGATCCCCCAGATGCAAGGGATGCTTTGTCATCAGGCAAAGACAGGCAACTTTGAATGCCAAATCTAAGCAAGTACTGACCGTTTTCTCTTGCTTTCCCTTTAGATGTTAAACAATGAAACATTTCATTTTGATCTGTGGTGAACAGCCTTATAGAACACATGAGTATTTTTCAAACATCCCTTTGCAAAACTTCCAGTTAGCTGGTGAGAACACAAACGAAAGCTTCTGTCTCCCATCTGAGACTTTTTTATTCTCAGCTCTTCCTGCTCTCATTTTTCTTCAACTCATTTAGGTAATTCACCTTTTCCTTGTAATCATTATGTTTGCAAGGCAACCCAAAATATCCTGTAAGCATTTTCCAAACACAGGGCAAAGCACAGTCTGTGTATAAGAAACAAATGTACCATATAGAGACACTCAGAATTAAAGGTTTGGGATGAAGGACTGTGTTTTAAGAACATGTCTGCAGTTTCTCTGGAGAGATGAACTGAATTGTCCTACAGGCTGTATCTCTATATGGGAAAGATGGACTTAAAAATTTCCTTTTCCTTTTAGCTCTATCATCTGCTTCTTACTCGTAACTTTGATCCAGTGGCCTTTTCCTCTTTTCTTCTCTCAGCAGCATTACTAGATTTCCCTGAAAAGGCAACAATTTCATCTGTCTACAGCAATGGTCAATCTTGATTCAAACTCCAAAGTTTTAGGGCCATTATAAAGCCCAAAATGAACTCCAGACAGATATCAAAGCATGAAATTTTCTTCAACAATATTGCCAGTGCTGGAAACCTAATGATGTAACCAGCAGGAAATACTCTAGAAAAAAAGGGCATTGGCTTTTTGAAGGTTCACTTTTAACCAGTTCTCACCTGTGCCAAACCTCCAATCTCTTTGACACAGACATAGAGCCTGAACAGGTCCAAGGGCTTCTTGCCCACAGCTGGCAGACTGGCCACAGGCGTGCCCCTCTCCTCCATGAACGTCAGGTACCGATCTACCCACATCTTGCGCTCCGGCTCATTTCCTAGCTCATAGACTTTAGTGATCTTCTCTCCAGTTGTGGTAGAGGAACTTGATTTCTAAATTGCAAGAAGAAAAGAAAGCGTTGGGGGAAGGGTGGGAGGGGAAGGGAGAAGAAAGTAAGAAACTCACAACACTGAAAAAGAGAAGATGTCAAACAAACTAAAGCTATCACACAACAGTCAGGAATGAAGGCTACTAGTTCAGGCACAAACAGTACGTTCTGTCCATATGCAGAAAAGTCAACTTTATAAATAAAGGGCCCAAACTCCCCATTTTCCTATTTCTTTCACTGATCTGAACTTTGGATCCCAGAAGGCAAGTTTCTGATGTTGCCTCATGTCATTTTAAGAAGAGGTAGCTCTCACAGAGTGCTTCTTACCCACTTATTTCAAAGTGCTTTGCAAGCAAATATTTTGGTAAAATTAGAAACAAGCTTGTCCCACACAAGTTTAGAAAATCGTAAAACTAAACCAATCCTCTCCTCTTTGCCCTCAAAGATGGGCTAGAAAACCTGGAAGTGATCCTCCACAGCAGGAATTGCACAAAAATAGCCGAAAGTGTGAATCATGGCAAACTAGTACATGGAGAAGTAGTCCTCTCTTCAGAGTCATAAATGGTTACACTTTATTACCACTTCACACCACTGGTGGCCAAAAAGCAAGATAAGCAAGAGTGCCTGCAGTACAAGCAGATTGGTGGCAATACTCTTTGTGAACTGCCAATTAGCTCCCTGATCCAATAAGGCTTATAAGTAGCTACTACTCTCCTCCCTTGACAGAGTACAGAAGATATCCATCTCACTTGTCCTACCTTGCAAAAGGAATGTGTGTTATGACCTGGGGAAAACCAAGGAGGGACAGGAATCAGAGCTGAGCCACCAGGAAAAGCAGAAGAGGTGGCAAGAGCAGAATTCCATCTCTGTGGCAAAAAGGCAGGAGTGAACCTGCTTTCCTGCTGCTCTTTGGGCTTTACAGCTAATGAAAGCTCATATTATGTTTGATTCCCTTTTCTTCTCTTTTTTGTAAAATGTAGAGACAGCAGAAAGCACTGAGGCTGCTACACAAGCTATGAATTCTCACCCCACTTTTTCTGTGCAATATAACCCTGTGAGCTGGGCTCTGTGCCATGTATGGACAGACCCTGTCACAGACCCTACCCGAGCTGCATCAGCTCTGACAGCAGAGAGGGGCTGCTGCTACAGCAGGAAGACCCTCCTACTTGCAGAAAGTGAACTGATTTGCTCAGCAGTGGAAGATGGGAGTGGTTCTGAATTAAACACAAGGGGAAAAGACTGACATAAAGCTTTGGGAAAGGAGCCAAATATGTGAAGGGAAACATATCCTTTACGTCTGTATAGTAAAAGCCTAAACTTTGTTGTTGATTGCAGCAGACACTTCTTAAAACTCATCTAGTCAATCACTCTTTCCCTCCTTTGCCTTTTCCTTACTTTGAACTGAAGACAGACTATTCTCATGTAAACAGAAACTCATTCCTAGTTGAACATCTCTAAAGAGGACCCTCACTGTACCTCACAGATGCTACAAAACCACCCACTTTGTCCATGTCCCCACATAGTGGTGAGGCCTGGCACTCGACACCATGGAAGAGGGATGCAGCAGAGCAGAAACCCACTGCCAATGATTTCACCATTCATCTTGCATGTTAGCCTGGAAAATATGACAGACTCTGTATCTCCTTCCAGCTATCAGCTGCAACTTGGCAACACCAGAAGACAGTCAGGAGAACAGAAACATGAAGCCAAGGGGGGTGACCTAGTGGTTCCATGAGCCATTGCTGTTCTTTCCAGTGAATGGATATCCATTTTAATTAAATAAATACCCTCCTTTAAAGTTTTCTGCCTTGCTGACATTGTAACTTCTTCACAGCAATCCTTGCTACAGACAGATATGATTACCTTTCTTACAAATGAGGTGCATGCCTGAATTTACTTGAGCCAGACTCGGTAGCGTTACAACTCCTACTGAAGTGAGAGTCAGGGCTAAACTTGTTTTATTAATACTAAGTGGCTGGCAGGAAAGTACTTTGACATGAATCCTGCAGATCATGCAAAGGAAGCACAAACTGATTCTGGAATAGCAACCAATTTACTCAAAGCATCACTTGCTGTGTATCTGGGTGTCCAAGATCAGTTTAACTCTTTGCAACAAGTAACACTTTGTCAAAGTTTGGGAGGTTTTTTTGGGTGGGTGGAAAGGGGGCAGTAGGCAAGTCATGTTGCTACTAATTTGATATTGTAGTGAGCACTAGATACATGACCACACAGGCTTGAACAGTTTAATGAACTGGAGCTATCCCACTACCTTTTGCAGTAAGTACAAAGTTACTCTCTCTACTGGTCGCCAGCATCAATTTTAATCTGACACTTAAGATGCCCCAGAACTCTTAACAAAAATGAAGGTGGGAAATTCCAGCTTTTACCCAGCAAATTTTCTATGTGCTTATATTCTAACATACGAGGCAACAAAATAGTTTGTATTTCATGTTATGGTGAACCAGGATTAAGACAGTTCAGATTTACCAGTTTTAGGATTTCATTTTTATATGTTAAGATTCACTTTTTCAAATCAGATTCAGAGCAGAAGGAAAACTGTTAAGAATTTTTCATTCCGTATTTTTCTACTATACATCTCAAATGATGCTGCTTTTCAGCAGTGTGGCAGCAAGCTCTAAAATGACAGTATAATCTGAAAACTTTTCACAGCTTACAGAAGGTAAGAAGTGTTTCTTACTGCGTGAGCTTTCAGGTTGTCATGCTTTATAAAATGGGTGCAATTTTCTTCTAAAATGAAATGTTAACTTTAGAAGAATGCACTGCAGGGAAGAATGCTATTCCTCAAGAGTAAAGATCTTTTTCTCTTCTCTATTTTTATAAATGTAAACGTATAAAAATGACAGATTTGTGCAAGCTAGTCTACACACAAACAAACTTCAGTTTCACATGGGCAGGTTCAGCTGGAAGCCTAAATTCACCTATAAATATTAAATATTAACCCTTATAAAGCGATAGTTTATAAGAAAAAGACCCCATTGTTAATTAAAATGAGCACATCCCAGGCAATGCTGGAAGAACACTGATCATGACCTTTTCTTCTGTTAAGTATGTTGATAATTTTGGTGATAGAAGAATGCCAGTGCAAGCCTGTGGCACATATCTTTACTGATTTAGTTGTATCCTACTCTGCCCGCAATCCCCAGCACTCTTCCACGATATACTGGCAGTGTTGAAATGGGTGATTAAAAAAACTCCACCAAAGTATATGGATATCAAAGCCAATTCCCATATTAAATCTGTTGAACCCCATACTTTCTTTTCAATATACCTACCCACTATTAAAACTGTATTATACGCAGACCCTTGTATGGTGAGTCTGCAGAATCCTTCAGAGCAATACAAATTTCTGTAGGAGTTATTTTCACATGAAAGGCAGTGGGTAGTTGCTTCTGTACAAATCTTTAAGGATCTATATTTATAGAATTACCTACTGTTCACTTCCCCCACTTCAGTGAAGAATTTGCCAATATTACATGTATTACACAGACCTCTTTTACTACAGAACAGAGCGTGCATACGCAGGCAGCAAAAACTGCCAAAGTCCAATCCGTGGCAGAGGCTTGTGCAGGACACAATCCTCTGTCAAGATTTTCTCCTGAAGGACTCTGGAGACCCCTCCCAGCTAGCACCATGGAGGTGCAGCACTGTTCAGGTGTATTCACTGTCATGTTCATGGGTACCTATGGACAGGGAACAGCAATTTACAAGGTTTTCGTAAGCTACTGTTTTACTCATGTTGCAGTGACCCTGCGTAGTTTACACCCACACTTGAAATGTTTCTTTTAAAGAATTTTAAAACTACCTCACCAGTGTCAGGGACGCACATTATATGCAAACTTGGCATAGCAGAAGTGTCCTTTTCCTGATATACCCAAAGAGGCCTCAAAACCTAATGTTCAGCAGTTCTTTCTCCCCATTTTCTCATGCCTCACTTCCGCACAAAGCAGCTGAAAGAGAGGATCCACTTAGTAGGATCACAGGAATACCTTGAAGTGAATCACAGACCATTCACCCCTGCTTTTATCCTCTACTGGAATGGACAAGTTGTAGCACATGAAGCAGCTTTGGGATTTAATGAACCAATTCGGGCTGTTTTCAAGTGTAACGAAATGCCTGCAATCAATCGTTCCAGGCTATATCAGGCTGCTGTTAAAATCGATGAAGTTATCCAATCCACTGGCCTTCATAGGTAAAAAGGGATCAGCTCATTTGTAGCACTTATTTTGCTATCATTCCAAAGCACTGTATTTATCCATGTCTAACTGAAACTTTTGGAGAGAAGGACATCCAGAAGAAATTGAAAGCACAAACTTTCCTCACGTATTTTTTCCAATGTTATACTCTGGCAATAACCTATAGTTTATTTACATGAAAAAATCTCCACGTGTTCCTGATGACTCCAGGATTTGCTACACAGTTTATGCAATGAGCTCAGGAATGCATTATTGTTTGGTTGTAGAGGAAGCACTCAATGTGTTAGACAGCCTGTGCTATAACTCTCTTGCCTTCCTCCAGAAAACTGCCCAAAAGCAAGACCCCAAACATTACTACAAAGAAAACTAACAGAATTTTTGATATCACACTTTCACAAATGCTGTTAAGAAAAACATGAAACTTTGTGGGATCAAGTAACATCAGCTGCCTTCTGAGACTCAAAGTTGCTGTCAAATAAACATCCAAAGATTTAAGTGGTGCATTTCATGCCATGCTGCCCCCTTGCTCGGGGGATTCAGTAAATGTCTGTTTTTTTGGATGGTTAGATCTCTTACCCTCTGACTGGCCTTCCTCTGTTTGCCCTGAGACACACTCTTTAACATATCACTTTGTAAAAATTGTTATCAAAGAATTATTGCTAATTTAAGTGCACTTTAACATTAGGGAAAACCCCCTTTATATTCTGCACAAGAATATGTTTCACTATTTTTCTACAGAGAAATTACCATCATTTCTGCTTTTGATAAAAAGGAATAAGAGAGGAACAACATATACATTCTTAATTATAAAAAAAAAAAACAAAGCAAAAATGACCAAGTGGACATTTGCTCCCCATAGACCGACCACATCATCTTATGTCTGCATTCTCTTTTCTATATATGTATATAGATTTTCTAGGTGTGCGCATATATAGGAGATAGAAAGATAGATGATGAAATTTGGTTTTAGCTCCACACATCTCTCTCAGGTTTTTCTTTACAACCTGTATGAGAATGATTAAACATTACTCATCTAAAAAAATAGTTTTCTAAAAATGTACATGCATCAGGGTCTTTGCAGCTTATAATCTGGGTTATTTCAAAATAACCAAATGAAGCAAATTAGAAACAATTTTGGTTTAGACTGTGCCCTGACAGCCTAATGGCTGTATTTCCAAATACACAATTCGAAATTAAAAATCTTCCAAAAATATAAATGGCAGTTTTTCTGTGGTGCTGAGTCTGTAATTTAACTTTTGATGGATATTAGCTTCAATAGGGGAGAATACTTCTTTCTCTTTTTTGTTTGTTTTTGTTTTTTTTTTTTTTTTTCCTAAATAATCCTAGTAAAGACAAGTGCAGCAACCAGAGTGAAGTCAGTTGTGTGAAGGAGTTTGGGCCCAGGAACAGAAATGGAATTGTCCTTAACAACACAGTAGGCATGCTTGGAAGCTGATGCATTACAGGAAGGATGTTTTCTCCACAACAACTGCTGTTTTACCAGACAGCACACTTGCATGATGCACACAATTTTACTCTTTCTTATTTCCAAGTACTGTTGGGACAAATTTTGCCCTTGGATAAGCATGCTCAGGCCCCACTGAAGCCAGGCAGTGGAACTTACAGTCATGTGTCCGAGAGCAGAATTTGTACCCAGTGTTATAAAGAAAGAAAACTGTTTAGTGGATAAATAATAAAGAAAAGGAATTTACAAAACAAACAAGCAAGCATTAAAATATAATTAATTACAAAAAATAAACGAAAACCAAAATAACCAGAGCCACTTACAGGGCTTGATGGAGTCTTTGGCCAGCCTGGGCTGCTAATGCTATCACTTTCATCTCCATGAAATGAGGAGATGCTAGCAGAGCTTGGGGACATTGGGGAAGGGACTGGCAGGTTGCCTGGGGTTGGGGGCTGAGAAATACCCTGAGAGCTGTAGCTATCCTGTGGTAGAGGAATAAAAAAAAAAATATGACAAAGGCAGGGCAAACTTTATTAAAAACAAAAAAAATACATCCAGTTTAACAGACTGACCAATTTTTATATATAAAATATATATAAACAGAGAGACACATACAGAAAACACACACATACAGAAATATATTTATATATATATAAAAGGTATTAAAACAACATTGTTAATTAGTATAATTTGGAAAGTTTGCTGGATGCTTGGCTAAAGTCACTAAGCCACCATGCTTACTTCAAGCTCACATGAAATGCTAAGCATGGGTTTCCCATTATGAAAGAAAGAAACAAAAACAAGCCGTTCACCTTATTTAATCAAATAAGGCATGAAAGCAAAATATTAAGGTATGTTGCTGCTGCTGAGGTGGCCAAAACAGGAAGCTATAACTGAAGGCAGAGAAAAATGGCTGCAAGGATTGCAATCAGGCAAGACCCTTCTTTCCCACCCACCTGGCACAGCCAAATCCCCACGCAACTTTTGGCTTGGGATGCTTTGCCCCCACAAGTTAAAATGCCATAAGAACTAGTAACTTTCAGATCCACACAATGAAGGAAAAAAAGAAAAAAAAAAGAAACAAACAAAGAAATTGCACGTGAATGGAAAGGCATGCAGGAAAGAACAGAAGTGGGTAGGCCAAAACCAGGAGATGAAGGACAAGACAGCAGACTTCTGCGGGCAGAACCAACACCACGTGCGGAGGTGGTAAATACCTTTGACTTGCTCTCGGGTTGGGGGGCTCCTTCTTCTTTGCCATCTGCTTTGAGAGGAAGGGGTAGTTTGGACTCACCAGGTGTCATCATATCTGCAAGACCCATAGGTGCTAATCGAAAACAGGAGAAACAGTTAAGCATGACTATGTTTGGCTTTGTAGGAAAAAACATGCTTCCTGCTGCAAGGTTGTAGCGCCACGTGAAGGAGAGGTTTTCCCACCTCTGTCCTGTTATTCCAGCATCTGGAAACCTGGAAACCTCCTCAGCTGAATTGCAGAAACAAAGGAGAATGAACAAGAAGAGAATACAAGCACCATGCAACAACAACCACCACCACTTTACAGAGTAGAATTCATTCTTCCTGCTGCTCGTGCTCTTCAACTGTCTCTGCATTTGACCACAACATTTCAACAAAAGTCTATTTGAATTACTGCTCTCTCCCTTTAGCAGTAGACAAATGTAAGTGAAAACAATGTACATTTTGCTTGCTATGTTGAATCCAAGAAAAAGGCTGAATTTTCCGATTACATCTGTATTAAGGCTGGTGTCCAGCAGATAATTCCTACCCCTACTGACTTCAAAATGAATGGCTCAGCCACTGTGAGCCTTAACTACAGAATTACAAGCTGTAAACTGTGCTCTGTTGGAGAACCAGCACTCAGCTTCCTCCTCCTGCCAAAATGAGGTGGGACTATAACGAACACACAAATGTCTTTCTCTGATAATGGCATGCAGTTGCTTCCCAGGGGTGCAAGGAGTTTAAGGGTTTTTTTTATTTGAAGATGCAAGTGCCAAGTATAGTATTACTGCTGCAGAGCTGCTGGGTTCCTGCATTTCTAGAAAGATGCAAGAAGAAACATTCAGACAAATAGACAGAAAATACTGGGCAGAGCAGATGCTAGGAGGTGCCATGACATTGAATCAATGCAAATAACCAGAAAACAGCAGCACGACATCAGGTGATTCTTTGCCTGCTGAAAAGCATGTGCACAGCATTTGTGAAAGACTGGATTACCTTCCCTTTCTCTCTTTTTAATCCCCCTCATGCCCTTCTTTCAAAGGATATGAGTTAAGAAAAACATACAGAATAACCTAAAAGACAATAAAAAGGAAAAAAATATATATTGCAAATGTCAAAATGTAAGAATCAGCAAAGCATCATTGTCTTTATCAGAGTAGTGTGGCTCGCAAAATGACAGTGCTGGCTTGCACCAGGCAGCAGGCACACTGCACAGCGAGCCAAAGATAGGAGGGGGAAAAGAAGCTTTAAAAATACTTCACAGATTGCCCACTACAAAATGATTATTGCACATATTCATGTATTACTATGTTTTAGAAAATAATTAGTTTTAATTACAGCAGTGAGAGCACGAGCAGGACTCTAGCGAATACGCTGGCAAGCTTTGCAGTGCTAATTTGCTAATATCTTTAGCATCACTGCAGGTTGAGACTCTGGCTCTGCCAAAAAAACCTACCCAGCCATGTGCCATGTGAGTTTACAACTGTATGCTCAATATTCAGCTTTGAACTGCCGGTGTTTTTCATGGGCACATTTTCTTGTTTTTTCAAAGCACATTTGTAGCCCAATCAAGCCCTTAAAGTCATCACAACACATAAATCATAATTGAGATTAAAAAAAAAAATTACTTGCAATACTTCAGACTTCAAGAATTGGAACAAAAAGGCTTTTACAAGTGATGCAGCTGCAGAGAAAAATCTATTGGGATCAGCTAAAAATGCTGTTATTTTTATGTATGTGTGTGAAATCTCAACAAAACAGCCAGTCAATATGCTACTGGGAAGTCAGCATCCACTAAGCATTTGATTAGTATGCATTTTGCCCTTATATTCTGCTTGAGGAGCTGGGGCAGCTTGTGACCATTCTCAAGTTAAGGATGACAGCCTAACATGTTCTAGTTTCGAATTCACAATTAAAAAAAAAATAATTTTTCTTTCAGAGATTTTAAAAAAGTTCTATGTTCAAAATGGTCAAATATATGCCACAGTGTGCTTTCAAACTGGGATGCAGAACTGTTATACAAAATCCATTTTAACAGTTAACACATTTCATGCTGTGAAAGTGCTAAAAAAGAAGTCTTGGGTATTAGTTTCAAAGCAAGCAAAGCTGACCCTTTCCCTATAAAGCAATTTTAGAGAGGTCGAACAAAGCAAAGTTAAAGATGACACTTCTTCACCAGAATTCTGCATAGCTAAATCCTCTGCTGATATCTCACTTTTATGTAGTTGGAACATCATACTTCTATTACAAAGAATTTAAAAATTGTGTCCACTTCTGGTAGTCCTGTTCCCATCAGAACTCCCTTATGAAATCTCTGTTCCAGAGGGGCTTAAGTTAACACCTCATATAAAGGGCTAGTAACTCCAGTCTGCAGATTATCACAAACATTCTGACTCTATTAATCATGCTTAGAAATGTAAAAATACAGGTTCATTTTGGTTTTTGACTATTTATTTTTGGCATATGCAAATGTAACTATCAGAAGTTGGAGACAATTATGAAAAAAATAATAAAGTTACCCAAATTCTGTTTCACTTTTTGTTCTAAATTATTTAGTTCATCTACATTCTTTCTTTCTACCTCTAAGAGAAGAAAACTGCAAGCACTTTACTGGCAAACTGCAAGGTTGTCTATTATCCCTATAGCTTTTACCCAAGATGTTTCCACAGCTATTTTTCTATCTGCTGTTGAAATGCTGTTTCATAACTTCTTGCTAACATACTCTCCAGCGATTTGTGAGAAGACATTCTTTCACTTTTTTTAGCTAAGCGGTACAGCAAGAACATTGTTTTGACCCTTTCCGAGCAGTGAAATACTGTTATTGTCACGAAACTGCTAAAATAAGACACAGTCTCTTTCTACACAGGTACTAATAATTCTGCCTGTGAAGTGCAGACCAAAGGATAAAACATTGTAGAGAGGAGGATAACAGGGAAAATCTTGACTCGAAAAGTGTTGTGGCGTACTGTGAATAGGTTTCAAGTACTAGCCTCTGGCTTATTATAAGAATGTAAGAGGTAGAATGATTTCAAAAAGCAAGTATAGGTCAAGGTCCTGAATTAACTATTCCACACTGAATTTAAGGTACTCAAAGGCAGATATTGACATGAGTAAAACTGCAGCAAAGAATTATTTTTTGCTAAAGGCTGCTCTACCAGTCCCAGCAGACGATGAAATACTGTAGAAGCAGCAATATACAAACATTGTTTTTCTCTTTATTGCTAGTGCAATAACAAATCATGCTCTACAAAACAGAATACTCCCTTCTTTGTAGGACATTCCTTTCCCCCTTCCAACCCTAGCACTCTCCCTCTGCAAAAAAAAAGAGAAGAAAAAGCAAAAGCAGCGAATTAGTGACTGTGGAGTTGACGAGAGGATCTCCACTGCTTTGATGCCCACAGGAAAAACAGAATAGGGACAACAATAGTGCCTGATGTCCTGCCATGAATGATCCTCCAGCTCTGGGGACAAGGGCACCCCAGGGTTTGATTTGATTCCTTTAGTGCAAAAAATTTTTCCTAGAATTTCACGTTTTATGTGAAGTATTATGATGTTAAAAATTAATTGGGAATAATAATACCCAGAAAAATAAAGGTTTCAGTAAGACAGAGGTACTGAAATAAGGAAAGTCTCCTTGAGCAGTAAGGAGATTAATGCCTTTTTATTGGTTTGTCCATCTCCAGAGGTAGCAGAGATTGTGAACGCCAGTTTCTGTGCAAGAAAAATATGGAAACCTGTGAGATATAAACTTCATATTGCTTCTTTTTAAAGATAATTTTCGCTAGAATTAACAAAGCTCACAGCATGATCTATACTGGGGGTTGTAAGTTTCCTGTTTATTATATGCATTTTTAAACCTGGAACTTGAAAAACAGGGGGGAAAAGTCTGAAATATATATGGGTAATTTGAACTCATATAACAAAAGGACAGTGGAGGTTATACAGTTTTTCTGAATGGCAGTTTGTTCCATAATTGTGAAGGGATTCTGACACCTTTTTCCTGAAGCTTTTGTTATTGTTATGAATGGAATACTCTATTAGAAGGATCTGTCTTCTTTGATCTCGTAATTTCTGTGTTCCTAAACCACTCTGCATCAGCAGAAGCTGGTGATCTGCTGTTTGATCCACAGCCACTGCTGAAGTACGAGGATGCATAACTGCATTTTCCTTTCAATTGTGACATTAATTAAAAAAAACTAAAGACAAAAGGATCAACTGGTAATGAGGAGTTATAAATACTACTAAAAATGGGTGACAAAACCAGTGTTAGACATAGCTGTACTGAGGCTCCAACAGCATATGAAAACAATTCCATCAGTTATCAGCAATCTTCTTCTATTTTAGAGTAAAACCTAAAAGTGCATTTGATTGAAATGAAAGACCCACCTTCCTCCCTCATATCAGGCAACACAACTGCACCCTCCAAAACCCAGACAACCAAGAAACAAACTTCTCCTTATTACTTGCCTTGGGTTTTCATTGGCCTCTAACTGAAACCACAGTTGTTCATGCCCAGTGTATGTAAGCAAGTTAACCAGCGCCTTCACTCCAGCAGCAGCCACTCAGCTGCACTCTGTTTTGGCCCTCCATGTGGACTGAACGCTGGTTTATCTGACAGATGTATGATTTTACACTAATGGGGCAGGAAGGAAGGGGAAGCTAAGGAGCCATATAGCTGAACTGGTCTTCCTGCCACAGAAAATCCTGTTTTCAAGCCCCTAAATAGGTATCATGTGTAGGTTCTCCACCTCATCAAATGCAGGGCCAGAGCTGACCCTAAAGTGCACCCCCAGCTCAAGGAATTATCACTAAAAATATGGTATTTACACTTGGCTTAAGCTTTCATTTTTTTGACCAAATCAGAAGGATGAGTCATGATAGGGGGAAATTAAGCATTCCCACTGTATTTGCCCTCAGCAGTGTATCCACACCTAATTTTCTTTATTTGGTGTTGTGTGTGTCCATTTCCTCCCCAACATTGTCTCTTGGAGGCCTGTAAAGCAATTCTAGATGCGTGTCTGCTCCCATGCGGACTGAAGGGGTGCACTGAACTCCTCTAGTTCATCTCATACTTACTTTCCATTGGGTAATCTCTGAATTAATAAAACTGGAACAAAAGAAAACCTCACAAATGCACTGGCAGAAAAAACCCTGATAAATGTTTAAATTATTAAAAATCCAATATTTCAGAATGCATAACACAATAAAAAGAGTATGACTACCCCATACAAAAGACTGCTAGGATAAATGGTCTTGCATTGAACAGATTTCCACTGTATGAAATAACGAATGGCTGAATTATCTGAACAAAAAAACCTCTGTGAATCTTCCTTTAAACTGGTTATTCCTTAGGAATACATAAATCTTCTTAGGCAGGGCACTCTGCCATCTGTTTGCTGTTGGTTATTTTTGCAGCTCTGGGGGCCAACGGAAAAGGGTGGAAAAATTACTTCTGCTAATAGCAAAACAGAATTTATAGCACAGTTTCAATGCTCAGAAGTAATTTTATTTCAGCAAGCCAGACAAAACACATAACTAGACAAACAAAACATAATATTACCTGGGACAGCTCTGGTGGGGAAAAAGCAAGCTACTATCTAATGCTCTTTTCAATAGCTTGTCCCTCTTCATCCAGATGGTGCAGTGTGCTGTCTGGGCTAGCCAACAGCTTCCAGGCCAGCACTGGAAAAAGCCTTTTTTTTTTTGTTAATTTCTCTCTTTTTTTTTTTTTTTATATCTTACTGATTAGCAGCTTCCTTTCTGCTTCTTCAGCTAACCAAAATGGTAACATAATGTTCTTGAAATATAAGACACTGTTCAGTGTCTCAGCAGCTCCTATGTAGAGGAAAGAAACTCTCTGGACATACTAGACACTAGCATCTCACTGTGGCCATTTTCTTCCAAAGAAGCAGGAACATAATAGAATTTACAGGGAGAAAAGACGGAAAGATGCAAAGGATGAAGGAAATACACAGGCTAAGAGGGGTAGAGAAAAAGATACCAAAGCCAAGGCTCTTGGTAAGACACAGTTTAGGTAGTAAAGCATTTCTACAGAAATAACAGAAGTAGAAACAAAAACAACTAAGAAACAACATCATATTACCTTAGCACAACCTATTCAGCTTTCTGAAAAAAACTTCAAAAACCCCAACATTTCTAAAAGGGATAATGTAATCAGTAAAGCATGCACAGAAACTCCATGACTGGAATAAGTATTTGGGAGGATCCGCTTCAGGGTCATTGAAACTCCATCCAAACACAGCCCAATCAAAGAATTGATCTTTGCTGAAGTATTATCTTGAAGGAGGTAATTGTTAGGAATTCAAGCTGAATATGGACCATGAAGCACATTTGCACAGAACTACATTCACCTGTCTTCAGAGACACACAGAAAGCTACAAGCAATTCTGAACTCGTAAGTCATGATATGAAGGATAAATCCAGGAGCTACATTGAATATGCCCTTTTCCTTTTTTTCTTTTTCTTTTTTCCAAAAGGAAGTTATGATAAAATTTTATAAACTGATACTTAAATAAGTAAATGAGGAAACCCTATATGAATTTTGGAAACAGTAAATATGGCCTATGTTTTTCAAACAGAATAATTATGTTAAGTGCTCAACTTACAGCATCTTCAAGTCAGAGCAAGTGCTCATCTCTTTTTTTAAATGACTACCACATTAAATATCTGAAATTGCAACCTTAGCAAGTAAGATGCTGAAAAACAAAAGCAACCTCTTAAAAGAAGTTATTCTCCTTCCCTTTCCTGCAGACACATACACACAAATATACATACTGGCTAGTCAACGCCTATGTCAGGCTGAGTCTGAGTGACGCTGGACTCTGTGTGCATCAGCACTGTATGCATCTACGCGCTGTGCAGAAGGACTTAATGAAAAACGTATGAGTTACTGTACAAAAAAAAGGCGCGTACCTTAGCCTAATTTCAAATCACTCCAAACTACCCAACAGGGGTGAATCAAATGAAGAAGGATGTTCCCCTGCCACCAGCCCTGGGCTGACACTGTTAAGCAGGTTTATGGAGGAAGGTCACTGCTGGAAGGCTACTCACCATTACCTGTTGAACTGTTCACCATGTTAGGTGCCATGCTGTAAGGAGGAGCTTGCGGGTTCATCAGGCCAGAGCTGTTGTTCATCGGCTGAGTGTAGGGGGAGCTGGATCCCATAATGCTGCTCTGATTCATGGCAGGAAAATTGCCTTGCCTAGGAGAGGAAAGCACACATACAATATCTCATTACATACCTCATTGCTGAAGATGCTGTGGTTTGTCACAGAGCACATCACCTATTGTTTGTAAGGAGAAAGCAGGCAATTAGTTCATTTTACCTACGTGGGGAGTTTGAATTAGTCTTGAGCTAGTTACCATACATGTGAAATAGAACTGGACTGAAGACTAATTTCAAGAGAGGTATACAGAGTCTTTCTGTGTCACCACCAATTGAAAGAAAAATACAGCTCACATTATACCCTATGAGTAGACACCAATGTGATCAGGAGTCAAAATTAGAACCTAGCATGGCATAAAAAAAAATCCAGCGCATTGCCATTCTCACCATTTTGACCATGTAACAGCAACCCTCACCTGCCTGAGCTTAATAAAAAGCAAAATGACCAAAAGAAAAATGGGTACCATAGACTCAGTTTCTGATTTTTGCATCTCTTGTTATTGCGTTGGACAGTGTTCATCCGTATGTGTCATCTATGTCCAATCTTTCAAAAAACTCCATATATATTCCACTTTGCTGAAACAAGAAACCTCAGCAGGACTATTTTGCTTTTGAAAATTTAATCCCGTATTTGTTTAACGCTTTTATAACTGAGACTTAAATGTGTCTCAAAAACGACCCTAAATGAAGCCCTTGTATAATTCTCCACACATTCAGATTCTCCACATACTCAGACCAAGTATTTTTAAAGACTAAAACTTATCTACTTTTAAGTTCTAGAAAGTATCTAAGTATGCTCGGTACCTGATTTGTCAAACTCTGTAGATCAACTGAGGCACAAGGAAGAAAATAATCCAATCGAAGTAAGCACAGTAACCCAATGTAATGCATGATTCACTTAAAAAGTAACCTTTTATTCTTTTAATCCATAAAACAATTACCTACCTTTTCTTAGTATAGTTGAAGACTGCATGTATTATCATATGTATATGAGTTAGACTTAAACATATAAAATCATATCTATAAATAAGAACACATGGAAAAAATACTTACTTTTATATTCATAGGAAAATACATAGGAAAATACAAAACTCAGACCTGTTTCTTCAGTGTGCCCCCTGTAAATTTATGCTGTTTTTCCAAATAAAAGAAACAAGAAAGCAACCACCCTTTTACACAGCTTTAGTACCTGTCAACTTTTATTTCCTTACAAAAACGAAGCACTTAATTTCATCCTACACAAAGGGAAAGCTGAATGTCTTGGTAGCAAGATGAGAGTTTTAGTAGAAATTCTGCTTTTAATTATTATACAGTATTCAAATGAAAAAAGACAATTCCAAAATTAAGAACCCTGAGTAACTTCAGTGGCTTCTTGTCTTCTCCAAACTCATGGCAGATTCTTAACACAATTGGCAGAAGCAGATTTCTTTTTTAGGAGGTATAGGAGGAAGACCATTAAAGCACTATTTGGCCTAATTTTTCTTGACACATTGTGAATTTCTTCAAAGGAAAAGAGAACGTGTTATCTAAATAAAGCATCTTTTTCCAAGTCAGTTTTGTCCTTTGCTCTCTGAAGACAAACTTTTCTTCACTCTTGCACAGAGGCAAAGGCTTTCTTTTGATATGAAGGAGATAACTGCCATACAATGTCATTTCCCAGATGAAGCTTGCAAGGAGAAGTGGAGGGAAAAGATTTAAAATGCACAGTGGTGCAATGCTCCAAGGGAGAATTACAAAGGGAAAAGAGAAGAGCAGAACCATTTGGCAACAACTTTAAATTATTTCAGTCACACAATCAAGCTTTTCTTATGTAAATACTGTATCTTAAACATCCCCACCCTCCTTTTTTAGCTGAAAAAAACTATATTTCAACAAATGCAGTTAACCGAAAAATGCTTTCTACACTGGATAAGCAAGATCCTTTCTGTTACTGGGTAAAATTACTAGTGAAGATGAAAAAAATGTGCAAGTGTATTTTCACAGTTTAAAAAAGAAGTAATAGATTTTGAGAGGTTCTTTTATGGACTAAGGCTAGGATTCTGGAAAAGGCAAGTCTCTACAGGTATCTATCTCCTTAATGTGCTTCTTTTACTTTAAAAATACACAGGAGACACACACCTTGCAGGTAAGCTGAAATTGGTCCTTACCTACTAATATTTCAACACTATTACTTCCTATAGCATGTGTATCTTCTAAGCTGTGGGGCTGTTCATTGTCTCAAACTGAGGTACAACCTGTTTCATGTTACCCACTATGGACATCAATCTCAATTGCAGCTCATGCAAGCATATTGCTGTACAACAGCTTTAAATCAAAAAGTAGGAAACTATTTCCAGTTCAGACGGAAAGTGGAAATTAAATAAAAAAGAATATACTGGCTTTGGCCAGGGCAGCAAGAAAACAACTGAAGTCTAAAAAAATTGCTTCTGTACTCAGAAGAACCTGAATGGCAGAGCCTAATTCTGAAATTTCATCTGGCAAGGCAATACCTTTCCCTTTCATCCTCCTATGTAATGCTGCACTTGGAACGGACACAGCTCTCCATCTCTGGAAAGAGCCCAGCAAGTGAAAAGACTCAGCACCATCCCTGGCAGGACTTCGTCCTTTCCCGGCCCCCTGTCAAAGCCCTGACCCGCAGCACGCGTGAGCTAATTCAGTAATGCTGAAAGGACATCCTGCCAGAGTAAATGCTGTTTTATTCTGAGATTGGGTGCAGTGAGCAGTACAGAGCTCCTCCACATATTATTTTGCTCTATGATGGTTTGGAATGGAAAGTTTTCTTTAGGGAGAAATAATCAGGTATTACTTCAGCCTTTAATTCTCACTCCACAGTAGGCCTCCTTTGAGTAAAGACTGCCGACTGTGACAAATTGTGCTGCATCAGTGCTATAATATGAAGTGGAGTCCATTAAGAACTGAGCTGAGATCACCAAACTCATTTTGATTAACCTCCAGGTCACTAAACACTTATAAATATGTTACACAGCAGCTGCTAAACATATTTATATATGCTTAAGGTCACAGCATCATCTGTTGGTTGTTGGAGTTAAGTCAAAAATCTTATGTTTCCTTCTGTGCTGCTTTTAGTTAAGGCATATCCAACATACTACAGTACCAGACTCTCTCCTACATCTCCCAATTCCCTTCTCCATTTTTCTGGGGTGCTAAATAAAAATCAAGCCTTTTAAAAACAGTCTGCTGTGCATGTAGTGACATCTAATGGCAAAAATTCAACTGTCCAGCTATGAATTTTATAGCAGAACAAACCCAGCTAAGTAAACAATTTTACAGTATTTGCCACATAAACACCAAGGGCTGGGTTGTTTAGGGACAATGCATTAGGAATAATAGGAAGAAATTAAGAAAAGAAACACTGAAGTTTAGTATAATGAAAAGATGTCTTCATGGTGAGATACAGTTACCCTCCAAGGGAATGAAGGAAACATCAGTACCTGACATGTCTGCATGCAGGCAACATGTTAGAAAACATACTGGTCAGAGAAACCCTGCATTGTGTATGAGCTAGAGTATCTGCTCTTGCAATACCTTGATCCCAGATAATGTATTTTTCCCATTTAGAAGAAAAAGCAGCCAGGCCAATAGAAATTTGGGATTATCCTATCAATTTAAACTCAGTCTCTAAGCCTACAAGTTTTTCTTCCTGCTCTACTGCTACAAGTAGATCTTCAAGAATTCAGCAGTTGTAAGAGATTTAAAGTGGGAAGAGAGGATCTGCTTGCTTTCTATGGCTTATTTACTCTGTTGACAATTTAACAATGCATAATGCCAGAGCCAGTTGTTATGCTTGAGGAAAGGGCTGCCACCTCAGGGGACCTGGACAAGCTGGAGGAATGTGCTGACAGGAACCCTGTAAAAGTCAACAGGGACAAGCGCAAGGTCCTGCACCTGGGAAGGACAAGCCCCCTGCAGTGGTGCCAGCTGGGACTTGACTACAGGGAGCAGCTTTCCTGAAAAGTCCCTGGGCATCTTGGCAGATAGAGCTGAGTGTAAGCCAGCAGACTGTCCTGGCAGCAAAGAGGGCCAACAACATCCTGGGCTGTGTGATGAGGTACAGAGTTGGGAGACGGAAGAAACTCTTGGAAGGGATGGAAGGGATCATCCCCTCCTTCCTCAGCACTTGCTGGACTCCATCTAGAGTATCAAGTTCAGTTTTGGATTCCCCAGAAAAGAAAAGATGATAATAAACTAGAGTGAGCAGTGAACGAACCCCTTAGATGGCCAGGGCTTGAGCACTCACCCTGGAGGGGCTGAAGGATAAGGCCTCATTCAGCCTGGGGCAGACAACTGTCAAGAGGAACCTACAGCAGCTCCATAGCACCTAAAAGAAGGTCAGCAAGAAGAGGAAACTGGCCTTTTCACAGTGGGCATGGTGGGGGACAAGACACACTGGGCAAGAGTGAAAACACATTAAGTTCAGACTGGATGCAAGGAAACCATTTTCCCAGTGAACACAGTGAGAGACTAGATCTGGAGGCCCAAACGGACTGGGCAATCTCTGTCTTTGGAGATTCTGAAGACTCAACACGATAACGCCCTAAGCTCTAAGCTGAGCCTGATGAGGAGAAGGTTGGACTAAATGTTCCTCCTGAGGTTGCTTTCCAGCTTGAATGATCCTATGATTTTAGCTTGTCAGCTTCACTGTGCTGTTGACAGTCTCGTGTACTCCTGGGTCCATAGTACAACTGCTCAAATTCAAACCATTTCCTTTTAAGAGGTTCTTCTGATCTTTTGCTTTCCTTCATTTGCAATCTACCCAAAGCTTAATCTGCATTTAATCTCTTTTCTCTGCAAAACAAGCAGCATCAGATCTAATTGTGTCTTCTGAGCTAATGCAGAAGTCCATGTATTTAAGAGGAGGAGTTGACATGCAAGATCTGGTCATCGTTATAAAGCAGAACAAAGAAATTGTTAGAAAGAGCAGCACTGACAATACACAGTAGCACAAGTGATCACAGCTGCTGAGCAGTCTCTTATACTGAAATGCCTTCCTTTAATTGGACCTGAAATCCTCACTAAGTTTTACATGTCTCCAACTGCTACACAGAAGTCACTCTACAGCCCTTGTGCTTAATACTTCCTGATATGTGATTTAGTACCTCCTCAGATTTGTCACCTTATGCTAGACTTATACTGTCATCTTCCTTCTTATTGAATTAGTATGAATTCACTACAAAATTGAGTTCAGACGTATACGTGGTAATTTAGCTATGGACGATGACAGAAATGGATTATGCTTCACAAGACAAGAAATGAAGACACAACTTTTCATATGGAAACATGTCAAAGCTCAGGTTGTTCCTGTGTACAGAGAGATCAAGTTCTAAAACTTTCTGTGGATTTCCTAAGAGGCATCTGATGCCTTGTATTCTTCTCTCAATCTGCAACACTGGAGCAAAGCCCTTTGTACAGCCAGAAAAAAATGATCCAGCTTCTCTATGAGCCTTGTGGCAGCCTGAGCACAGGAGGTGAGTCCAACATGGAAATGTCTAGGGAACAGAAGAAAGCTTGAGAGGTGGAGAGTTTAGAAGTGATGGAAGTGAGGAGATTCTGGGCCATAAGAAATGGAAATGAAGGAGACAGTAGAAGGAAATTAAGAAGGAAAAAGGATTGGGAGCATCCTCACTAGGTGCCAAAGATTTTTAGGGCCAGGAGGTTGGTAGGTACTCAAGAGAAAGCAGATAAAACAGAGATGCAGGAGAAGGAGCAGGGAGAGATGCACAGAATGCTGCTACTCCTAGGGCAAACACAGGTTACGGTCCCTCTAGCACAAGTGGAGCCTCTCAGCCAGATACACCTGAAGGAAGGAAGGGATTCACAGGGAAGCTTCCAAAGCAGGGTGCTACCAGACATGTGCCTTCCCTCAGCTCCTCAGCTCGTGCACCCTGCCCTGAGTTAGGCCAGGCTCTGATGTGGCCACATTGGCCAAACGCTGGGGGAGCCCCAGTCCAAATGTGGCACAATGGGGTGATGCTGAAGGAGCCGTGCAACAGGGACAAGAGCAGAGATGGGGCACACAGCTCAGGTAGGGAAGAGATGGCACTGAGCTTCCTGACACTTGCCACACAGTGCACCTAATGTAGGGATTTCGCCCAGTTATGTTGCCCTAGGTGTGAGACCTGAGAAATTATCCTGTTACTGTGACCTGGCCACCTGAGCAATTGGCTCATGAAAAAAAAATGGCCCACAAGTTTGCCATTTCTGCTCCAGATCTTTAACCTACATCAGTTTTGCAGTCAATGCACTGCAGCACCTCAAGGGAGTAATTTGTGTAAACATTTTAAAAGGAACATTTTTTCTTTTAATGCTGACACACTGCTAAGGTGGCTACTTGATTACAAACTGTGAAAATGACTGCGTTAGGCTGCACTCACAAATCACAGTGTACTGACCAAATTGCCCTGTGCTTATCTGTGCCAGGTCTGCAGCATGACAATATTTCCTCTCTCTTTTAAATGTCAAAGTATGATTTGGGGGGCTGTTATTTAAACACACTGACCTGCACAATAACCAGAAGTACTTTATTTAAATCTGTCTTGAGCTGGGACTAGCCTTAAGCGCTTATAATCTGTCACACTTTGACACCAAATGGGTTATTATAATGAGAGTAATTCAGGAGTGAGACCTGTGAATGCTTTCTCCCTGGAGAATTTACACATAAACATGTGCAGGCAGATACATATGCTTTTTTGTTATGGATTTTCCTTCTTGCTACATTATGGGCTTCCTCGGAGAAGTGAAACCATTTCTGTTGTCAGTGGATATGGGAGAACTGAAGGAGGGAGAAGAGAGCAAGGGAAAATAAACCCCAACATTGCTTACTTTGTTCTGCCTGGAGGTTCATAGTACTCTTAGCAAAGGCCAAGACAAATGAAGCCTGAATATTGGCTTGAGCAGCTACAAAATGGCATTGAAGGCAGTTCCCATGTGAACAAAACAAACAAATTTAACATCACTGTATCTGAAAACAAAGTATCATCTTCTAGTTAGCTGCTACTAACTATACTGCAAGTATACTAGCCTGGACTTATATGTCCTCCTCTGTTCAGTGGGGAAGCTCAGCAATTGTAACAACAAAGTTTTAGAAAAACAACCACGAAAGCTGCTGATGTGACAGGTATTAGGGCTGCCACAGGACTTTTTGCCTTTTTTCAAGTTAGAAGGAAAGAGAAAATTTTAGATTTGTGCATGTGTACTTGTGTGCAAATGGAAGGCCAAAGTTCTGAAATACACTGACAAAGCACTGGCACACACAAATGAAAAAGCATCCAGATTTGTACTGAGGGGTGTGTGTGTATGTGTGTCTGCTGACAGGAGGTACACAGAACTAACACAAAACTGTTCTTCTCAACAATCAGGCCTAAATGGCAACGCTAAAATGGGGGAATATTTTCAGCACTGTAATTATGTGATAGTGCAAATTGTCATCCGCTGCAGTCGGACTGCTTACACTGACTGTTTTCTTCGTCTGGCTGATCCAAAGATTATTGTGCAAGATACTTGTAAAAAGAGTAACAGAAATAGCCTTTCTAAATATATTATTTTTCTTCTGATTTACACAAATACTTGTGCCTTTAGCATCATCTCCATTGCTTAGATTTTACTACAGAACAATCAAGGAGGGGGGAGAAACTTAAAAATTAGTTGTTCCTACCACACTGATTCAATGCTGAGCTGCTTAGCAAAACAGTCACAAAAACTTATTGTTTGTTTACAAGCTGTTGTCATCACATTAACCATTTTTCCAGTGAAAACATCTGCCTGACAGGCTACCTACTTGGTAGCCATTTAAAGCCCAACAGAACAGGAGTGTCATACCACATCAAACTCTTGAAGAGCAACATAAGAGGCACAATGTAATTCACGAGTAATGATGTTAATAACAACACAACTACCCAACATTTGCACAGCTGAATGCATGCTGAGATCAGAATAAATCTCCCTATCCTGTTTTACAGATAATAAAAACTGAGGAGGAGATCCAAGATTAATAATCATCTAAAATAAGGCCAGAAGAATAATAAAGTAGTTGAATACAGTGAGGAAAACACAGCGCAAGTCTATTAAAAATAAATCCTTAACTTCATTTGATCCTAATGACAGAAGGGTGTGTGACTGAAAAGCATTTAGTGATAGTGAAATATTGTAGGGTTTTGTTTGTTTGTTTGTTTGCAGGTTGCAGCCATTTGATTTTCTTTTTATAAAGTTCCATTTGTGTTAAAGTGGTTTTGGTCTGAATTTCATGGTGACCACAGCATTTGGTCACCACTCTTCAAACCCACAGGGAACCCCTGAAATGCCTTTATTGCACAGCATTCTTGCAAGTGCAGCAACACTTCCATATTTGAATTTATTTGTGTAAGAACAAACTAAGCTCTTGGTATTCAGTGCAACCTGTACTGGATAAATAGAATATAATGCTGTGTGACAGAAAGCAGAGAATGACTGAAAAGTGGGCCAAGTCAAATGGCTTGTAAACTCATCAGAGCTCTGCTCTTGGTAACCTCTGCCAACCTTCCCCACACATGGATTTGTATAGCAGCTCTAACAGCAACTTGCTTGCACAACTGTCCCCATCAGATGTGATATCTGAGCACTGAGGGGATACATTTCTTAGCCCAAGTGGAGTGCGTGATGCATAAAAGAGGGCTGCTTTAATCTGTCCAGCAAGCAGGAGCATGCATGAACGGGTTTATAGGGAAAAAAAGAAATTTGCCCTGTATGGCATGATGCTGTCAATCTGAACCAGAATGTCAAGAAGGGTGATTTAGTTTAGTGTGACTTGATATCAAAATGAGAATGACTCATACAACTCTCACTATGCATCTTCTATTTCTGTGCATGTTTATAAATAGCTGTATTAAAAAGTCGGAAGGCCCTATGAACTCTCTCCCAGAAAGATTACTTGAATGTGGCAAGAGTCTGTTCCCAGCACATAAACAGCCAGAAGGTCACCAAAGTGTGGTGTTAAAAAGCTACAGAAAATTATTCACTCACTCAGTTTCCTCTGGTGGGACACTGTCTTGAGAGAGGCTCAATCCCTGAGCTCCCTCATCTTTCACCCGGGGATGCTGTCTCCCACCACCATGTTCAGTCACATCCTCGCCCTGCTTTTGAGCACCTTGGACTGCACTGTGCTAGCAACCAACTGAAAATCTAATAAAATCCTCATCATTTCATGCCAGCTCTTCAGTGTATTTTTTCATAGTAAAATGTCATCTGGCTGACAGCAGGATGCTGAATGCAACTGTGCATGTGCAGCAGCATGGTGAGGAAGTTCTCCAGAGGGATTTCCCAGCAGACATGTTTTCACTCACCTATCTTTGCCCAATGGCCTGGAGCAGTTATATGTTTATCAATATTATTACCAGCACTGTTACCATCAGTCTCGGCTCTCTGGCACACCGGGCAGTTTCACAAGAGCAATGTAGTGCACATGACAGCATGATTTCAGTTGGCTCTCTTCTTCATCTTTGTCTCAATAGATGCCTGAAACCTACTGCAACCACTGCAACAGGTATTTAACGTATTGGTAAGATTGACAGCCATCATTAAAAAAATCTCATGCTGTTAGGTTATTATTTAATATGATTCTTACAAGGCTACTTATATGTCCAGCTAGAACGGGTGCTCCCATCTGAGCTCATCAACAAAGTGAAGGGTTCTTCCCACTCATATTTCCCCAGGCAGCATTGCTAAAAAAAATTTATTTTTCTCTCAAATATCACCACTGTAAAAGAACCTAAAACCTTAAACCCCCTTTAAAACTAGAAACCCTCCTACCATTTTTTATGTCTCTCCCTTTCTGTCACAAGAATCTTAGGCTGTTCAATCACAGTCTTGTACTTGCACAGTGTTATGTGCCAAATCACACAGTGCAGTCACAGAATTAGCTTTCTTCATGAGTCCCATTAAACAGATGGTTATTCTTCTATTTTGTTTTGGCTTTTTTTTTCCTAACCACTTCTGTGATTTAAACTAGTAGATCTTCTGACAGACTGTGTAAACTGTTTCCTCATCTGAAATAGTTTTTGTTGCCTAAGAAAGAGTACTCAATCTAAGATGCTCCCTTATTCTTTATACAATATCAATTAATGAAGTACTGCATTCTTAATTTCCTGAAGATCATATTTTAAGGTACACAATTTCTGTGTAACATCTGACCCTGAGGCGAGGCAGAATGTCAATAAACTACACGAAGTCCTACACTGCAATTCTGTTTCAAAATATTTACTCTTTCTACAGAGGGCAGTGAATCTCCTACACAACCAAATCAAGCCAAAAATAATCTTGACACAATACTAATCGAATTAGAAGTGTCTCTGAGGTAAGTGAAAATTCTCATTCATGACTGAAAATCATGCTTCCTTCTCAACACACTCCTGCTTTTACAATTTAAGAATGGTTACTCTCTGAAGGAGGAAAAGAGTAGGACTCTTGAGGTCTGTGGTTAATCTCTAATGGCACGAACAGCATACAGCAGTCGACTTGATTGATGAGTCCAAAGAAGAAAAAAATGCTTCCCCAAATCACTGGTTGCCTGCAAGAGCTCTGCGGCATGGTGACAACCAGGGCTCCAAAATGATGGATTTACCTTTTAGTAAAACAAAATTCCAGATAAAAATGTATTTCTCTTAGTCTCCCACAAGAAATGGCTATGGTTAGCTCAGCATGTAAAGTTTCTTCCAATTCTTACATGATTTTATCAGCAATTTTGAGCTGATCCATAAAATGCATCTCCATTTAAATAAAATAATCACAGAAGATTTCTAGCTTTCCCTGTACAATAATAAATACATATAAGCTGAGCTGAACTTCCTCCTTCCTAATACATTATAGAAAAAAGTCATACATGATTCTGCTTTGAAAAGTAAAACACAAGGGAAAGAAAAAAAGAAATAATAAAAAAATCAGCTTGATACAAATGACTATTTCTCATGAAGAGGAAAGAAGCACGGATCCTTTAGAAGAGAAATATGTCAATACTGGTTAATAGCTTCCTTAGAAATTACAGTTACAGTAAGCATTAGTATTTGGACTTTTAACCCCTCAAATCACATGGAAGCTGAGCTTGGGGAGAAGATATTCCAGCTATTACTGAATCTCCTCCAGCCTCAGGTGGAGCCAGCACAGGAGTATTTGGGGTTTGCAGAGACAATACAGCCATTTAGGCCAAGAAGCAAAACCACTTCACCCTGCTGAAACTACAAGTGGGGCTCATTTCAGGGTGACCCATCAGGATCTCTAAGGAGCAGAGCGGAAATGACCAGACAGCTTGAGCCTGGAGAACTGTGAATGGCCTGAATTTGAACAGGAGCAACTCCTTCCGTGTGACTGAATGTTAAATAAAAGACCAGGCAGAAAGAGCCTTTCTTGCCAGGGGCTTATTTCAAAGGCAACAGATAACGCAGGCCCTGGCTCCAATTATGGCTACCAGTCCTATCTTAGCCTAGTTTACTTTGGGGATTTCACAGTTGGCAGCCTTTCATCTGGAAGTAGCCTGGTTTGAATAAGCAAAGAAACTTGAATGAGTACTTAACCTTCCTGCACTCCACCGAACTTCCCAGCAGAGAAGAACAGCACCTCCAAGCTTAAGGGGAAAAGGGAAAACAATGGAAAACATATACTCTCTCCAAGGATTAAAGACGGTAAGTTTTACTGGAGCACTTCAAGACTTCCTGCTACGAAACTGCAGCTTTCAAAATCACAATTAGAATTTTAAACCCAAGTCTGAAGATCAAAAGGGCCAGACTGGAAAATACTGCACAAAACTGACAGGCACTAGGATGCAAAACAACTAAAACAGTCCTGGGTTTTATTTATATTATTATTCTTTTTAAAAAATTTATTCCCCATTTCCGCCTCCTTCTTTTGCCTTTTGACATTTTAATGCACCATGTCCATTACTGTATTTCCTCACCGGTACCTTCTAGTCCATCAGCAGTGCTGCATTACCCTGCTGTTGGAGAAAATAATACAGAAAAAGTGCTTTGCTGGCACCAGCAACACGGATTATGAATTATACATACATAGCAGGAGAGAAATAGCTGATGGAAGGTTAGTGTGACTGTGTGTGTGCAAGTGTGCATGTGCATGTATACACATGCACAGACTAAGAAGAAGACATCTAGAATGCACTTTTTAAACTAATTTATGCTAATTGTGTTTCTCTGTACAACAGAAATTCTCTAATATCAGTGCAGCTTTTCTAGATCAGTATTATGACTGATTAAAAACTTACTAAATTCTTCTCACCACACTACAATGAGGCTGTGGTATCTAACCAGTTGCTAAGTAATTTAGAACCAGAACCACATTCTAGAATGCCTAAAAGTATATCAAAGCAATGCCACATCATACATTAATTTAGAGACTGAACACCACTTCTCTCGCATGGGGATCAGCGGGAGATAATGTAAATATCCACCACAATTTAGCAACCCAATGGCCAGGATTTAAAGTGACCAGAGGCTGCAAATAGCAAAGCTGGTTTCCAATTCCTCAGTTTAATAAACTACTGTCTGAATCGCCACCTCTAAAATCAATGGCACTGAATTCTAAATTCACTCAATCTATAAAAAAAAATTGCTTTAATTTACAAAATTGCAACATGCAATCCTGAGAATCATATTAAGGTACATTGAGGTCAAAGGGGTGCCTTCAAAGATAGGATTGCTCCTCATGTAGGCACATCAAAACTCATTTTGTTGTAATTAGTTCAGGTATTGATAACTGTAGATGCACCAGCAAAAGGCTCATTTTAACATCCAGTTGGATGCACATTTTACAGCCACCTAGCACTGAATTACATCTTCTAAGGCCACAATTCTAACAGCATGCAAGCCAGCTGTTTTACAACTATGTTTTTACCTTTCCATATACTACAGTCACACTTTCAACTACTAAGAAGACATGCTCAGAATGACGCTAGAATGAGAGATGCTGAAAGTGATGGTGAAAAGCATCTAGCTCTAAAGATGTCTTTTGACTTCAGGTGCCAACCTGATAATCAGTTTTAAACTAGGAACTTGCTGTAGGAAGCAAAAGCTCAGAGACAGTGCACACATACTCCTGCAAAGATTCAAGCTGGGCATCTACGAACTGAGGAGATCAAAATTGGCTGGTACTAGAAGATATTGGCTAAATTTGCTGCCTTTCACATAAACAGGGAAAACACAATCTCATATGCTTAAAACTGTTTGTTTTTACTGAAGGCTTACTGTGTTGCAGTTTTGTGCACACAGGAGTATTTATCTATCACTATAATAGATACATGTATGGTTCTAAGAAGAGCCACAGTGTGATAAAAGACTTGATCTTTTGGAGCCACCTGGTCCTTGAAGGTCTCCTCTGGGTTCCAGTCTCCAGCAGCAGAACCAGCCCTTGGGGTTTCAGTCAATGTCAACCTAAGTTATGAAGAGTCTTTTCTTACATGGATATATTAGGTCTTTAACATAGAGTCCTCACCAGTCGATGCTTATGCTGAGACCAGGACAAGACAAATATAAAAAGGAAAACACAGTTTTGTAGTTCCTTCACACTCTCCTCCTGAAAATGAAGGGAATTACTACACAGGGTACTAGAGAGTTATTTAACATTGCCTGCTGTGAACTTTCACTCAGAGCAAGCTTGAACACCCTGGGCAGTGTGAAACAATGAAGAGGTTCAATGAAGAGGTCTTAAAAACACCTTTCTTTTCTCTAGCCTGACATGCTAGTCATCATTTGGGAAACACTGGCCTGCATGCAGAGGACAGACTAGCACATTGTAAGATTTTAGGTTACAGGGAAGGTATTATGTAACTGTAGAAATTAATCTAAGCTTAACATAAAGCAGATCTCAAGATGAGGTCAAAGGCTAATTCAAATGGTGTAAACCTAGTATCTTCCACAGCCACCACTTTCATTTATGTGATTTTTATCTTTTCTAATGAAAAGGGTGGTGGTCTGCTCTGAGGATGATACCTAGGTATAACTGGCTGACACTCAGATCTTGATCATCCTGCCCTGGTTAATGAACATCAATTTTAGGCCCCAGTGGAAGAGATTTTTTTCTGATGCATGCCATTTAAATTCATTTTATACAGCTGCTTAGTGTGGCTTGGCAAGGCAGAGGCAAACCAGTGTTCTAAGTCTAAATGAGACTCCTGAGCTGGTGAAGGACAGATCCTGTCTGTGGATTAACAGCTGAAGATAAATTTCTCTCCCCTATTGATACTTGGCTACTGAGTCAACAAGTTGACCTTGAAGTCGATCACGACCAACTTGTACAGAAATACTGCTGTGTAACCATGACTATGACACAACCTTTTAATTTTAATCTGAATTCTGCACAGAGGAGGGTGTTTTATAGTAATAAAAATCCAACAGTTTTTGAGGTCCACAGCCGAATCTTATAAACTCAACACATTCAAAGAAAAAGGCTGGGCACTGCTCATGCTTGTTGGCATACAGTAGTGGATGTCTTTCCAGTCAGGCAAAGTAGTATGGTGGGAGTGCTCTCCCATTTCACTAAGTTTTGTTTTTTGAACAGGATAACCAGTAGACTTGTGTTCTAATTTTTTGGTTTTCTTTCCGCTTTTTCTGTGCACATATATGAACAATGTTACTAAGGAAAAAACCAAACTAGCAGCTACAGAAAACTGGTAATTAAAACTTGTTAATTGCTGTGACAGCAGCAATAATTTGGGTATTACAGATTTCCTACAGAGGCAACAACTGAATTAACATGATGGCAGGGAAGTCCTTAAAGGTTAAATCTCAAATGAAGATGGACCTGTTTGCGAGGAAGCAACAGGCTGGGAGCCAACACAGATACTTTCTCCCAGTTCTGTAATTTATGATATGGTTACAGAAAACAGTGTGAAGGACTCTGGTGAGAAAACAGTACCTGCGCTTCAGGCAAATGTTTTGCAAAGGATACTTAGTGCTCCTAAAAATCTTCTAGAGACTAGTTTTTCAAATACATGCACACTCAATTACAGGGTACTACAACTTCCTTGAAAATCCCATTAGGAAATGCTGTAATCACTCCTGCAGTACATCATCTCTCAGAAAGAGATCATACTTTGGGGGTTGCAGTTCTCTGCCTAGGCAGCAGTGACAATACCACCAAGTCCAGAAAATTTGGCAGCACCACTGCAGACAAGAACACCAACAATGAAGAGAGAAAGATGGTGCCTGGGTCAGGGGAAGGAGACATCTCATCAGCCATGATGAGGTTCTTCATTTCCCTTTTAGTCACAAGGAAATGGAGCTGTGCCAAAAGCCATGCAGGTGTGTGAGTGAGCGACATGCAGATTTTTGCTGTACTGTCACAGTGATGTTAGTAAAAAGAAAACAAAAAACTAAAATCCCCTCTACAATGCAAGTACTTCTGTATATTTCATGTGATTTTTATACTCCTTCGGCAGCCAGATGGCATGATCATAAACATTTTTAAAGAATGCTAAGGTCCCACAGCAAGTCCAGTTTACACTGCTACCTACCTGTACTGGTCAGGCTGGTGCACTGAGGAGCCTGAGTGTTGCCATAGTTTGGGTGCTGTGAAGAAAACAGCCCCAGACTGGATGGGATAAGTGGGTGACCTAATGTGTGGTGGCCTAAAGCAGAATGAAAGAACAGCCTCTCTGGATTTGATCTGTATCACAAATCCGAGTCACTGTCAAGTACATGTCAAGTCATTCCTTCCATATGCGAGTCTGGAGGACTTGCAGGAATAGCCAAAAGCCATTATGCTTTCTCCCCTACAGTTGACTTGAGACCAAAGAGGAAAACAGTGTGCTTGCAATCTCCTGGCCTGAGAGCAGTGTGACAAGTTCCTCCCAATTTGCAGTTTATAAACAACCCTTTTGTCAGTATTTGTGACAGAAATTCAGTGACTGCTCTTCCATAGGTGCTGGATCACTGGAATGGGCAGTATGTGATAGGAAGGCTCCGAAATGCTGCAGTTTTGTCCAGTCAGAGCTAGAAAGAAAAAGCAGTTCTACGAAACTGACTTGGGAGGAAGGTGTGAGATAGAAATGGTAATCATTTAACCGAGTTTTTGATCAAACACCACACACTATGCCCAACGTATAAGTTGAATCACAACCAAATGCTTTCCACTTAATACAAAGTCTTTTCTTGCTGTCAAGACCAACAAATGTGAGCTTTTCCTTTCATTCTGTGATTATAAAGAAATCCTGTTCCTGCAGCTGCAGTGATGGCCTATTTATTCCTTTGTGCCTGACCTATCAGCTTATAGCCTAAACCAGACAGACAGAATCAGACTTCCATAAATCCTACTAGACAGGTCTGTTAAAACAAGCAACAGAAGAAAGGGACTGCTGGTTCACAGATATCTGCTGGAGTATGGTCTATTTTAAGGGAACCTGTTTCTATTTTACTAAGGAAGAACATGAAGCACACTAAATTTACTGTTATTGTTTTAAAAGTTTGCTGCTGCTTATCATTAGTAGCCACCTGCCTTTCAAGTTCTCAAAACAAGAAAGCAACAAATACAGGGACACATTAGCTTCCTATTTCTTGTTTAACATTGCATCTTGGAATAAGAGCAACTCTAGTGTCCACAAACACTGGTCTTGACTGATAAATACCTGGATGAATGTATGGGCATCTGTGTACGCATATGTGTAAGTGCAGTGAGCAACACACACACATAAAAACATGTTCACCAGAAGAGTGCAACTAGATTTCTGTAATTCTCAAACATTATGGACCTTCTTGCAACAGAAAAAGGTAATAAATATGCCAGGAATTATTTGAGTCCAGGGAAATGTGGATGTTACTTAATCTGAAATACTTCACTAAAAAAAAAAAGGTTTAACTCCAAATATTCAGGCACCGTAAGAATGACATGAACAGAAAACTGCCTTTTACCAAAACCCATATACAAATGGCAACATGTAGCTATGCTGGCCAAAGGGGAGACAAGAAGACATACGATGGCTCCAAACTCTGCAGTTCTGTTTGCAGGTTCTCTGTTATGGATGCACAATGGCAGGAATCAACTCCAGATTACTACAGATTGGTTTTATGTCCCCTTCTGCCTCTCCCCTCCAGCTGTTCCCCTCAGCCTGCCCTCCTCTCCCCTCTGCAGGCCTGCTCAGGAACAAGAACATCCCGCAGAAGAGAACTGCCATCAGCACTGCTGCTCAAAATGTGGGCAGTAGATGCAAGAGTTGATGGGCAGCTTCATAGGCTTCCTTACTCCCTGGCAGGGGCAAGCTGCTGAGGACATATTAGCTCTCTCTTTACTGGAGATAAAAAAAGTATAATCAGCTGATCAGTTTAAAGTTGCAGAGGGCTTGTCAAATGTCACTGCAATCCCGTGGGTTTTCCTAAAGCCTATAGTGCCAAGAACCAAACTAGAAGTGGCCATCATCTCCATTGTCACAACTGCTTTTTGAGAGGATAATTCAAACAGGCAACAGCATGCTTTCTCCTTAAGAAAAGGAGATGATTAAGAATAAGTATTCTTCGGACACACCATCTCCTCCCAGAGATAAGGGCACAGCTAGAACATCTATAAATGCACATTCACACACCTCTACAGTGCTGTTACTTCAGAAATTACAAGGAAAACATTCCTACTTATTTGAATTTCTTTCACCTGAGTGCATACCTGCTCTGAGCGGAGTTTGCAGCAGCCTGCATCACTGCAGCAGCCGCCTCCTGTGCCTTACGGTTCACAGTTGGCATGGGTGGGCCCATCCCAGGGCCTCCCTGCTGAGACATGCCAGGAGAATTGGGGGTCATACTGCTCATGTTTCCAGGAAATGGTCTGCTCTGCATCCCAGCTGATGGCATCCGTCCCAGGGGCATGGTACCACAAGGCTGGCTTGGCCCTTGTCCATGCATCTGACTGTTGGCATTTATACCCATGCCAGGTCCTGGGCCACTGTAACTTGTGTTGGGCACACCGCTGTATGTCGGTGGTCTGGAGTAGTTTCCTGAACAAAATGATAAAAAGCACAAAGAAAAACATTAAAACTTTTGAGCACATACTTCTATTTAGGAAGTTAGCAGCTGCAGAACGTACACATGTGAACTGAAGTGACCTACGCTGGCCTCAAAGTCAGGACGTTTTTACATATGAGGACAGAGAAGCAGCAGAACAAATTGCCCAAGGAGGTTTTGTAGACTCCCTGCATCCAAAATCCAGCTGGATAAAGCCAAGAGTAACCTGGTCTGATCCTTTATCTGACCCTGATATGAATACAAGGTCAGTTAAAAAAAAACAGCTCTTGAGCACTCTTCCAACCTGAATGATCCTATGAACCTGATTTTCATGTACCCTCAAACATTTTCTGTCTAATATATGTTATGAGGCATCATGAAATAAAGAAAAGCACAGCCTCCAGAGGGTTATCAGCACAGCACACAGTACACGACTGTCTTACGCAATAAAGAGAGATGTGGCACGTAAAAAGCCCATTACATAAGATCAAGGAAGACTCTTATTTTTGTAATTTCATGTTCTCATTCCTTTGTCTTTCTGCAGTTTCAGCAACAGGCTTCTTGCTCCTAACTGTTCTGCCCATTTGAGTCAGAGATGATTTGGAGTAGACTGGTGAGGATAACTGCTGGGGTCTGAGAAAGATTCCTGCTGCCTCCTGCCCCACCCCTGCTTTCCTAGTAAGTTCAGTCTGGCTATGCCAGCAGAAGGGGTGGTAGCTTACAGTACACCTCCTCTGAGAAAACTAGTCTTACACAAGTAAGCAGCAATAGTACAAAGATGCTAATGTAAGCAGGTGCCTTACGAAGGATGGCTGAATCCAATCTATGTTGTCACTGGAGTAAAGTGCTCTGCTTGCAGCAGCTTAACTCATTTGAGTGCTGATTTTCCTGTCACGTTGAAATCTCAAGAAAAAGCAAGTATACAGCATGCAGTGTTACAGAAACAAACCCAAGCAGCATGAGAAAGAGGGAAAAAAAAAAAAAAGCAAGCTAAAGATATGATAGAATACTATTTTAGGAAACGTATCACATTGCACTACTTCAGTCATCAGTTTTGACTTGTCTTCATTTCCATCTCATCCAGATTAGTGGAAACATGACCCATTCCCTCCCTGTGGGATGCCACACAGCAGAGTTTCCTGATTACTCTCAGATATTCCCACGCTTATTCGAAGGCAGAAGCCCTTGGACTCTTGCTCTGAATGTGGAGATCAGCCATGCCTCTCCTCAGGCCTCAGCTACCAGGCAGAGGAGTTGGTGGCATCCAACCCCCGTTTGTATTTAAAATAAACATATTCATCCATCATTTGAATGCACACATAATTAACTCATATGCTCCTGCTGCTGTGCTTTCACTAATCTTCTCCTCTCCACCCTGTAACTGACTCACTCTACTACAAGATCTCCTCAGCGAGAACGTGTGAGACCTACACTTCCCATGGAAATGAAGCAACCATTCTCTCCTGTTTTAAAATCCAAGCTTCTGCCTGGGGGTCCTCATGGAAGTATGTGGTTCAGCAGAGATGAAAGGCTCCAGATTCAGCTTTATGCTGGCTTAAGACTGCCCTGTCACTTCTCCTCCTCCTCTAGGCTTGGCTGCTGGCAGCTGACTGTTCTCTGTTCAGTGAGCCATTGCCCCCAGCCGGAGTTTTGGTTGCTGAGACCTGCTCAAGCCACGCATCTGATCCAGCATATGTGACTACAAACTGAAGGGCTGACTAGTTTCACACTGCTCTGCTATGTGTTACAGGCAACAGCACACAACTTGGATGTTGCTCTGGGTTTCCAGCTGCTTTGTGCAAGAAAAATGTAATACAGCAAGATAGTGTATATATGCACTCAAAGATTATGCACAACAGTTAGCACATCTTATGCACATGCTATTAGTAACACTACTTCCCAAAGTGAAGCAAATTCCCTCCCTAGACTAGCAGACCTGATATCCATGATCACTGGGAGCTACTGTCAGTCCAATTTACATAAAGCCAATTTGTTTTGTCATTTAGGGTCTACGAAGCACATTCAGCAGCACGCGTGGAGGAGCAAACACCAATGCTAAAACATTACCGCTGTTTTGATGCTATTTTGAATTGGGACAAAAAACGTAATCTTTTGTGCTTTGGCTTTTCCAGCATATGCACAACACAGAAAAAAACGTGGAATCTTCTCCATAAAAATATGTGGCTCAGTTAAAATAGCTTCTAATCGTTCATCTCCAGGGATACACATCCAAGAGCACCGGGAAGTTGTATCTTTTTAGTAAGGAAAACAAGTTTCAATGGTTTTTTCCATATTTTTTTTTCCCCTAAGCATTTCCTCAATACCTCAAGTACTAGCTATTCTTATACCTTTCCCAGACCATAAAAAAAAAGGCAAAATAAAAGCCAAACAAAATACAAGAGGAATTGCCAGGAATGAGGAGTGCAATCTTATTTCCATGTTTCTCTAATAGATTAGTAATTTGTTGGCAGTGGCTTTGACAGAAAACAGATGGATGCAGCATTAAACACAATGAATGCAGCAGATGCTAGGCCAGCCCACATCAGCTGGACGTGTCAGGCAGCCAAGTTCAAGAGCCCACACTTTTCAAGTGGGTACAAGCCTGGCAACAGCGGCTGCACAATACTACTGAACAACTCCTCCCCTCCATATCTGAGGGATTTTTGATTCCAACTCCCCCTTGGCAGACTAGAATTGTACCCAGAGAGACTACATCTCTAATGCATGAGAAAAAACAATGCTGTAACAGGAATCAGGAGGAAAAAAAAAAAGTGTAATGAAGATAAAGTATAAAAAAGCTGACTAACAACCTGCCAAAGACAGATGTTCATACTTACTGCTGAAACCCTGGTCCACTTTGTTCAGGTTTGCTGAACAAAGTGCTCTGAGATCTTGCCATTTCTAGGCAAACAGAAAAGAGGGAAATTTGAGAACTACCTGTTAGCTTTGCTCTCTGCTTTAGAGACATAGATCAGATGCATCGTATTAAAAATAGCATCTTAGGATAGTTCTAGAATTTTTTACATGTGCACTTAACCATCAAGCTTTTCTTCCACAGACAATTTAAATGTGTTGTTCTGAATTCCTCTAAACTATTTTACCCAGGGGACTTCACTAAGACACAGCTGATTTAAGTCTTAGCTCCACAGGCTCTCGCATACATGGGTCTGGATTCAGAGGTCCAGACTCTCAAGATACTCAGGGCATCTCATCCTTAAGATGCTACCAATTTTAATTAAAATCGAGGATTAAAATCAGTGGGAGCTAGACAGCAAAGTGCTTTTGTGAAATGAGTCCAACATTAAAGGTTACAAGGCACAAATACTCAATTCATACTACTTTATCACGAGCAAAAGGGGGTTTAACTTATAGTGAAGCTCTGGGGAAACATATTCAGTAGTGATTTCCCTCTTTGTTATATCCCCACAGAACAGCTTTACTGCTGAATTGAGTAGGAAAAGTTAGGAAGAGACAGGATGTATTTCTGAGACATTTTACTGATCCACAGGAAGCTTTTCCCTGCCCCGGTCTTAAAAGATCCAACTGACTACGGCATCCGACTGCTCTCCAGAGTGCATTTAATGGACATTTTGCTGTGACAGCAGTCTGATGCTCGGGTCATAGACCAGGGCTTCATTAGCCCCCAAGCTAGATGTTGTCCAAATACAAATCAAAGAGATTCTTTCAGTAACAACTTCCATCCTTGCTCTGCTTTTCTTTCTTTTTTTTTTTTTTAATTTATTCTTGGGGACAGGAAAATGCTGGGATTTAATAAAAAATTAAAATTAGTGTTCTGTACTGCATGCTCCTGTGTTGTATCCCAGACACACACAGAAGTGTGGAGCCAAAGCCATTTATTATTTTTGTAGGAAATGGTTTCAGAGAATTGGACTAGGACCCAGTACAGAGCTGCTTCCTGGGAAAATACATTCTGCTCTTATTATAGATCTAAGTGTCATGCAAACACACAAAAATCAAATAAATCAACCATAGGCATGAAATGGATCATTCTGCTCTTATGAACTGGGGGCTAATACTTCCAATCCAAACTTAATGGTGTAGTCTTTACAATGGTGAGCAATTCCACTGCACACAGGACACTAGCCTTAAGCAATGGTTTTCAGGACAGCACATAGTGAAATCCAGTATTCAAAGCTGGATCAAAAGCTTAGTGTCCAGACTGCTTTGATGCATATATGAAAATACAAGTAGTCCTGTCAAATCCAGCCTAAGCTTAACAATATTCTGGAAGAAGGCCTATGTGAACAAAACATGGAAAACAAATCAGATCTGTGAGAATTACTTTAGTTTAATAAATTAAGAACTTGGTTTCAACCCAGGTAATTTTTAGTATATTTCCTATTTTGGCAGGAAAAGGCATATGGGATAACATTATTATATATTCATCATTTCTGGCATATGATTATGCTTTGTAATAGGGTATGTTAAGAGTTGCAATTACAGATTACTTTTATTTAAAATGAAAAAACGCTATTAAAACCTTAAATCCAGGTAAACACGTAACTTGGAATATATCACTATCATCATACCTGGATTTTATTAATGGTTAGATTAGCCTAGTTAAAATGTAGTATTCTTCTGGTCTAATTGTTACCTATAGAGCTGACAGTCTGCAAGGCCCTAATTTTATGATGATCAGCGCACAGAACCACTGGTACCTTCCAAACACTGGCAGAAGAACATGGTTTTCATCCATCACACTATTCACCAAACCCTTCTGAAGCGGCCTGTTAATGACAATGATGCTCATTTTCTTCCTGTCCCTCAAGTTCACTTTTTAATAGCAGTTTCTTCCTGACCATGACCCATAAAATCATTACATAGGCACTTTCATCTACAGAGGGAGGAAAAGAACTGCTGAACTCAAGCAAAAAAAGAAAGTAGTATTTGGCGTGTTACTTAAATGCATTGATTTAGTACAAAAACCTTTCCATTCAATCAGTGTGGATGGCTAATGTTTTACTGCACTTGACACCCACTATTCCCATGGTTCGGAATCTCAGAAGCAGCAGTACAGCTGGAAGTCAGGATAGCACATCATAAATCCACTGGATTTTTTACCAGTTAAGCTAGTTGCTCACTGTGCAGATAAAAATAAGCACTTGGACAGCATTTTATGGCCACAAAATGCTTTCCAAATAAAAGGAAAGCACCAGTCAACTGGAGTTAGGTAATTAATCTTCGCACATGGCTATAAGGCATTACTAGCCCCATTTTATAGTTAAGGAAGGCAAAGCAGAGAAATGAATCTACTTGCCTAAGTTGAAAGATGATGTAAAAGGCAGAGCCAGAATTAGAAACTGGGAAATCTTGGCTTGTAGCCCTGTGCTCAGAACACTAAACCAAACGCTACCCAGGGATGAAACAGAAAGGAGCATTGCATAGGGCAGCAACGCTCTTTGCAAACAAACATCAGAACTAGTTCTCAGAAACTGTGGAGACTAAAATAACCATCCTTACTAGCATAGGCCAGTCATTGAGCCCTACAGAAATTCCCATTGCTGGCTCAAGTCCTTTTTGAAACTTTTAAGTAAGAAAGCAATAGTAGGAAGTGCTGAAATAGAAAAGCTTCTTTATGTACCTCTAAAGAAAATACTGACCCTTATATATTCTGTGGCTTGACTTCAACTTCATTAAACCCCTAAACAGATGCATACTTTATAAAGGTTATCCATTAAAGGCAAAACAATAGACAAGTTCAAGGTTGTCCAGGGGCAGAAATTGTGTATTCTATTTTTGTTTTACTCCCCCACCAATTTTGTCAAACAAGCAAAATAAAAAGAACTGTCTCTCTCAGTCTAAAGGGTTAGTTAAGATTCACAAACCATATGCATTAGAGCTCAATATTCTATTTCCACAGTAGCCACTGTATTATTATGCTTGTTAGAAGACTTTACCCTCGAAGTCACCACGCAATTTCAGGTTGGCCTTGGGATTTCATCCAAGAAAAAAAGACTTATTTTGGGATTGGTGTTGTGACCCTTATTCCATGCTCGCTCAAATGCAGCCTCATCACAGAGATGACATGCTTGGGCTCCTAAACAATAGACCTGGCAATGCCACAGATTCATCACTTCCTTGCCTAATTTAGGTCACTATTTTTACACAGAGAAAGGTGCTAATAACAGAAACAGCTTCTTCCACAAGGTGCAGCTCCACCTTGGATAACAGCTTTATTTGTTTAGCCTTTTTTTTTTTTTTTTTAGGGAGTGTTGTGTGTGTGCTTCTGTTGTTTTTAACACACCAACCCACATATATGATACACATATATATAGAAAAAAAAAATTACTGTATCTATTATCAGGAAGCATTTTACCTTGTGGTCCATACTGGCTCATCTGAGGCCCATAAGTACCACTTGAATTACTCTGCTGAAAGCTACCAATTCCAGGATGCACTTGACCTCCAGGTGATGGGTGTGGTGACATGGAAGGTCCAGTTTGTTGAGGTCCATACTGTGACATTTGGGGGTTCCTCTGTATGCCTGCCATGAAACCTGACGGGAGAAAAGTGACAAAGCAAAAATTAATATTCAGGTAACGGTTCTTTGTTTTTAAAAAATCTTTGGCATTAAAGTAAACCAACCCTCTTTAGTTATCTCAGACTAAGAATACCCAGAAAACTGCTGTTGTTCATACAAACAAAACCAAACACATCTCCAAGTCAGCAAAGATGTCTCAACCACCAAAACCTACACATAAGGTTTGAAATCCTTTACTTGTAAAATAAAGACAGGGCAGTACTGCTTAGTTACAAATGGGTGTTAATTTTAAAATTAAAACAACTTTTAGGAAAAAAAATTAAAGGCAATTATATGCATTACCTAATTAGCAGTACTAGGGAATTTGCCTGATGACTTACGGTAGAGTATCACGTCTTCCAAAATTATATGTTGCTACCAAAATGCCTCACTTCAGCATATAGAAACCTACTGTAAATACTCCTCTGTTGCCAACAAACTCACCAGAGCTAAAATTTACCTCTGTGTGAAGACTAGTCTTACCAGCCAGAAATAACAGTTGTTTTGTTATGTATTTGTGCTCTAGGTCCTTCTTCTACTCTTTCCCCAGCACATTCTATGGCATTCTCTCCTTTTTCTTTTTTGCAAATGTATTAATGAATCCCAATTTAATTTAAGGTTCAAAAGCTACAGCAAGAGGCCTAGTGAAACGGTATAAAATTTAGAGGCTTCACATAAAGGAACAGAACTTATCCTATTAAATGAAGGAAGAAGAGGGTTTTGTGGTGGGGTTTTTGAAGTTTTCATGAACTGGGAAAAATGCTGCAATCCTGCCTGTGAAATGTCCGTGTAGGAGTGCTGGTTTTCTAATGTTTTATACCTTGAATGGTTTTAGTGCTGCTTCCAATGTTGAAGAGGATGTGCTGGAAAAGTTTAGGGATTTTTTTGTTTTTATTTCTGGAGGAAATCCGCTTTCTTTCCTGTTCTGCTTGCATATTAAATTTCATCTTTCCATTTCCCTGCGGGGCAAAACCCATGCGTACCACAGGCCAGCGCTGGCTGTGCTGCCATCGTGCCAAGTGAGGAGGGAGTCCCGGTGTGTGGCTGCCCAGTGGGATCAGGGCCCTGGCACTGCTGCATTCCGGCCCATCCAGCTGCCAGCCCAGGATCCCGCACTCTGGGGCCACAGAGAGCTGAAGCCTTACGTATCAAAGTTGCCCCTTTCCAATCTGCCCCGTTCCTTTTAGTGGCATGTGTGTGGGGAGGTGTGAACTTGAAAGCCAAGAGACACCTTGCCTGGCAGCACTAGTTACACCTTTCCCTACATGAGGGAGGGAATAATAGAAAGGTAGAACAACCAGAAGCTACTGATGGGAGGATCAGAAAAAGAAGGGAAAAGGGGAGAGAGAGGCAAAGGCAAGTTGTGAGGACAGACAGACATGGGTGACCAGGAGGAGGCAGAGGAGACAAAAGGATGACTCTCCCACAGGACCGGGGTGTCCTCCCACTGGTTAGCACCAAACATCACCACCCCCCTCCCCCAAACACTCAATGCCTGATTAATGAAAAGAGGTAATTTTTTCTGAGCCATAATCAGATGTGTGATCAAACTCGTAACTGAAAACACTGAGGTGCAGGTCATAAGGAGAAAAACCAGGAGATGAGATGACTCTGCACCCCTTGTGCCCAGTTCTTTCGTGCAACAAACAGCTCAACCTCTATTGTGCTAGAACTCCAACTGCAAGATTTGGCAGAATATGCATCAAGTTCTCCTGATCTTTGTGCAAGCCCCAAGACAAGGAACTTGATCACACCTGAACTGCTAAGTCAGAGCCTGGCACTTTCTCTGGAGGTAGAGCAGACATTGACACACGGCACAGAAAAAACTGAGTGCAAAATGGCAGCTTGGAAACTGGTCTGTACTGGTTGGAAAACTCCACACTTCTGCAAAGGAAAACTTGCATGACCTTCTCCATTTAGCTGTATTTTGGAATAGACCCTTTGATTTTTAAAACAGTTCTACCCTCGGTACAACTCTTATTACAAAGCCTATGTCTTCTGCTGACAGTGTTGGTAAGTAATTTAGAAACCTAATACAATCGTATGGCTGTATGAAATAAATGCCCATGTTCCTGACAGACATACACCATATATATCACACTTGTGGGATCCATTTGAATGAAAAAATTTGTACTGGTCACACTAAGATTTTTATTATAAAGACAGTGAAGTTACTCCTGTGTCTAGTACAAAAGTGAGGGGGGGGGTTTTCTGTTCACCTTTAAATCTATATGAGGCAACTTTCCAAACACTGTGCTAGTGATTAAGGTTTTTCAGCCCCATTATTATTGCAAGTAGTACTTTTCTTAACACCACAAGGAAGGGTGATACACTGAAAAGCTACTGGTACAGTAATTTCCAGTAGTGACACAGAAGGACTGCTGGTTGTTGAAGCTAATGGAGAACATGGACTAATGTCTAATGAAAAACATGGAGATTATCATTTTTAACCAGCTCTGCTGGTTGTCAAAAGGGCTTCTCAAGGCACCAGAGTAATAAGTAAAATAAGTGTTTGTACTCAAATGACCTCTTCTTCAGTAACCTCCTTCTCATTCATTTCAGATGCTGTGGAATGGACTGGGCAGCTATGTGTACAGTCATAAATAAAACATGCCAGGAAGAGAGTGGGGCCACTTGTGTCCATCCAGATAAACCTTCCCACTCAATCCTGGTAATCTTACCTGTATGACTTTTGTGCACAGTCCCTTGTCCTGCCTTATCCATGCTCTGGGCTGTGGCTCAGGGAGTGCTAATGGGCATTGGCCAAAACTAAGCTGAGGGCATGCCAGTAACTCAAGAGCACAGATAACTGTGTGATACTACTCAAACTCATGCTCTAGCCTTAGTTTAATAAAGATGTTGATTAACACAACAAAAAAGGAACACACTCCTAAACTGCTTCTGACGTGAGGCATTGGTTTCATCATCTCAGACGGTGTAAGATTCCTCTCAAATCAAGGCTGGCTTTGCTATCTTTCCTTGAAAGAAGATGAAGCATTAAGACAGGTAAAGAATTAAGGAAAAGGAATCCTGAAATTCAGGAAGAGTATCTATGCTATACTGTGTTCTGTTACTGTCTGTACGGTCCATGGAAGCATGGCGTCAAAACAAGACATGCTCTAATTTCCTTCCAGCGAGCAGAGGAGTCCTTTCAGCTACAGATATGATGTAGAGAAGCTAAGAACAGTTCTTACTGTGATCTGGATTCCATTACAACATAGAGGAGTCTATCCTCATCAACCTCCATGAGAGCCCAGTCAACATTCAGAGATCAGTGCATGAGTTTGAAGTATTTCAAATATTTGCAGACAGCTCAGATGTCTTAGAGAGAAAAGGGTTCCTGGTCAATACATTAACATGCATGCATCATAAAGAAAAAACAACATCAATTCTAAAAATCTTATCAGAAATGAAAGGGAGCAGCTGGCATACATTCATTTTTCCTTATTTACACACATTTTCCCTAGTGTTCAACTTCATTTTATAGCCGATACAAAAACAAATAAATTTTCTTCCACAAAATTAGATCTAAGATAAAAGTTTTCTTCTGTAAAGAAAGGAAGTAGAATTACATTAGAGGTGCACTGGAGTAATGGCAGTGGAGTGATTCAACAGCCAGACTGCATCTGACATGTCAACCCCTGTGACAACAAGGTGAGTTGTTCTGTCTTTTAAACTGCTAGGAAACAGCTATGAGTTAAGCCTTTAGAAACTGCAGTGACAACATACTCATCAGTGAACAAATCTACTCCCTTCCCTTAATATTAGTGATAAAAAGAGATAGAGGTGATGCTTTACATGCCATCACAACAAAACATTACTTATTGAAAAAACACTTGAGTGGGTTTTGGCAAACTAAGCTATTTCAGAAGTAGCTGAATAAAGTGACCCTGTCAGAAGCATTCTCCTCGTTTAGTTAGCTGTTATACTACATTTACATACGTGAAGAATGACTGTATTAAAAACATTTTAACAATGCAGAATCATCTTGGCAATTTTTTTTGTTCTCAGTGGAAGAGTAGCATACTATTAACAATTATCACACCATAGCAACAATAAAATATGTTTGCATGTTCAAATAGAACATACATACAGGGTTTAAAAATGGTCAGGAAGCATTTTATTTTTCTTCTTTCTTTTTAGCAAAATATAGAGAAAAAATATAAACTGAGCAATGCTTATGATAAAAGAGTTTCTGCTCCTTTGATGATGGAAAATACAAAAACGAAGCCTCTGTTGTCCTAAACAGCACTAACACCTGGTAATACACTATATATATATAGCCACATATATAATATAGCTAATACCACTTATGATGCCTTTTTAAAAACATTCAGAAACTTGTCTTTCCCTCAGGCATATATATACACAAAACAGATACACAACAGTAAATTACTAAAGCTTCATGAAATTATGCACTAAGGTTGTCTTAATTACATTTGTACGTTGACCAAGACAAAACCATCTGTTTCTTGAATACTATCTCCTTAGCACTACCCATGAAAAACACCTACTGAACGTGCTGGGTGCTGCTGTAAAATCTCAGACGGATTCTTCTGACATTTTAAAATCTTGGCTTGAATATGAAAAAACCTTACAGAAAAGTAGAAGCTCAAACAAAAAGGAAGTGACTACAAAGGAACAGGTTATTGCATATCAGTTGACAGACAGCAACTGTCCACTGGCACACACTTAACCCATGGTCAATGAGAGGTCTTTTGATTTAGCCAGGAGTAGTGCATTGATTTTCATGAATGAATTAAACCTGAAAACATGTGGAACACTTACTCATTTTAAGCTCACAAAAACGTTGGAGTTTACAGCGATAGCAGATCACCATTAACTTACACATCTGATAAATAAAAAATTAGGAAAGGTACGATATGCAACAGTATATTGTAAAAATGAACTTACCTAAGTAAAAAATACACAGGGCTATGGCTCTTTCTAGAGGGGCATGCTTAGTGACACAACTTGGGACGAAAACAACTGAGGAACCTTTCCGAATAAGGAATAAGGAAGTTCCCCTTGTTCAAGGGCAGAGGCTGAAGAAAGGGCTAGACAGGCTTATTACTCTGAAAATCATGGAATAAGAAAAGTAAAAACAGATTGGATGCATACAGTGTTCATCAACTAATTAGAGAAAAATAACATAAAATCTTGTACTTATGAATCAGCTCAAAAAAATTAAGTACGTGAAGAGATATTTTCCACTACCTCTAAAGGAAAAACTTGTGTGTGGGGAGAATCACAGAAATTTCCAATGCTTGGTATTTAAGCAAGGCACTGGTCAGTACCCTTGAGAAGAAAGAGCAAATGTTTGCACACCCATGACACAAGTTTTTGGCAGACCTTCCTTCCTCAGATAGCAGTTTGGGTTCTATCCACTCTCTCAGGATTTTCAACAGAGAATACAACAGAACTGCAATGGATCTAAAGCAGTGACTCCCATATCTAGCTCATCTGTGGACAAACAACACTGAGATAGATGTGTCAGGGTAAAACTAAACAAATGAAAAGCATTATTCTGTGATTTGGCACCCTGTTAGCATGGCAGGATGCTGAGGAACATCACAGTCAGACTGAAACACTGCCTAGCCCACCCATTTCAGATGGCAAGGACAGCTCAGGAAGGCTTTGGACTGATGAACCATGTCTGGGTTTTTGCCCAGCTAAACATGTCCACAGTCAGCACCTCAGAGCACTGCAAGGAAACATCCAACAGAACACAACACACACATTAATTGTTTTAGTAATTGAAAGAGTTGGTTATTCTCACATAAGCCGGTGATACCAGAACCCTAAATATGCAACCAGATTGTCTGCAGACTGTTGATGGTACTTGAATGAACATCTTCAAATGGTGTGGTCAAACCTGGAGATGTGTGGCTTACAGACAGCAGGAGCTAAGAAAATACTATTGTGCCATTGCTTATGGGAGGCCAGCTCTACCTGGCCATAAACTACTTACTGTCACAGGCAAAGAATGGCGTGGTACCTATCCCTAAGGTGCTACTTAAAATAAACACTGAGAAGGACACAGTGAGGGAGATTTAGGTACTGGAAAAAACCTAAGCAGACAAAAATGTTATACAGGTCTAAACAAATAACAGCAATTAAGAAACTGGTGAAGGTTTGACCCATGTATCAGAATACAAACCAAGTAAATCAAGTGAAATCATGTGGGTGGCATAAAAAAACCTGGTATCTAGAGCAAGCAGGCACAAGATTTCTTTACATTTGAGATACCCCATCTTACTTTCATTTTCCAGAAAGCAACCTTAATAACATATGCCCAGCTAGCCCTATGTTTGACACACACGAAGCATCTGACTTAGCAATATGCATCACAGGGTGATGGGTCGGTGAGCATGAGTGGCTGAGCCTGCAGTGTCAATCTCATTTAGACACTGCAAATACTAATTCTCAATATTCCTGTCCAGTTAATAGGCAGGTAAAAGAAATAAGAAATCAGATAAATAAAACACCTGCACTACACCAATGCAATATCTTCACATATAATATTTTATAAAAGCTAAAAAAAAAATATTTAAAATTTCTTCTTTCTTCTCCAATCACATTCTATTTTTAACAAAAAGTCCCAAAATGTTTTTAGGAGAAAGTTCTTTGAGAAAAAAGAGCAAATGTTTGCAAACCCATGATACAGTTTTTGGCAGACTTTCCTTCCTCAGACATTCTCTCTCTCAGTTCTTCTGAGAACTGTTCTTCTTCTAATGAACTGCTCTTCTTCTAATTAGAGGTTCTTCTAATTTTTCTCCATTAACCGTGAAAAAACATAATCAAGTTTCTACACTGAGCTCTTTTTTCAGCCCACATAAAATCCCACATAAACCATGTCATCTTCTCCAAGTCCATCAGAGCACCACTAAAACCATGCTGAAGTTCTCTAGGCTAGAGTAACAGTGACATGATTTCCCTCTGGTATCTGGACAATTTATTTTCACAATGGCATCTGCTAATATCTGCAGTACAACCACCACATTTCTTCACATCCATTCAACAAAGAATGTTTCTTTGCTTATGTGAAACAGCAATGGAAAACATCACCATAGCAAAATTAGTTCTTCCTGCAAAGATCACTGCAGTATTTCTCGTTTCCACAGAAAGACCAATGTTCTGTTTAAGAAAAAGTGCTGGACTGGTTTTCTTTTTCTTTGAAATTATTTTCTTATTATGCTTTAATATCTATCTTACAGTCTCCTCACTGTTTATTTGTCTGACTGCTTCTCTTCACAATGTGAATAGCTTTGGGGAAGATGGAAACTAATGACCTAGCTAAGGTTTTAACCCAGACCCCCTAGTGTTTTACCAGCTGTGCTATTAGGTTAACTGGCTGAATCTCCTCTGCTTCTCTCTCTGATATTACAAAACCCCAGTCTATGTATAGCATGCAATAATGTTTAAATTTTTCCCACCCCTAAACCTCCCTCTGCTACCGCCTAGCCTTGAAATTCATATAATCTATCATTGATAAATTAGAATCTGGGGAAGGATCAGACAGATTACCCAGATGGTAGCCAGGGAAGAAATACCCAACCTTTCCTAATGCAAACCTTGCATAACGCTCTCTGATGCAAATTTTAAGTGCTATACTGAGGACAAAGAAGGAAAGACATCTGTGGAGATGTTCATGCACAGACTAAACAAAAACCACATTGCTCATCCCCCATTTTTCACATAATTTGTTACTGTAATATACCTTACACAAGATGCTTTTACTATGGTGCTTGAAAAATCAGGGTCACAGTGACTTGCAGTACAAAAACGCCCACCCTGCCCTCCCAATTGCCCCCAAAGGGAATCCTGAATTTCAGTAGGTAGCTTGGGCTGCTAGAATTAATCTCAGCAGCAACATGAAAAATCTGAGGAGTCCGTCTGCTTTGTACAATCGACATTTGCTTAAGTTTTGCTAGTAACATGCACACTTAGGAAAATCACGGAGGAGAGCAAAGAAGGAACAGCATTTTATAATGTGTAATGTGCAAAGCCTGCAGGCTTAATGGTCTAAATCTCAGGTTTGAAAAATTTACCCTCCCCAGATACTGCTGTTCAAAGGTTCCTTGGATCAACTCAGATCTTCCTTTTCATGAAGTAAATATATTGAAGACCACTATATATATTTTTTGTGGACAAGACTAAAATATATGTGATGTGTCTTTTCTGTTGCACACATGTAAAATAAATCATAATGTTTCTTTCAAAAACACAAAATGAGTGTGTTGTCCCCAGTCCCAAAATGCCTTTGCCTCAGTCTTATTTTTACCATGATTTATGATTTGACTGATTTTTCCCTTCCTTGATTTGCAGCTGTTCCCTGATGAGTGTTTATTCTTTTGGGATCCTTTGGGATGGTAGGAATTATCCAGTGATAGCTATAAATATATACATTATATAGATTTCAACTCAGTGTCCTGTATATTAATTTAAAAAGACATAAAGGGTCTTAGATCAGAGGTTGTTTATCGTTACAGAAGCTTTATAAAAAGGTTAAGTTAGGTACTGAGGAAGTAGAGTGTCCTGACAACCATGGTGCTGCTGAACAGGAAGACCACAGGCAGCTCCCAGTTTATAGGCCACGATGGGAAGCTCTCCCAGGGACAGGGATCATACCCAGTAACTTTACATCAAGCGTGTGACACCAACATTGACTGTCACTCTGTCAAGTTCTTCATCAGTAACTGCTGTAGCTTATCGTGCTCCCTGAGCCCAGAGGCAGGGAATTTGATGGCTGCCTAATGAAGTCACAGGAAACTTTTCTATTGAGAAGTCTCTCTGCTGGCAACTGTATAAACTCTCTCAGAATAAGTGAATTCTGCTCCCTAATTTCAGAAAGAGAATCCCCAATTTAGTTTAAAAAATGAAATAAAGATTTATCTCCAAGTATAATGAGATTTAACATCAGCAAAAAGAGTGCAATGACCAGCTGCTAGTATACAAAATTTATTTGAGACCTCACTCTGGGTTTTGATTGTACAGATATTATTACCTACTTCACATTCTACTTCTGCAGTCTTGCTGTCTCCCAGCATGGCTTATCATATGTAAATCATACTCTTTTGTCCTCTGATTCTTCTTGCAGATGGCCTGCTGTATATTTAGTGTAGGCCACAACTAATCAGATCAACCTAAAGCTGAGACTGGCTACTGTATGTCTTAAATCCAAGTATAGTCTGAAACCAGTATCCTCAAATGGCGATTGACTTCTTTAAGAATTAACCTGTTTTGGCAGAGTTAATGTAATTTCTAATACTTTTGGCCAAGAAAACCAGGTCTTCCTGAAACACTTGAGAGACAAACAGACACAAAACTATGCACTCCACAACTCAGGGAGAAAAACAGTAACTTTTCATCCCAGTGATGTTGATTACTAATCAAAGTAGACATATTGTAAGCTTTTTTGCTGTGCATTGCTAATCAAAATAGCAAAGAAAAATAGCATGTACACATTTAAAAAAACTGCTCATCACACTGACACTGTATTTCAGTGCACTTCCACTTTTACAGTCAAATTAAAAATACAGAGGTAAAAACGAATGATGGCCCGATCTTTTTTAAAGACTGTCGCTAAATTCAGCACTCACTAAGTTGAGAAACTAATGTAGCTTTTTGAGTCACCGAAGAAGCTTAGTGCCTGGCTCTACTGCATGGCTCTGCCTTCACACACAGACCCTGCTCCGTGTACTCCTATGCATAATGTTCCTACTTCATCAAGTGACTTGAGATAAAAAAAGGATGTTTTACAGAGTTAGTGTGACAGTTTTAACTAAAACCTGCTTTTCCTCCTTACGCGATGCACTTTTTCTGCTTATTGAGGGCACAATTCCTCTAACCCCAGTTTTCCAGGCATGAAGATTTCCTCCCAGCCTGGCAATGTTCCTGCATACCAGACAGAGCTCACTGACCCACTTGGAGAACGCTGTGTGCAGAAGAGGCACTCAAACATACCTGTGGCTTTGCACTCTATGCATGTCTCAAGCATCTTTCTTTAAGAGCCTGAAACACTTCAGTCTACATCAAGTAAACTTATTACCAAGTCTGATTTAACCTTAAGTGGTGTCATCGTTAACATGGCAAGCAGAAGAATGTTAATGACAAGAATCGTTTTATTCTCTAGCTCCTCAGTGCTCTGAATAGATCCCAAATCCCCAAATGAGAGCAAAAAACGTATTCTCAGGGAAAAAGTCTTTTTAAGATATAAAAGCAAACTACAGTATCTTTTTTCTTGCAGTAAGAATTCTTTGATCTATTTTCTTCCTTCTGGATTCTCTTTTTAAGAAGAAAATAGATTTCAGGGGAAAGAATCTCTACCATCAAATGTCAGTATTAAGCCATAAATCTGATCAGGAATTGTAGGTGCAAAACACCTGATTGGTATTCTGTGTCTTCCACACAAGCAAAAACATTTATATTTTGTTAGAAGAAAATGCATGACAGTGGAATTTATGTGATGACTGTGCATAAATAAGTATGCCCAGAAAACAGTTAAAGGGGAGAAAAATACCTGTATGAAATCTAATGGGTAAATTAGGAAATTTTAGTTACATGAATTCAGTTGCTACTACTTAGTGTTTGTAGGGAAGCACAAAGAGAACATCAAAATGCCTGATCACATCCCATCTGTTACAACCTCTTACTGGATAACATCTTGACTGCCAAAAAAGCTATTTAAATTTACTACATTGCAGCTACTGATAAATATCACTTCTGTGAAGATCTAATACTAAATAAGGACAAGATCTGAGGATAAACCTTACAAGCAGTAGTGTCAGAAAGATCCAAACTTTGCTTAGTCTAACACCTGTACTATTAAGAGCGTGCAGTTTCTTACTCCTTGTCCCTGTCTGTGACATGTTTTTAATAGAGCACACAACTGTACAACACTCCTCAAAAGCTGGATGTCAACATGGAATGAAATAAAGGTACAACAGAAAGAATGACATAAAAAAGAAAAAAATGAAACGGTACTAGGAGAAGGTGATGGAGAAGGCAGCAACTTCTATTCAACAATTTCGGAGGTGCTTACTCCAGGCACTGTCCACATAGATCTGACAGGCACAGAATGCTGCCATGAAACTGCCTCCAGCAATGGAATACATTTTCCAGCACATCACAGCAGCTGCAACGGCATCAATTCTGCTTGCAATCCATGTCCAAAAAGAAAAGTTCTCAGTGGTCCTATTTCAGCATATCTCAAGGACTAATTAAATCCTCATTACTATCTTCTAATTATTCCAGTGCTCTGGGATTTCACTCAGCAAGTCCCCAATGGTGCATTAGATGAAAAGGGTTAAATAACCTGTGTTGATTTTGAGACTCCAGATCTATTTCAGACCTTTAGCATATCATCAGCATTATCATGAATATTTAACTATGTACCGCTGTGAAAATTATAAGGGGAAAACAATTAAAGATTTTTTAAAAATTAATTCTGACCCATATACATTTGCACTAATAAATAAGGTTTCTTTAAGTATCCCCATTATGAGAGTGCTTGCTAGAGTAATAATGTGAAGTCATTAACTGTTTTCATTAAATTCAATGGTTTTCAGGAGCTCCCAATTCATTATTTTAATATAAGACTGAAACCTGACATCTACATACCCAACTGCTTAAGCATGAAAATACTATTTAAAAGCAAGTAAGTTTTCTAAGCTTTTTCAAAATTACATAAGGAACCATTCATTCCTGCAGGGGTAAAAGTGCCTATTTCAACATCATTGTGACACATATTCTCCTAATAGTGCTTGCAGAGGTGAGTGTTCATAGAAGCAAACAGAAATCTTCATTAGTTTACAAAAGTAAGAATGGGAGTATAAGCTAATGGCCAGGACGAAGGTTTCTTTTTCAGGCTGCAGCTTCAGGAAACTAAATTAGGGGGTCAATTGGGATGTGCCGGGCTTCTATTTGATCCCTAGAAATAACTTCTAACTCACTATTCTGGCTACTAAGTACATCCTCAAAGTACAGCTTCCAAAACCCAAACAAATAAGTAGATACAGCTGAACACAGGGAACCCAAGCGGCTGTGTACCTCAAGTATTTGCCAAATGATTATGACAGCTGAGGTATTACTGCCGCCCTACCTCTGGGGCTGATGCCACAAAAGTCTATAAAGAGCTTTGACTTCAATAAACACAAAATATCAAACCCCTACTTTTGATCATATAAATGAAAGTCTGGCGTAAGTCTATCAGAAACGGAGAGCAAAACGTGCACCCTCCCCCCAAAAACACAGCAACTTTCGATGACTACCTCAATTAGTCATGACTACACTGTCATTATGGTAGCCCCAAGTAATGGTAATTGTTGGGATTCAACAGTGGCTAAACACACTCTCGCTTCTCCAAAAGACTTCTGACACCAGTCTGTCTCCGCAGCTGGCCGGCTCCAACAGTGCTTTAAGATGTATGGGACTTACTTCAAGTCCCAGTGCTTTCAAAGTCATGTGAGCTAAGAAATAGGTTATGTACATAATATAAATGCAATTTCTTGTTTCCTAGGTAGACAATGTGTGTTGGTAGAACTAAAACTACTTCACTGATTGGGCATCAAACAACAGTGGCCAGTTATCAGTTGTGGGACAAGAATAAAAGTGCCTAGAATAGCAGGCTACATTTACACTGAGCAGGTTCAAATGTTCTACAGCTTGAGCAGGACACGAAAAAATTAAAAATTATTTTTAAAAAGTAAGCATTTTAATGCTCATTACAGAAAGTATGAAGTAAGCTGTATAAAAAGAAGGCTGAGGAGAACAAAAAAAAATTCAATCCCCCAAGAAATTCCTATTACTGTGTATATGCACTACATTACTACTCCCCTACTTTCACACACAGAATGTACATCTAAAAACGTGGTCATTGCTTCATGCTGCATGGTATGACTGGTGATGCACAGTCTTAGGCAGGCAAACATAAAGATTCCAAATGGGTGTTGAGTAACCATGGAAAGCAGGTAAAATATAATCAAACACTTTGACAATAAAATAAGTGTAAACTTAATGGTTCAAGGTAGTGGTTTAGCATCCAAAAGTGCTGCAGCTCAGACCCCACCCATCGGTCAATCTTCATGATAGCTGGTAAATAACATTTTTTTCAAGTATTGAGAGCAGAAGATTCTGCTCAAGCAATGACTAGCAGTCTTTTGTCCACCCAATTTTCTCTCTAAACAAGGAAAGAAATGCTATACTAAGTGTGAAAACAAACAACTTTACCTTATCCTATGGAGTGTCTCTGGGTGTTTTGTTTTCATTTTCCTTTTTTTTTCTCTTTTTTTTTTTGGAGAAAGTGTATCAGTAAGCTGAGAGTTTAAATTACTGTAACAGATGCCCAAGGATCAGGTGTCCTTAGCAGCAACGATTTTCTGCTCAGGTTTTTATCAGTAAATGACAAGCACCTTCCCTTTGAGTCCCCATCATTCCCCCTCCTTCCTTTCTTCAAGTTCTGTTGAAACCAGTTCAAGCAAGCAAAGGAACCAACTAATGTAACAGCCTTTTTAAAAGGTGAAGTTTTCCATTTCAAAGGAGCCTCTAATCAATGGCAGGGCACAAAAGGGAATGCACGCATGTTTATGCGTACAGCACAGACTTTAGAGAAGCTTTGGGGAACGTGTTCTGCAAAATCAATATGACCTAGCTAGTTACAAATTTTGAATCTCCTGCATGAAACAAATGGACTTCTTGTACAAGCTGGGTCACAAGGATCATGCATATTACACCAGATTTTGTATATGAGGTGTGCAAAACCTGTAACATTCCTGAACACATTTTCTCTAAGAATATACCCACAATTCTCACTGCAAAGAGGAAAAAACAAACTAAATCAATCTGTAAATTTTATTTCTCTCACTGTTACTTACTTACTTGTTTGACTTCCCAATTATGGCAGCTGTCTTCTGTTTTACTTCTGAATAGGTATTCAGGTGTCCACCTCTCCTGACCATACAATGAACCACAGTTTTGCTCTGAAGCAGAACAGGTTCGACCTTTCCAGCTCTGTCAGGCCTAACTTGTCCCCCAAAGCCAGGTGAGGAACACACACTGCAGAAAAAATTATTACTGGGCAGTGTAACATTTTATGCCAAGACCCAGTTGTGTTAGGAAATGCACACATCTTTCTGAGATGTTTGAGTCTTCAAAGCCTCCATCCGATCCATTCTTGCTGCCTTGTGACGTTTCTATCCCAGAAAGCATCATATATTTGTATTGGGTACTGAGAGCATTCTTTTTTCCCCAAACATGTACATTTTTCTGATTTTTTTTAATGGGAAAATAAGTCCCTGCACTAACAACTGAGTATAAAGAATGACTGAAAAGGAAACAAAACAAATGAGCATGGAATTCTGTATTTCATGTTCTCATTAATCAGCATTCCTGGACGAGGGGACATTCAACCCAGAAAAATAGCAAAAATTAAGACTCTCTGCTCTTCTTTGTGAGTCCTCTTAGCTCCTCCTGGATGCTATCCCAGAAATTTGTCATTCTGTGAGTTCAACTTGTTTCACTGTGAGAAAACTTCTAGTATTTATGGTATCCCCATATGGTGCTACTTGGGATATTTCTGGAAGCAATTTTAGGAGGGGCATTTCATAAATAACTCCATGTTTATCACAGTTATCATGTGTCTGTTTTGCAAGCCTGTCACTGGCACATGTTAACCACTGCATGGACAGGATGCCCAGTTTACAGCAGTTGATCGCACGTATGGCCGTGCAACAAAGCTGCGACAACTATCTTCCATGAGCTAGGGAGAAAAGAGGTGAATGGAAAAAGGGCTTAAAGTTTATAAAAGGTAACTTTAATTTGAAAATGCTCTGTTTATTTTTGTGAGCACATGGTAGGGAGCACCCTTTTAGAACAGTGCTGTTGCCTGCAAGGTTTTCCATGGCAAGATTTCCAAATGTTTGAACCATTTGACCTAAATATTTGATTTCCCTTTATATTTAAAGATATTTTTATCCTAGAACGGGCTAGAGAACTATTGTGTCCATGCAAAGATATTAGAAATGACAATTCTAAGAATAGTGGCAAAACCGCTCATAGTTAGCACTCTTTCTCTACATCTTAATTCCAAGATAGACAACAAAGAGTTGTACTGTCCAGGACATGACTCAAGTATTTACAGAAACTGCCTTTATACCCTGGGCATTCACTGTATTTTGAGAAAACCTTGTTTTCTATTATAGTTTGGTAAAACCTGCTATTCAACTGCTCTTTCCCCGGAGACGGAAACCCCCCAAGCCTTTTACAATGAAGACTGTCATTATTTTCCCTGGGAAAAGAAAAGAAATACCAGGAAATCTCACATTGCTAATGTGCAACTTAAAATGAAGGCTGCATTTGGCACCAACTGAGAAAGCCCCAACACCTAACAAACCTCGGTCCTGTGGCATTGGTGACTGGCTCAAGGCAGGGTGGGAGCCGGATTCTGACTGGCTGCCAGGAGGCTGTGGTGGCATCTGACTGCCTGTAACACACAGAGAAAAAAGGGATAACAGACTTGCTTTTAGCATTTCAATGCACAAAACCAAGCATTGCTGCATTTTTCAACCACCAACATCAAAGAAAGTACCAGCTGTATAAGGTAAAGACAGAGCTCAACAGGTCTAGCTTTTTTCATACCTTTTTCTTTTTTTTTTCTTTTATTTTTTGAAACCCATGGAGGAAACATGCACAAACACATTTAGCAACAGGCATGGCGAAATGTTCAATTTCGCACTGAGCGAGTTCCCAACCTCACCAACATGATCCAATTTATAGCTGCAAATCTCCTGACACATATTTCTGTTAGAGAGTTTAACAAAATCCAAGTCTGCTGAACAATAGGGCTCATCCTGCCGAGCTTAAACTGGCCTCCAGCCAGGCAGACATGGACTGCTGCCAACAATATTACCAATGAAAATTTCGGTCAATACAAAAATTACTAACAACAACAGTTTAAAAAGTATTTCAATGAATCAGTGGTTTTAATATTGTTTGAATGTCCATGTAGAATATGGGAATAAAGAATAACATGTAGGCACACATGGTGAAAGTGAATGTTTGAAAGAGAGCAGACAGAAAAGGGGTATCTTATTCAAATAAAAGCAAAGGGAAGTTATTTATTAAAATAACTAAAATAACTAGCCCGAACAGACACATCCATTTTTATGACCTTGTTCAAAAGACATCCACTGCTGTCTACCCACCCAAACAAGAACAACACTCCCAGTGCTGTGAGGCTCAGAACACAAAATGTTCCCTTGCAATGTTAATAGATAATAAGGCAAGTGCTTATTGCACTGATGCAAGTCACTCCTCTGGGTCACCATTCAACACCGTGTCAACAAGGGAGGTTCATCTTACCAGCCTCCCAATGCCCCGAAGCCTTGTGCTTAAGTCAACCTGCCACAGCCCAAGCAGGAGGAAGAATGAGGCCTGGACATCCCCTAGGATTCCTCTTTGCTCTTGGTCTGAGACATGCCTGCTTGTGACAGCCCAAGAGGCTTGAAGACCACCTCAGGTTAGGCAGCAAATACACTTTAAGCATTTAGACACTTGCAGTGACGAGCACAGTATAAATAGCAGCAGACAGGTTTATATCCCTCATCCTCAAAAACTGTTCGGATTGTTTTCCATTTGAAAGAAATGGACAGAATAAAAACACAGGCAATAGATTTGTGCCTGCTGAGACTCATTTTCTCCTGCTCAGCAGCTGCCCTTCTGCAGTGGCAGGAGCAAGAATCCTGCGGACGGTCCTGGCACTGGGAGCCGGGCTGACAGCGGGGCAGTAGGGGCTGCCCTTTAGAGCGACCAAGGGCCCGGAGTTGGATACAAATGCAGGAAAGCAAATGTGTCTGCTCTGCCCCATCCACTTCCCATCCCCAAAGCCACCGGCTCTCAGCACCAACTCTGAAGAAAGGCCAGACTGATACAGAATAAAGAGAAAATCTATAAAATGTGGAGTGTAACCACTGCCTAGCTATTCAGATGAGGTGCTTTTGCACTAAAAACAGGACAGTCAACATTACTAGGAGCAGCTGTGACAACTGTCTCAGAGATGCAAATGCTGGACTAGAGGCAGAATTGCTCCTCCAAAAGACCAAACGTGCCACTCAGCGCCCAAGGCTTTGGGTTCCATGGCCCATTCACGAACTCTGAGGCATATGACAATAATAATGACAAATTCCAGCTTATGTTTTGATGTCACTCAAGAGCAGGCTGTGGAGATGGTAAGTGCCTGCATTATAATGAAAGCTTTCGGCTTGACAGGAAGGATTCAGTGACTCAAGACTGTAAACAAACAGCATTTCCATGTTAACACAGAGCACTGCCACTTCCACCGTGTATGCCCCAGGCACCACTATCAGACAGAGCACTTCAAGTATATGGGAACCATCTAAGATTTCTACAAACACTTAAAAAAAATAAATAATAAAGGCAGGGCTGCTCCTGACTGCACCGCATAGCTCTCAGCAGGATCCCTCCTTTAGGTGGACGCTTGGCAACTTTGAGAGAAGCTATAGTGCACAGAGTATCTATGATAGGCAACATATTTTGCATATTATACATGGTGTCTGGTTTTTTACATTGACAGTAACATCAGTTATCTGGCTGGATCCTTATCCTGTACAGGCAAATGTGCAAGCACAGACAGTGAAAGTAAAAGCCTAGAACAGTACCTGTACAACTTGTACAAAGAAATCAGTTTCATCTGCATCCTCAGTCAATACAGACTCAGGAGTTTTGCAGATTCACTGAAATTATCAGCCTCTGCAAACACTAGTGCTATTTTGTCAGTGTACTTCTATTTTTTCCTTATTAAACCAACTTCAAAGTAAAATTTCATAACATTTCATAAACACGACCAACTCTACACATATTCTAGCAAGTAACAAACTTACAAGAGAAGTATCCAGCACGCTAATTATCAGGGGGTGCTACAGATTATCCAGGTGCTGGACATGAAGGTACTGCATCAAAATGTTTTCAATCGAGCTGCCATTTTATTCTTAGAAGTGATGTGAAAGGTAAAAGGAGGTTAAGCACCCAAATACCTTTGAAGACTTGAACTGAACTCTTAATTTGGGTATCTAGCTCCTATTGATTGGGAGCTGATGACAGGACTTTAAAACCTTTGAAGATCCTGTCTGCCATGCTTTCTAAGTTTCTTTGTCATGAAAAGAAATGACCTTAAAGATTTTCCATTTCTTTCCTTTAAATGACAGTAATCCTTCTCTCTTTCAAACAGTATTGCATTTGTGTTTCTTGGAAGACACTTTAAATAATACATGAACAGACTTTTGTATTTTATTAGGGAAGGAAAATGTCTACAAAAGAAAAACAACCCTTTTTCGTTTTTAACATAAATTCTACAGCTATTTAAGAGAGAGAAAAAAAATCCAGTAATTTCTTTTTCACTGACAGACTACTGCCTCCTTTGACCCAGTGACACACAGAAGGAAGTTTAAACAGGGATGACCTTTTCCCATGTTTTGTATACCATTGTTGCCACATTGGTGAGATACTCCACCTGCCAAAATGTATGCAAAATGAATACTACAGATGTTTCACAATACTTCTATTATGCAAAACCACAGAAAATGCAATAATGCATGTTAAAGGGATAGAAGCTGCCACACTAGTTCTTTCCCCTATATTTAACAGAGGAGCAAAATGCTATTCAAAGTTATATAGCTATCTAGTAAAATTAATTGTTAAAACTACCAAAACCAGCAGTCTACCTAATATAGTATCTGCTATTTAAAATAAAAAAGGAGTCAGATGAAGAGGTAAGGGAATTAAAAAATGCATGCTTGTAAGCGGGGTTTCTATTTCTTAAATTATGTCGAACGCTTTTAAATTTTTGCACTTGGAAAATCTTCACTTCAAATGGAGTCAGGAGAGACTGCATGCTACCTTTGGAAAAGATGGACTGAGAAAAGTACTAAATAGCGACTGCATTAGGGCTACAGCCATGCAGTTAAAACTGTAAAAAGTAAATTCCTGAGGGCCAACATAGCAAGCAAGAGCAGACCTTTGGTATCCTGCTGAGGAGGGGTCCTTACAGTCCACATCAGCAATGTTTTGAAACATGCTGAGGGCTCTCTGCTCCCATCACTGTAATGATACTGGAGGATGCTTGACTGAGACACCCTGTACCAGCTGGACAATACCTCACAGAATTACGCCTGAACAACTGAATCAAGAAAACACTTTGGTGATAACAGGTTCCCTCTGGGAAATAACTAGTTAAAGGGGGAAGGAGGGATATAAGCACAGGAATTTTAAGATGCATGAGGAACTGAAGGGTGGGGGACTGATCACAGCCTGTGTTGAAAATGGAACACTAGTTTAAAGGAAAGGCAGAAGTCACAGATCTTGTGGGTTGTCTTTGGGACAATTCCCAAACTAATTTAGGAATTGAGAGCTATGACTGGATTAATGACATTGTGATCAATGTCATTAGGGAAAGTAGGGAATATTAGTCAATACAAAAGATGATCAAAATACTACCTAAGAAACCCTTGGTACCACCTTTTGGCCTGGATTATTAAAAATGCAAACATTTATATTCATGGATCAGAACCAGGCCTTTTATAACTGAAGAGCTGTAGATTATCAGGTAGTCATGGGAGAAGAAAAGGAAGGAAAAATCTGACCATATCTGTTGACCTAAAATGGTTATAGCCTACAAACAGGTATAACTAACCATGTGATGTGGCACTCAAAGAAACAAATTTATCACTAGGATAAATCAGGATTGTTTACAGTAGAGGTAAGGCAACACAACATCACTGCTGATGTGTCACTGGAGAGCCTTCATAAGGACAAACCCAGAAAGCCTAATGCAAACTGGAATGGTGCCACGATGCTAACCAGCATGAAATGACAGGAGGCTGAAAGTGTGAGTATTATTTTACGGCAAAATCTAGAGCGAGAATTTTGTAACTTCTTTCTAAAAACATATTTGAGGCTAAATATCAGGGAGGGAAAAGAGCATGATGATGTTTAGGAGGATAATCAAACCATTACTGGAATTTGAAACAACTTTGTTTTAGGAATAATGAGGTCCTGAAAATCTAGTGATTAAGATGAGATCTGATAAAATAACAGGATACTCATCACACAGTCAGTGTTACAATAAAGGCTCACAGACCAGAAGAGACATTCTGGGTCTTGGATCCCTACATCAGAAATGAAAGAACATAAGTAGGCTTCTATATGGGAGTGTTTCAAATGAGCTTTTCAGGAAATTGGAAGTGAGGTGCAAATGACTCAAAGGAAAGAAATTTTTCTGTGGGTAGCATAAAGGGAAACTGGTCATGTGTTTCATCTTATCAAGCCTATGACCCCTTAAGAAAAAAGATTATTTTCTTCCTTAATTTATGCATTGTAGCCAGGCTTCCTATTGTATCAACAGTATTTTTAAAATTACTTATTCATTCAAGTAAAAAGTAAGGGTTGTCTGCATATCCTCTCAAATTAAGACAAAAATATTAAAACCTTCCTCCTATCTATGCAGTAATCTGAGCACAGATGTTTTAAAAGGCCTGAGACATCAGGACCCTTTCAGATAGAGCAGCTGTGGCTGTGCTGGGGTATGGAGAGTCAAACACACTCAGACCAAGCCTTCTGGCTCTGCTCAGCACCACACTGCAGCTAATAACCCCTTGCAAAGCTGGTAATCCACTGCAGCCTGCTTACCAAGACAACTGCCACCTCCCTGACCCAGGAACTTAGGACCAAACCTAGAACCCTCCTGCCTTGGAATGCTTTTGGTGGCTGGCTGAGAGGCTCGCTGAAGGTGAGACTGCAAGAAGCTTATTTGTTCCACTGCAGCAGCGCAAAACTTCTGTACAAGCTTCTAAACAAGAAGCTTATCAACTTAAGCCAGATTTATGGATGCTCTTTATCATAAAATGTTATCAAGATTGTTGTCAGGCCTAGCCCTGATTTTCCATATTACCTCTTAAAACAAATGTATTATGCTTCAAAGACACAGATTCCCTAACATATGTGACTATCACAATCCACGTAAAATCAACTAGAAGTCAAAAACCCCACTTTGCTTCTCATGAAAGTGTAAAATTCTCAGATACCAACTCTCGAAAGTTACACTCTCACCTTCTTCTTCCTATCTATGTCACATTCACCATATCAGGGATGTGACAGAGTTTCAGAGAAATCACTGTAACTTAAGTGCTAAATTGCTCTCAGATCTCCATTAAAAAATGCAACAATGAACAAAGGGGCCTGGAGAACCCTAGCTCTGACTTTTCTCTGCACAAATGCAATAGCATAAACATCTTAATTTCATGAAAAGAAGCTACTTGTTTGACACGATACAACATTTAATTCAAAGCAAAGCCGACACTGACGGGATGAGGTAGCTAGTCAATATTTTGTTTCATCCTCATTACTCAGCATGTAGTCCCAAGGTAATACTTATGGAACACCATCCAAATGTCATCCTTACTACAGAATAATTCATTATATTATGGACTTCAAAAAAAAAGAATTAAGTAGCTGAAACTGGCATCTGTAAAATTAGACATCCAAGTTTTATTCCCAGGTTGTGTAAACTCTGAGTAAGGTATGAAGACTGTAACAAATACTCAGGAGTATGAAGTGAAATAATTGTTAGTACTGCCTGAACTGACGACGGTCTTGGTGGCAAGGGGCAAGAAAGAAAATATATTTTCCTCTGGAGAATATGTATCTTTTTCCTCTGGAGGGGAAGGGAGAGCAGCAGCAGACACTGCCAAGCAGGTCTGTTTCATCCATGCTCCATGCAGAAGTCACCTCTCTGTTGGGACCAAAGTGAAGCACTTTCTCCTGAGATTTTGGAAACAAGCCCAAAGCAAGCTGTCAATGGGAATCTTCAGAAGCCTGCGACTCACCCGAATAATGAGTGGCTTTCCAGTAGGTCACAGCAAGCACCTGTCTGCTGAGGACTATTCTTTTCCAACAAATTCCAAAATTCTGCTGCAAACCAGGAAGGCAGCAGAGCTCCTCAAAATTAAGGATGCATCATTTAATTATTTGTATAAATGAAGGCATAAATCAGTCTAAATCTAGGGATCACTGCTTCTCTATCCTCAGTAACATCCACCCCAGACCTGTAATTTCACTTTACAGTTATGAGAAGTTTCATTTGGGGGAATCAAATTCTTTCTGCTTTCACCTCCACCTAACTCCACGTCCATTTAATACATTATTTCCATTAAGCTCGAGAGAGTTTCCAGCCAAGGATATTTCTGTTGGAGGCCAGTCCTGAATGGTGCAGCCCAGGATAGCAACCAGTTAAATCTTTTCTAATCCCCACAGTCAGAAATGGTGGCTCACAGCGGCTGGCATGCAGGAACTGAATAGAGCAGGCAAGCTCGTATTTCTCTCACCAGGCCAAATTAATAAAAACAAAACCTGATTTCTCCTTCTCGTTTTCCTATTCTTCCTGTTCCCCAATATTTTTCCTTTCAAACAATTTTATTTTTTTTTTGTTTGAGAAGCCTAATGTTTGGCTGCCTTCTGAAGAAATGGGCACAGTGACAGATGAAAGGCCGTATTCATCGCCTAATTCAGAATAGGAAAAAACCGACTGCTGTGCATTTAAGATTCTAACAACCTTGCAATTTTGTAGAGCCGTTTTCCCCAACCCGTTCTTTTGAAGAAATCTGCTTTTATTCTGTTAATAACTAACCACAGTTGCAGCAGCATGGATCCGATTAGCAGTTCTTACGCTACAAAGGGGGTGGGGGGAGGCTGTGAACAGGGTTGCCAATTTGTCCACCTGGGTCCCCAGAAGAAAGATTAGATGAGGTGCTTGCTCCTTTCTTCCCCACTCGCTTGCTGCTCTGCACTAGACAGACCTCTTCAAAGCTCAGCCACTGACTTAATTTCTTTTTTCCCCCCCTCTAAAGTCTCGTTTAACCACCCCTCCACATGTTTTGCACTCTGTCACTGCGTCCCTCTAAAGCGATGGCGTGAATTGGGATGAGAGGGGTTGGGAGAGGCCGTGGCCACAGCTTGCCAGCGCTTCCTCTCACACCTCTACAGGGCCTCTGAATTGCTTTTAGATTTTGCAAATTATATTTTCTTAAATTTGTGCAAGCCACTGGAAAAAAGCATCTATGTTCTTCAGGGAATTAACCAGACCCTGTAGTCGTACTGTGATTTTCATTCTCTCCTTTTAATCCTTCCACAAAAATGGTAGTTTTGCTTGCATTTAGACTGAAGTAGAAGATTGTAAAGGGTTGCATGGATTTAGTAATCTGTAATTACTTGGGACACATCATTACATGTTTCTAGTAATTACATGTAATGCAAAAAGCATATACTTCAGCTAGATAAAAACCATTCTCAATTTTTTTATAAAATGTCAATTAAACAGAATATAAAATTGTAATTGATGCAAGTGCTAAATATCTAAAAGCTCTAACAAAGGAGAGGGTAGTATTTCTTTCTTATATTTGGCTCATTTCTTCCCTCCAGAAATGAAACCTACCCTGCCACACACCTGAAACTTAAAACTTCAGAATTCTATTTAGGGATTTAATCCAAGTTCCAAAAGGAAGAATTTCTCATTATCAATGCTCATTCTCTAGACTGCATTTATAACTAGGAGGAGATTTTTTTCTCTAAGGTGTTCCTCATTGTGTCAACTGCATTTGAGAGCCTGAGAAGCACAACAGATGTAGCAGACATACACTTCTAAAATTTGCCACCTAAGAAAAACGTTAACTCCTAACTTTAACATTGCCAAATTCTAACCAAACCACAGATCAATTTTCATTTAAGATACCTGCAGTGTGAAAACATGCAAGATACAGAACAAAGGGTCAATGTGAACTGAAATTGCTGTTTCTTATCCATATCTCTTTTCCCTTGATCCAGGCAAGTTTAACAATTTCTCAGAATCAGGCAGCACTAACCTGGAATACCATCAATGACGGAGTTTGAGTTCTCCCTGCTCCTCCCAGCTCTCTCAAGTTTAGCAAGCAGGGAAACTGGAGCAGCGCTATGTGGCAATGAACTATTTAGCTAGTCCTGCCTGCTACTCCTCGTACTAGATCACTGTCTGTAATTAAAAAACATTTTAGTAGCAAAATGTGTGTGCTCTCACTAATACTACCCTCAAAAGGAACAAACCCTCAGCTAATCTAGCTTTTCCTATTGTGTTATATTGCATATTACACAGCCCTGGTCGCAGCAATTCTCAGGAATGAGGGAGGAAAGGGCAAGTTGAATGCACAAAGGATAAAAGCACCTTGAGGCAAACCTGCTTCCAAAAACCATTTGGTGGGTCTGATCTCCCTAGAAGACAAGATCTATCATGCCATATTTCATCTTGCCCGACAACGATAAGCTCCAAAGACCGGTGCAGAAGCGAAGCAATTCTTCATGTATTTTTAATCAACCGAGAACTTTCATCTGGCGAGCTCCCTCCGCAAGGTCACACGCACCACGCGCAGCCACGTGCCTCTCATGCAGTTTGCAAACACCAACTCCTATGTCAGCTTCTGTTTGGAAGGGGGAGTATTAACATTAGCGACTCCTGGTTATATCATTTATAAACATGCAGATGTGGATTATTAAAGATTAATGCATTTTGGGATTGGTGTCGGCATTCCGTTTGTCTCACGCCGAAACCAATTCTGTTCTTCATTAGTCAACGACAACCCACATCACCCTGTTGTGGAAGAGAAATCAAAGGTGCAAGCGTGAATTGAGAATAAGTGATGAAACTGATTACTAAGAAACTTAACGGCTGTAATCAATCAACACATCACAATAATTTGAGCCCACTGTTATCTGAAGATGGGGAACAAACAGAAAAGCTTACCAACGGAGTGAATTGTTCTTTTGTGCTTGCTTTCTAAAAACCCACTTTGCAATTTGACTTCCCTATCTACCTACAGAGTGATGCTGTCAAAGGGCTGTTCAAATCTTTCAAGTTGCAGCTCAACCTGCATGAATTTTGTCTCCAAGGGGGAGAAAAGATATCTTGCTTTTCATTAATTTTTTAAAAAATTATTATCTGGAGGTAGTGAAAATGTTCTTCTTTTGAGGCACAGAATTAATTCAAGCCACATTTGCAATTGTTCAGACTCCTTCTTCTAAGGAGGGACACACCACGTATCTGTCTAGTCAAGTCTGACACTAACTATGAAGCATGAAGGCCACTTTAAATATCTCTCATGGCAGTGATACATACTCCACTGAAAAGCTGAAAACTGCAGCAGCCTATCCCATCACAGAAACCAAACCACTTATGACATTTATGCTCTATTTTATTTAGGTATAACAACCATCTGTCAACAACAACAAAAACACACTGATGGAGACGTGAGAGACTTTTCCCATTTGCTCATCAATCACTGCTTAGTATTGCAAAGGAGAAGGGAGTGAGAGACAACTTTTTAATTTATGATAAAACCCAAATTAATGCCCTATTTGCCAACACAAAGAAAGAGAGACAATCTATGTTTGTGTAGCCAAATAATGACAGAATAAAACCCCCCAAACATTCAAAAACAAATATACACCACTTAAAATTTCTTGTAGAAATGTAAGTGGCTTTAGAAAAAAGTTATAAAGAAATGCATAGGTTAATGATCAAATGTAAACAGTAATTGTCCAAGGTTGGCCTTAGAACATACACCTAAGACTAACAACAAACATACCTGTCAAATCTTGGCAGCTGTGGTTAAGTATATTTGAATTTTGTTACGTGAAGCAGAGCACATGCATAATTATGCAAATATGTTAACTGGATTCCAACAGCCCTCATACTCTAGATGGATTTGTACCAGCAGGGTGCTACCAGTGACTCACAGAGCTACAAGAAGTGGCCTGTCATACGTACGTGTGCTGCCACAGTGTCCACAGCAGCAGATGCCCTGCCATGCTGGCTGCTCAGCCATTGCCAGGATGGTAGAAACAGGCCTGGCAGGAATCAACAAAGAGGACAAACCAGATATGGGGCAGAGCACAGCTATGGGGATGCAAACGCCACTGATCTGGCCATCTGTGGGACGTGCTGGACAACTCTCAGCACTGGACTCTTCAGGATGTTCAGTCCATAGGGCAGAAGTGTTTGGCACAGGCTTAAGACAGCAATTAAACACTAAAACTGAAATGTGTGACTGTGAAATGTAAACACTGACACACCAGATATTAAGCAAGTGAAACCATTTGAAACTAAACCACGTAAACTAACCCTAAAAAATAACCACCCAGGGCATGCTTTTTTGGTGATTTACTGTTTCTCTACCTGATGCTTAACTTCGAGCCAATAAAAACCAGCAGGTTGATGCTGGTGGAATATGAAACCCTCTGTCATCATGAAAACCTAACAGGAGGAACTTGAACAGCGTGCCTCTGTCTCACTTCATCTCCTGCACCTGTTCTGCAAAGACCACCTCTGCAGAGAAGGACACCTCCCTGATCTCTGGCAAAATTGCAAGTATGATAGTTTTTATAGTGCCTTTTGCAGCATAGGCTCTCCTCATGAAACTTGATTGAGACTATTTAGTTATTTCATGAAGCCTTGAGACAACAGATTATTTATCAGTTGTGACCCGGTCTGAATTCTAATTGGTATCAGAGGTTAGACACTCCCTATGCTAGAAGCAATGCCTTGAGCTACAGTGCCTTACAATTTGCTTATTTTTTCATCCTTTGAAAAGACAGAAACACTCTAAGTGTTGTTCAAACCATTCAAAAGAAAGGGTTTTAAACCACTATTATGTGAAACATTCACATATTTCATTTGTAAGCATTCTAGATTTGCAAAACTGCTGATTAGATGTTTTGTGCACTAGAAGTGATTAAGAACATAGCTACGTCAATGGCATTTTGTGTTTTGGCTTTTTTCTGGTCTGGATGCCAATGAACAGCATGCATCTTCCTTGCAACAAGCTGTTGCAAGATTTTTGCCTCCGGAGAAGCCAAGGGGGAAACATTGATAGATGTGTTAAAATAATCTTTCCAGACAGGGGGATCATATCCATTTTACAAGGATATAATCCCCTCTTGTTTTGCAATCACTTTAGGGTATTTAAAACTTCAACAAAAAGCACAGTATTACAAATTCATACATTCATAGATTTGTTTGGGTTGGAATGGATCTTACAGTTCATCTAGTTCCAACCCTCCTCCCCCCTGTCATGGGTAGGGACAGCTTCCACTAGACCAGGTTGCTCAAAGCCTCATCCAACCTGGCCTGGAACACTTCTAGGGATGGGGCATCAACAGATTCTCTGGGCAACCTGTTCCAGTGCCTCACTACTCTTACAGCGAAGAACTTCTTCCCAATATCTAATCTAAACCTCCTTTCAGTTTAAAGCCATTCCCCCTTGACCTATTACTACATGTCTGTTTAAACAGTTCCTCTCCAGCCCTCCTGTAAGCCACCTGTAAGTGCTGGAAGGCTGCCTGCCATAAAGTCTCCCGAAGCCTTCTCTTCTTCAGGCTGAACAACCTCAGCTCTCTCAAGCCATCTTCTAGAAGAGGTGCTCCAGCCCTCTCATCACCTTCAGGGTCCTTCTCTGGACCTACTCCAGGTTCTTCTTGTGTTGGGCACCCCAGAGCTGGATGCAGAACTCCAGGTGGGGTCTCACCAGAGGAGAGCAGAGGGGCAGAATCCCCTCCCTGACCCTGCTGGCCACACTGCTTTTGAGGCAGCCCAGATCATGGTTGGCTCTTTGGGCTGCAAGTGCACATTGCTGGGTCTTGCTGAGCTTCTCCTCCACCAAAATCCCCAAGTCCTTCTCCTCAGGGAAGGGCCTCTCTCAATCCATTCTCTGCCCAGTCTCTATCTGTTGGGATTGCCCTGACCCAGGTGCCAGACCTTGCACTTGGCCTTGTTGAAGTTCATGAGGTTCACACAGCCCCACCCCTCAGGTCTGTGCAGGTCCCTGTGGATGCCACCCCTTCCCTCCGTGCGCCGACTGCGGCGCATGGCATCAGCAAACTCGCTGGGGTGCACTTGATCCCACTGTCCATGTCACCAACAAAGACATTAAACAGTGTTTATCACTTTCATGTAGTCTTCTCTCCCACAAATAATATTTAAAAGGGGTCCATGCCATGTAGCATACGAATAGTGGTGGTTCACAGGGTAAGTACATAGAAAAGCTCAATCCCAAAGAAAAGATGTTTCCAAATTCTTTTTTAAAACAAAATCTACAGTAAAATTATTGTTTTACTATAGTATATTCTGGAAACTGGTTCAACTGGTTCTTTTTTATAAGGTATGAAAGGAAGCATCATTCCTATTCAGAGTCTTGCAGTACAATGCCCATTTGGACTATGATAGACTGCTGCTCATGTTTTTCTTCTCGCAGCATTTTAGTCACACACATTGACTAACATGCACACGAAGACAAGATTTCCTGTTACTGTTCTGTCTGGGTATCCCATTTCCCTCTTGCTCCTTTTTTTTGCCTGGAGTGCTGGCTGTAATGCTGATGGATCCTGAAATTCAAGCAAGCTAACTGATCAATACAGATGTGGAAGACCTCCAGGTTTGCAGACAGTAGAGTTTAACACTGAATGGATCACATCCATTGGTTCACAGAATTACCAGAATTAAAAATTTGGGGTATTTTTAATCAGGGGAGGATGCTGACTGGTTAGCATAAATTAAAAAGTCTGGCAATAACACTCCTAAGACAGAGTATCCACAAATGGATCTCTTCCTGAAAATTGTAACTTCATCTGTATCCAAGCTCTTCAGTGAAAGAAGGCATCAGTCGTAATAAAAACAATGTAGTTGATGCTTAACACAGTGAAAATCAGCTTGTTTCTTTAGAAAGTACATGGAACGTGATAAAAGCACAAGTCAAAATACTGATCCATGTAAAAAAAAAAAAATTACATATTTCTAAAGGCAGCATTTGCTACTCGTTATTAGCACAGCATACCCTTCTGGACAGATAAAAATTGCTGTAGAGGTTTAAAAATAATAGAATCTATTAACTTGTACAAAATCTGCTTGTCCATCATGGGTTAAGGGATTCCTGGCCTATCAGCAATCTTTCACAGAACTCTTAATATTAAAAAATTTTTGCTGCTTACACCGCAAGGGAGAAAGAGCTGACAAAAGCCTTTGGCCAGTGAGATCAAAATTGGGGATGGGGGGAGAAAGGGGAGCTTAGCTTATTTACATTTTTGCTTTGTTAGTAAACTGGAATTGTTAGAGCAGGAGGGACAGGGAAAAAAAAAAAAAAGAGAAAAGTGAAATTAACAGCCTCTAAATCTTCTGGCAACAACAGTGCATTTTGATATGTGCTGTGTCAGCTTCCACTAATGGTTTAGGGTTGAATCAGGCACAGTTCAAGACCCAAAGCAGTGCAGGGCATCACATCTCATTCCTTGGAATAACATGTACCCTAATTATAAAGATGGCTACAAAATAAAGAGATCAGGATTTCTGGCAAAACAGAATAATGATCTACTTAAAAGGAAATCATAATGTCATTTTGAATCAGTAGAAATCATAGAAGAGTAGGATTTCAGCCCTGTAGTGAACATACATCTGAACAGGAAGTGTTCCCATTTTGAGAGAAAACACCTTTCTGACAAAATCCATCGAAGTTGCTTTTTCTGCTCTTAGGAGTTAATCTCCCTAGTCTATTCTGGTAATGCGAATGGAAACAAAGGCTGTATATGCATGTGCCACTTACCACACAAAATATCCATCCAGTATTTCAGAGAGCACAGGAAGGAAATGCCCACTGAGCTAGGGACGTGCCAATGTCAGTGCTGCCTGTGCCAGGCTGTTCCTGTGAAATTCGTGGCGTGCAGCAGAAAGCAATGCGGGGTGGCAGGCTTGCGGTGGGGTGCGGAGACAGCTTAAACAGGCAGTGGAAGAGAAGCAGCCATTTGGGAGGTTTAATAGGGGGCTGTTTGTTTGTCTGCCCTTTTGATGTTAAATTAGTTTTCAATTTTGTTGCAAGGAAGGAGCCATTGGGAAAAGGATGCTTCTCTTCCAGTAAACCCTGGGAAAGCAACACCTTTATTTTAACTGTCTTCCCACCAAGAACCCCCTGCAACATTTTGGCTTTCCCCAGCCATAGCTATCAGCAACACAACAGCTGCTCATTTTACAATGACTTGCTGGAGAGAGAATGATTGAAAGAGCCAATCTATGTCACATTGAGAAACTGTGGCATAACATCGCAGGAGGTAATAGGAGAGGAATGAGGTCAGAACAAACAACGGTAGGGTGAGAACAGAGAGGAAAATAGCAGAGAACAAAATTATTAAAGGCAAGGTGCTGTACTACACAATCTATGTTTAAAAACGGCTACAACCTGAATGCTGCAAACAGCCACAGAAATGCAAACAAGCTCTGTGTTACTTTTTCTTAGGGTCTCATGAATGCAGCTAATGATAAAAGCTACCAAAGTCCTTGTAATGAAGCACAATGGTGGGAACACACTTAGGTGAAAGCACAGTCTAATTCACATGGCTTGAAAGCCCCAGCACCCAGCAGCATCCCTCTATCACAGAGTTTTACATAGCAGCATTGCTCCTGTCGTTTTGTAGCTTGAGAAACGCAGCAGCAGCAGCAGCAGCAGCAGCAGCAGCAGCGATGCTACCACAGCTGCCTGGCTGCCCTCAGGAGAGTGCTGCCTTAGCTCACACCTGGGAATTCACCTTTAGCAAGAGCTGCAGAGACCAGAAGCTTGTCTGTGACAGGGAAACAGTGGAGGGTGATTTTGATTTAGCACCATTCATAAAAATCCTTCCTGAAAAAGAACCGCTTTTGTGTTACTGCAGCAGACCAGAAAACCACTGTGCAAAATGGTGGTACAGTTTGTATGTAGAGACAATGCTTTTCACTAGGTGAGTTATAAAAATGAGCTTTTGGGGCTCATCTGAAGTGATGAAGTGACTCTGACCCTGACCTCTGAGCCCATATCCCTTCTATTTTTACCCCATGGGGATCAAGTGGTAATAAAAGTTATTACTCTCCCCCTACACTCTTATGCTCATCCTTACATATCATGGCTACAATAAAGCTATTTTCAGTGTCACAACATTTTTTCCCTGTTCAGCAATCAGGCTGATAAAATGCCAATCCATTTACTGGCCTGAATCTGACTGTGGCAAAATGTTACTTTTTCAGCCAGGCGGACTATCTGGCTTCACTCAACAACAGAGATGGATTTCTATACCAAATACTGGAAATTATCTTGGAAATACAAAGCTACCACACTGCATACAATGCAAATACTCTGCCCCACTATTCCTGCTCCACTTGAGCTTGTGCTGCCAGTCAGAGCGGCTGGAGAGGGAAGAAATAACTGCAGGGCATGCACACAGCATCAGGGCTCAACATGCTCAGGCCACATTTAGTACTCAACATTCCTGTGTGCACTGAGCTTGCTTCCCTTTGCTTATCTAGTTTAACCTCTGCAGACAAACAGGCACAAACATTTTACACAGATACCTTTGTATCAAATACCGAAACACACGCTACCCTCTGAATTTTAACCAGCATTTGGTTTACAGCAACACTCAAATCACCTAACAAAAAGACACCTCTGCTTTTGTTTCTTGTAACTGAGCTCCATGTTTATTATTCCGTGGTTTTGTCAGCAACTGATGTTATCCCTAGGGTAATGTCAGCACTCTCCTACTCTTAGGAATTCCCCTAGTATTCAAAATGTCAGAAGATAATAAAAAAACTTGAGCATCAGGAAGAGAATAAACTCACCTGAAATACTAAATAAACATTGCTGCCTGACCCCCTGGAGTAAGGAACATGCCAGATTGGTGGGGATAAGGTAAGAACTGAAATTAATGTATGCCATTTTTTTCTTCTGGGTATCTTAACAGATTTCCACAAATTTCTGAATATACATGAATGACTGTGTGTCATACTCTAAATTGCACAAGAGAGCGAGTGGCAAGCATGCCACTGGTATTCCAATTATTACTGGTGGGGCTGAATCCCCAGTAACTTGTTAATCTTTGCAAATATTAAGAAATATCTCATACAATATTCTCTACTGATGTCCAAAATTACATTGTCACAATACAGGGTTGAAAAACCTCTGCCTCGTCCTGCAGGTCTGTAACCACCATATAAGCTCAACAGCCAAACCCAACAAAAATACACAGTTAGAACAAAAAAAGGATTGTAAATTATCAAGAGAAGTATGTGACTAATGACACAAAAACCAAACACAAAAACTACAGTTAAGTATTCACATTGCTTGGTGATAAAGACACGTATTGAACACCTATGGCGAGTCAAGCTCAGAATTTTGAGCATTCTGAGGGCTTGACAGCTGAAGTTTAGATGGGATTTACTCCCGCTCTAAGCATGCATTTTTTTCAGAAAAAGGCCCTGAAAAGGTAGGATTCTCAGAAAATAAGTTAGTTTGAAATACAGGAGTATTTATTTACGTATTTAATAAACCTACCAATTGCTTTAACTTTGTTTGTTAGAACCAACTTACCTGGAATACTCGCTGGAGAAATGGGACCAGATCTTGACTGGTTGCTTCCAACGGGTGAGCCTACAGGGGAAGGCGATGGACCCCCAGGGATGCCAGAGAGATGTGGAGAAGCATGAGGGGAAAACGGAGACTGTGCAGGGTTGCTCTGCTCCCCTTGGCTGCTTGTAGAGCCTGATGCACTAACAGCCGAGCTGAGGGTTGCTTCAGTTCCAGTCGGCAAGTCGTCAATGGATCCAGATAAATCCTGAGGAAAAATGAAGAAAGAACGTAAGTGCTTGCATGAATACTCAGGCCAGAGGACTCAAGAGCTGGCATGGCAATAGATCCATTTGTTTACTTATTGCAGCAGATAACTGAAAGGTTGTCTTCAACATGTAGTTAAATGATGGCAGAAAACAAGGATAGTATGCACAATTCTCTGCTTAATCTCTAATTCTTTTGAGAAAAAGAACAAGCAAGGGCAACAAATGAATTGGAACCAAATTCATTCAGCATTCAATTTAACCTTTTCCATCTGGATTAAGCTTTCAAAATTAATCCCAGAAATTCTGCCTGGGCATACCAAAACTAATGAAAATGATACATCAGTTTCACTTTTACACAGTATTTAATTTTGGGGTTTGCTACCATTACAATCACAGCTTATACTCTTCACTCCAAACTATTACCACAATGAGAGAAGAAGGGTTTAAAATACGCAGCCCTCTAACCCTCCCATGCAGCTCCTTTGCCTTGCAGCAGGGAGATGAGAAAAGGCCCAGCCCTCAGCAGCAGCACTGGATCTGCTGGCCACCAAGGAACAAGGACTGCTGCTTATTCACTTCCATCATATACCAGTGTACAGCTCACAGGTTCTCTTCAATTTCATCTGAATACAGTGCTGAACAGTTACTCCATTTTAGCTCATAACCGCTACATTTTCAATGAGAAATTTCCTCTGTAGATCACAGCACATCTGAATTCTAACTATGAACTGCTGGACATATTCCCTGAAGCTGTAACACAGGAATTATACTGGTCTTTGAATCTGTGGGAGTAATCAGAGGCTTTAAATAATTTTAAGATCAGATATAAAAAACCAAGAATGCTGTGACAAAGCAAGCACATGCTCCCCAACTGTCAAGAAAAATATTAATTCCTAAGCATCACAGAAAAACCTCATACAAACGGAAAGGTGCCAATATAGCTGTGCTTCTGTAGCTATTGGCAAGTCACAAGGAGCATGTTACTATGTTACTATTTCTATTAGCAAATTAAAGCTCAAAAAAGTAGCACGGAGCTAACTCACATATAAACCAGGTCATTAAGTGACCTCTGAGACTTGAAATAACTGGGATGACAGAGTGCATTACTTTGGTTGATCCTGACTTCATTTGTTTGGCTCATGCAAGTGGTTGCACCACAGACAGCAGGACCCCTTGTCCGAATGGCACAAAAAGAACTAAGTTCTGCTTGAGTAAAGAGCTCAGGAAGCAAAACCTTAGTGCTGCCTAATTTTCATAACAAAAACCGAAACTTTTTAGAAGTCACAGAACACGGATGAAATGCACACGTGGTGTACTTAGAGCCCTGTCCAACGATGACTACCTCCATTACAAGGGAGGCTCACAGCCAGGTTTCCCTAACAGACGGACATGGGCAGTCTTCCGAGGCACAGGAAGAGGAGGATTAACAGTTTAAGCGCTGCTAACACTCACTAGAAGCCACGTAGAACGCCGTGTGTTATTCCTCGTTGTGCGTAAGGGTAGGAAATACAAACCACCTGACTTAGCTCTCTGCAGGGCATCTTGCGGACCTTATTTCCAATGAGTTCCCACAAATACTTCAAGAACAACTCTTATCACAGTTAAATTTTGCTTTTTCTGACAAGCATGGAATTGTACCCCTATTTCATTAGGCATACGAAAAGCAAAAATTAAGGCTAAAACTTCAGTCTACATGTGGATGCTGCATTTACTCAAGAGTAGACTTCAAAATCCGTACAAATGGAAATTTAATTGTGAAGTGGGCAATAAACTATTTTCGTTGTTTCCTTTTTGGATCTATTAACTGTAGAAAATGTAAACAAGAAATAACACTGCTTGGTACTGCATAGAGCAACACTAGATATTTTTCATACTAGAATGTATTTGGCAAACAGGTAAGCAATTATTGCTTTTCCATACATAATATGGTATTCTCCTAAATGGAATCAAATCGCTGCTGTCGTCATGTGTAACAAATGCTGCAGGAAGTGCTGATAAAACAAATGCTGCTGAAAAGCATATAATAAACCTATGAAAACTGAATGCAGCAAAATAGAGCCTATTCTAAAGGAATATAAATTCTGTGTAAAAAACCAGATAGGCACCCAACTGATAGAAGATACAGAAAACATAGAGGTTTACGTTTAGAATAACAAAGATTTTAAAATGGTGTGTGGAGTAAAGCTTTCACGTGGGCTGGCAAGCCAAAGTACTTGACAGAACAGGTTTGCCAGAATAACGGAAAAGCCATGAAGAAATTAGCACTGTCCTTGATGAAATTATCTGCTGTTCAAAGGCTAAGGCAAGACTTTGGGACGGGAACGAAGTCAGGTCACATCGAATTCTCCAGCTTTCCACATGAGTGGAACAACTGGTGAGTCTCAGGCATTTTCTCAAGTGCCTGCTTTCCAGGAATTTCTTCACCCACCCGATGAAAATCCTTCATGAAGGTGGAAGGGGAAAGCTTGCATGACACCCTTCTATTTAAATTGTGAAGCCATGCCACCCTCATGCAGTGCAGGCTGAGGGAGCAGCCCGGTCACCACGGCACACCCACAGTCCCTTGGGCTCCCCACATGCGCTCAAGGGTAAGCACTGGGATTTTCTCCCAGGAATGGCAAACTTCACAATCACCACACCTGCTGAGGATGCTATGGTAGTGTTCACTCATCAGACTCGTCAAGAAAACCGAGAAAGAGGTTGCTCTCAGGATGGCACAAAAGACTGTTGCCTGTCTAGAAGTCTGGGCTGTGCCACACAGCCTCCTACCTTGCCCTCAAGTGGGCTATAATGAGAAATATCAGCTGTTCTGTACAGGGTGGTTTGGGGTTTTTTGTTTGTTTGGGGGGGTGTTTGTGTGTTTTGTTTTTGGGTTTTTTTTTCTTTTTTGTTAACATACACTTCAAGGCCTTACCTAGTCTTCTAAGGTAGAAAGCCTGAGCGGACGAGCAACTGGGAAACTTGCAGCATACGGAGGCTTTAGAAACACCTCTGTTAACTAAAAAAGCTAATTGGGAAATATAAAAGAAGGAGAAGAAAGACTTTATGTGAAGCACACCTGGACAGAAAGAGCAGAAGCCGGCTTTCTGTTCTCCTATTACCAGCATTTTAATGCTTACTTTTACCTCATTTTACAGAACAGTAGTGAAGTTGTGCAAATTCCACATCACAAACACTTATTTGTATATAAAACACTATACACACACACATTATATACGTAAATTACATGGATACACTTGCATTTACTTAGCACATCTATATGTAAAGCTATTAGAAAGCCTACTAATAGGAGAAATTCACAGCGGTTTAAGCATACAGCCTAGTTAACAAAGAAGCTCTGTAACTAATACTCCTCTAGAGGACAATTTAGTCAGCAGGGCACCAACTCTGTTCTTCTTTTATAAGTAGTATCAGATCTATGATGCCTGTAAAGAACAGAGAGACCTTACTTACTGCATCTCATTCAAACCAAGGCACCTTCAAGCTACAGTGCTTCCATTTATCTTGTTGGGAAGTTGGCAGGTTAGGTAATTGCTGGGATTCTTTTAAGGGGCTGAAGTCCCCATACCCTAAGGCATGCCTTAAATTTTGCCTCTTTTCAGAGGCTTTTTCTGGAAAGCACTTACTTCTTCCAGTAAAATCTAGCAAGTTTAGAATTACCAGTAGTCTTGTGTTTCTTACAGATCTGTTTCTTGTAATGTAATCCTATTATTCTTATCTATGGTATTTTTATGACTGTATTTTCAAATGTGACATCAAATCTAAGAAAAAATGAAAGACAAACTATTTCCCCCCTCCCATCACAAGTCTGTATTAAAGTTCTGTATTCTCTACGTCAGCTTTATATCCTGTATTATTCAGGACATTCCAACCAGCTTTCAAAGTTCATTTCCACATAATAACTTGATTACAAACTGAAATGTCCCCATGCAAGATTTATCTCTTTTAGCAAAGTGTTTTATCTTCAAGTATCTTCAGTTCTAGCCTCACCTTCCACCTATGCACGACCTTTTTTCATGCCCATCTGACAAGCACAAGAGCTAAAATGAACAAGATCACATTGTGCTTGGGATTATAATGTTATGCCTTCCTGGTGGTACGATCTTATCAGAGTGACAGGAGAGACACTCTTGAAACAGCACACCAATTTACTACCGCACTGTGGGCAGCAAGAGATAGAAGGAAGCAAATAGATTATATAGAGCCAGGAAACCCAAAGCTACAAAGAGATCACAGGGAAAAAAAGCCCTACAAACACCCATATATAATATAATAACAACTTACTCGAGGAACACACCTAGATCCAAGAAACAAGCAAAAGGGAGACGACAGTAGCTCAGCAATATCACCACAATTTTACACACTGAGTGCGACAGGATTACAGCATTCACTGTGCAGCAAAAATTTACACTGCAAACACTTCATGCAGTTGTCAGCTTTGCTTAGCAATGTCTCAGCAAAGACAAACCAAGATTTTACTAAGGGGATCCCTTGCTAAATACTTACAGTTGAAAAAGGATGAGCACCTTCTCAATAATCAGAAGAAGGAGAAAGTGTGGGGCCCCTTGCTAATGGAGTTCCTACGCCACTAAATTACAGCCTAAATTCTCTAAGAAGTTACGGCAGTTTGGGGCTCTCTTGCGGGGATTATGCAGAGCACATACAGCCTGTGATTTATTTAAATTTTCCAACTATTGCCTACCAGTTCCTTTATGCTCAGGGAGTAGAAGAAAAGCAGAGGTGTTCTGTCAATACTAAAATTTAAGACACACAAAACCTTTCTGTCTCCAAGAAGCTGAACCCCCTAGACTCTACCCTACAATCCATTGTGCTGGGATGAATCCCAGTGCTACATGTAGGGAACTGCATCAACTCACTGGCTGCAGGATCACAGCCTACTCATTCCATTCAGGCCTTCCTGCAGTATTTCCTTAGGATGGTACTGCTCAAAAGACAGGATCCTGCATGAAATATCCATCTCTTTAACAAGAATCGCCACTTTACAAGCAAAATTATATATACAAGCAAACATATTTCACATGTAAGTATGTAAATATATATTCAAACAGACATACACTCTGCTATTGTTTTGGAGCCATGGGGGATTACGAACAATATGCTCTGTAATTGAGATTAACTTTGAACAAATGATTTGGCTGACAAACACACATACGCACACAAAAGGAAAACCCACAATAGCTCTGTTTAAATTTCAAGATATTTGTAAGACCTCTTTTCATCACAAAGCAGCCTATAATAGCATGTTTCAAGAAGTCTTCCAAAGGCCCTGCTGGTCACATTGTGGAGGCAGCGAGTGAGCTAACAGCCTCCTAGCGCCTACACAACCGGAAAAATGCACAGGAGCAGCAATGATTGGGACCACGTGGAAAATTCTTTCATTTTCAAAGGCTGTTACCCACAACCTGGGTATCTTCCTTCCACGCCAGCTGCATAGGGACCTTCAGCTAAGCACAAAAAACTGTACCTAACACACATCCTTAAAAAACTGTTTAACAGGAGACAGCAGGGCTGCCATTAAATTTCTGCAAAAATTCCTTCTACACGCCTTTCTGAAATTAATTCTGGGGGAGAAAACAAGGTTCATTCTCTGAATCTTGTTGAATCAAGGTCTGGAGAAGGAAAAGTAAAGAAGATCACTTCTAGTACAAACACCTCTCAGAGGAAAAAGCTCGATTTCTATCGACAGGCACAACTCTACCTCAGAGCATGCTGTTGTAAGGAGAGGGCTTGTTTCACCTGCAAGACAAACACAAACTTTGACAATAGCTGGGCAGAGGTACTTCTTATGGTACTTTGTCATGTTACCTAGAATTCTTATGTAATTCCACTTACTATATGTTTCAGTGTTTTTAACCAGGTTTTTAACTTTAACCTCTATGTGATAAACTATTCATGCAATATTCTAAATGAAGGGAATTCTAAGTATATGATAAAAATACTAGCGTCTTGCACTAAATTTAGTGACAAAGAACAACTTGCTGGGGAAACACATTCCCTTCATTCTGTGGACCTCACATGCTTCCCAAAATAACTTGGTTACTGAACTGTGTTGCAAGTACTCTCTCTGATCAGAATCAAGAGCTTTCTCTGAGAAGTTATATAGGCAAGCTCCTGAGGATGCAAAAATCTTTTTCCCAAAAGCCCTATATTCACTCAAGCAACCAAGAAAAAGTGCAATCAAACAATGTAGTGCCAGTGCCCTGCCTGATACCTTTTCAATGTATGGGATCCTGGAACTAGATCTGTCTTCAAGAAATTATCCACAAAAAGCTGACTTGGAAAAACTTATTCAAATCACAGCTTACTACCTAATTGCTAAGCAAATGACTGTTCATTTAAAGAAAGAGTAATTTTTTACTACATTTGTTTAGCAAGCAAAGGATCTGTGCTTGTAAGAAACCTTACCTAAAAATAAAAATTGTTGACCTGGGGATACAGGAGTCCAAGAACAGAACATTACATGCCCGTATCTGTCAGACATGGGATGAGAAGAAGTTGCTAGGATGGATAAAATCGCATTTCTGCGTCTACAGTTATCCACAATGGGATCTTATTTGCTTGTCCAGACAAGAGCTTTACACCAAAGCAACTTAGGGCAGCTAGAAATTCAACACTGATGAGGCACCAGATGAAGGCCCCACCAGCCACACTCCTCCTTGCCCGCGCCGAGTGCCACTCACTGCAGGGTCCGCAGCTCCCTGGCAGTTACCAGGAAGGGGCACCTGAGTCCTACAGCAGCATCAAGTAACCTAACGGCACAAGAAAAAGTCACTGGTTTATAAACATTGACTCCCGTGTATGAACAATAAATACTAATGACCCATGTGCCATCAAAACAAATTGACAAAGTCTAACAAGGACTGTAAAGCGTAGGACACACAGCCTGTCTGACAAGGATACTTTTTTATATTGAAAATAAACAGTAAATCTCTAGAACAGAAAAACAGTAACACAGTATCTCTCAAGATACAAACTTCCCTGTTTATCTCTGAAGAAGAATGCTTAGCACGTAGAATTTCTGGAAATAAAATTTAAAAACAAAAAGCCATGAACCCTTAGGAGTCATTTGTTTCTTCAGTACTGTAGCAAAGAAAAATGCCCAGCTAACAACTCTTGTAGCTACAGCATCAGTCATTTATCATCAATAAATCATCAACTTTTAAAACAACCAAATCAATGAAAACGACAACAAATGGGCCTTACGAAGAAGGAAAGTTGTGTTTGCATAACAGCAATCTAATAAAATTCAGTTTATTCATACTACTTCCCATGCATAGTACTGTTCCCAAACATGATAAACCTAAGGGGTTTTTCATATAAAAAACAGTGAGGTGAGACATAACAACTTCCCTTTTTTGTGTCTCTTTGGATTACAACAATTTTCTAGATCATGTTGCCTCCACAGGGAGAAGACAGACTAAACTAGCAGGATAAAACAGAGGAAGCTGACTGAAGCAAAACATGTACTGATCCAAAATCTCTCAAGCTCACTGGAGAGCTTGCTCTTTTGGGGATCACTGTCCTTCTCCCTCTATGCAGCAAGCTTAGAATCTGGATGGCCACTGCACGACCACCCTGCTCACCAGCCCAGACAACTCTCCTAGCTCTGCTTCCAGCCATGCTGAATTCAGCATCAAAAAGTCATAGGGAAAACACCACGTGGCTGCTACTCCTCCCATTACCTACTTATTCTACTTTCACAGCTGATGTAGAAAGAAATCAGACTAAGTAAGCAAGGAGAGTACTAAATCACAAGAAAGACAAACACGGATTTAAGCAAAAGCATATGAGAAAGAACAAGACATTACTAAGAACATATAGGTCAGTAGATCTGAAAGAGACCAAACATTTTAGCAAGTGCAGCAGCAATATGCATTAGAAAGTATTGCTTACTCTCTTTATTCTATTTACTCTGGCTATCATACTTTGGAAATTTGCAGCACATGCAGTCAGACATAGACCATCTATCTTCGAGACTACATATTCAAAAACCTGGTATTGTGTGGGTGTGGCTCAAGCAGAAATGAACAAACAAAACTTCAGAATACCATAACGTGCAATGTGATAAAATTCACATCATGCCTCACCTGCACTACACCCACGAGACTGCAGTGCAGAGATTCTCAATAGGTCTGCGCAGGGCAGCTCACGTAGGAGAAGCTCTTTGAACATGACCACACAACCTCATGTGGCTGAATGTACCTTACTGTTTACTACTACAGACATACCCTGAGTCACAACACACTTATTTTGCAACTATTAATTGACATCTTTCTACATATGCTTCTCAGGCTATCCCACATGGCATCCAGAAGGCATTAACTGTGCTTTTAAATTTGGACCTACAATATTATCTGATTTGGAGACTGCAGTTGAGAGAATAGAGAAAGTGTTGGTCCAACAACCAACTGCCCACTGATCACTGAAAGCAGATACTGTCATGCCACAGTAAATTAGGCAAGTTGATAACAAGTGAGCTGTTCTGACAGCCCAAGGCCACCTATGCATGGAGTACGATAAAGGGCTTAAACAACTGATTGAACCTATACACCTGTATGCCCAAGGTTTAAAAACTCTTGATCTACAGCACTTGCCTTTTTTCTTTTTTTTTCATATTAATACCCTTTGTAGAGTTACGGTTTGATAAAAAAGTCTGTCCCAGCAGGTTACCGTGGGAATAAGGATCTACAAAACATAGTTTTTCATTAGCTTAGGGCTTGTGCATGCATCATACTGCGTCTCTTTCTTCTCTCTCCCACAACACCCTGTAACCAAATACCACAATTCAATGAGATGGTAAATAAGCCCCAGACACATCTTAAACTTCAAAAATACAGGTGCTCTGTTAACTTTCCATCTCTTCCTCTTGAATCAGAAGCAGAAAGGAGGAGAAAAATGTATACATCAAAAAGACTGATAAATGTTATGAAGACTTCCTTTTTAAGGAACTGAATAAAGTGACTTCCCTCAGAGAACAACACTAATTAATGAATTAAGTCTTATTTAAAATACTGGATATGCAGCATTATATTGCGGTAACAGGCAGAAATGAGTGCCATAAGGTTTACTTCAGTAAATTCAGCTTAATTTGCTACTTCAGGCTCATTGTCTCATCGTCATGCAAGAACCTCTCATCTCTGTTCCTTTCTCTTCATTTTTACTGAACCCAATGCGACTCAGTGGAGTGTAGTTTGACCATCAGTAAAGCACAAATGCATGGGGCTGTGATCACCCTGCTTCTGCTTTGCTCCTCACCCCCAGCTACACGCACAAACTGATGACTTCTTTCTGAGGTCTGTGGACCACAGCATCAAAGCCAAACAATTACTCTTCAAGAGCTGTTCACTCAACCCCTCCCACGAAAAGGTTGGAAAATGAAATCCAAGACAGTAAAAAAGCAGAAAATGAACTTTCACATTGTTTTTCACACATGCCTGAACATGGCCCCCACAGCACCCCAAGTTCTGGAATTCACATTTCTTTGCAGTAGTTCAGTACTTGCTGGACATGCTAAATAATTAAGCAGCCAGGGAACGTGGTATTTTGAGATGATACGGCTTTAACAAACTTGTGTAGAACTCAAGTCTCAGAAACCTCTATATAAATTTCAAAAGGCTTTTGAAATTCTATAAAAGTGTCTTGGCCTCAGTTTTCTTTTTGAAATAATGCCTTGATTAGCCAAGTAGGAAGCATAACTTGCAGCACTTCAACTGGGCATTAAGAAAAAATTCTGAAACACTGATACCCTCCCCCATCTACTGCTAAGCAACATTTTGGCATGGGAAGAGGTATCTCAAGGCTAAGATAGTGCCATGGTTGCCTTGATCACTGAGTGAACTAAGCTGAACTTTATTCAACAGGTTCATAATTTCAGGTGCACTCCCGAAATCCAGTAAATGAGGAGACACGTGGACCTGTCACTAGAGGAGTGTTAAACATTGTGGACTATGCAATCTACCAAAAAAACCCAACAGATCAACTACTACTGTTCTTTAATTAATATATCATACAAAGCAAAATCATCCATGCGGAATTTTGAGGGTTCTGTGTGCCTGAGCATGCTTCAGTGTTGCAGCTTTTGCTTATGATAGAGAGGATAGGGAATCCTGAGGTCCTTTAGATAAAGCTTGTAGTGGGTTGCTCTTCCAAAATTTTCCTTGCCTCTAAGGGAGGAGGTTGGTATTGCACAGAATTACCAATTGATTGCGATGCTAATAAAAGCCATCTGAAAAAATTCCAAGAAAGCATGGTTAGCATGTCCAGTGTACAGTAGTTGTGGTCTGCAAAAATGTGACTGCCACAATGGATGGACACTTGGTGGGGCCTTACTGGGCAGGGCGCTTCCATCTGCCTTTTTGTATGATGGTGCTTTACCCAGCCCTTCACCTGAGGTGCCAGTTGTCCTTCTCCAACACCTGCCAGGCTATGTCCCTGCTGCAGCTCCCTCCAGCAAGCATCACTGCAGTGCCACAGCCCACAGTGCACTTGTAAGCCACTAGTATAAAATATTTGTAATGCAATAAAAGGTAAATCCTTTCCCCATTGATCTCTATTTTTGTTGCCCTGAATTTTTAGAGTTTTCATAAATGGTGTGAAAAAACACATCAGGTAAAATGACAGAGGTGGAAAAAGAAAGAACTGCAGCTAGAAGCTTCTTTGAAAGAGGGTCTCCCAGGATCTTGTAAGGAAGTGATCCTTTGTTCTCCTCTCTGGCCGTTCCTGTTCCCCCATGGGAAGCCAAAAGAACTGCAGCTCTGGTCAATGGCTGCTTCCTGGTCCTTGCAAGATGGAGCAGAGACTTCAGCCCTGCCAGACCTGCAGTTGCAGCCCTACCTACTGCTGATTCTCCATCCTCCAAGCCTGTTTGAGCTTTGTAACACGGCTTAGGGAGCTGGGCCAAGAAGGCTTTTGGGGACCGTGTCTGATAGAAAGGTGGGAAAAGAGCCATTTGTATCAATGCATGATAAGTGCTACAGCTTGAGAAGAACCTGGTTCTTAACCTTATGAAAGTTTTGCTGCATGGCTTCTAAGGTCATTGCTGCTTTGCAGCAGCCTTTCCTAAGCTCCTCTCCTAGTTCCCTGTTCACGGTCTTCTATGCTGAATCCTACAAATAGGGCCAGTGTTTATACACTGCTGTCTTTCTTTAGAAAGACCACTACCTTTACCACAACTTCGAAGAAGATCTACCTAATGGAACTATCAAGCTACAGCTCATTTCAACCTCTAAGTTATTCATTAGATAGACCACCAAAAAAGAGGAAAAAAAAGCAAATCAGTAAGCTGGATCTTTACAAAGCCTCAAAATACTTCTAAAGGATGCTTGTCAGAACAAACAAATGTACCAAAGGAAGAAACAGCCTCATGAATTAAGTAAAAAAATAAATATAGGGAAAACATATGAAAATTTCAACAACCGTGCCGATCTGTTGCGAGCTGTATCCGTGCCAGTGGGCGGCCTCGGGGCACCGTAGGATTCCTCAGTGCAGTGCCAAGCTCCAGCAATATTGTTATGGTTAGAGAGGAATTTCTCACAAGAGCTAACAAAGGCAGAAGGTCATAAATAAACACAGCAGGATCGCCTTGTCAGTTCTCATTATTAGCGCTGCAGGCACTTGCTTTTCTATGGGCTGCTCACAGGTTCATTTAAGTGTAAGAGCTCCTCCTCAGAATTTCACATGCTCATAAATAAAGACAACATTTCATTAGAAAGAAAGGCACACCTAAGTTATTTTTTATTATGGAGGTTTTTTTACGCACACAGGGGCACATGTGCTTGAGCCGGCTGTGCTGCCGGCAGCCGCTCTATCCGTACACATCCTGCACTGGCCAAAACCTTACACTCGGCTAACCCAGAGCTGCAACACCCTTCTATGCTGGCCTCCATGACGCCGTGCAGGCCTCCCTCAGACCATGGTCATAATGAATGAGGAGAGCCTTACTACTGTAATAATGGTCACCAGAATTACATCTGGGCAGGAAATGAGGCTGAGCTCCTAAACTGATCCTGACGTGCATTATACAACTAGGAAAGCACAGCTGTGTGATCATTACTGCAATTATAAAGTGACATTTAGTGTTAATTTTCTTTTCTTAGTGAATTTTGAAACAGAGAGGGGGCAGGACCAGTAACCTTGGGAGTACAAATGTGCAAAAAAAGGAGATGAAAGTTTTTAAGAGTGCAAATGTTGAGTCTTCATCACCTGTCAGAGGTTTACAAACAGCAGAGTGAAAACACCTCGTATCTCCCATATAAACACCCACCTTTATCTATATTCACACCTGTATAAATGGGTGAAAAATAAGCTCTGTGTAAAACCAGACATGCTTGAAATAAATTAACACTATCATATAATGCATGCTGATTTCAAGTTGCAGATATAGTGCTTTTCAGAATATTAGGGGAAATCAAGAGATCAGCAATGCTATCTCTAGAGAGTTTTTATTTTCTACTTATTACCCTGGAATTAAAAAAAAAATGTAAAGATACTAATAAAGCTCAAAGATTCACAACCTTGGAAACACCACCAGTAAATAAAAAGTAAATAAAATAACAGGTCTTATGTTACACAGGAGATGCCTAGCAATGGGAAAAACACTTCTCGGTCACCATTCCTTCCAACACAAGAGAGGTGCTAGGGAATGTAATTACTCACCTGCCAACCCCACCCCTCAAAATACTGCTCCCTCCTGTGAACTGTACTGACCACTACTGTACCAGTACATTAACTGGTCGTGTCTATCCTTCTAGCTGGCTAAAATTTGACCGATGTTATTGTTACTATAAACTCAAATCCTCACCTTTTAAAGCAAACTACATGACTGACAAGCAAAAACCCTTGTCCCTTGCATGCTTTCTGTGAGAAGCTTGGGAAAACAATTTTCCTTCCAGTTTGCTTCCTATCCCATCACCTGCTATCAAAAGAAGTCGGGTTGTTAGTCCTGATGCACTGCAGCAGAAAAGCCATGTTCGGAGAACTGTTTCTCTGACCTGTGCAGCCCTTCATTCATCATTATCAACACCAGGAGCTGCTGAAACAGCCCTTGTGAAGGAAAAATCTCCCTGTTTAACTTCTAGAGGCTGCCAGCCCACTCCCTTTGGCCTCTGTGCTGAGGCAGGGTTTGTACCTCTGGCAGTGTGCTGCCGGCCATGCTGTGTGTGTGTCCCCTTTGCCCTGACAGGAGGGCAGCAGCCCCTCTCTCCTTCTGCCAGTGGGAACACACAGAGCCATTCTCCAAACAACTGACCCTAAACTGGTTTCTAGCAGACAGAATACCAAAGGGGCAAGGGAAGTTGCTTTCTTTCTGCACACCAGCAATGACGTGCTTCTTGGCTCCAGACTCCTTGAGAGGAAAGAGCTTCCGGAAGTGGAAGGAGCTGGAAGAAGGGACAACAGTTTGCAGCTGGTCACTTCCTCAGTTCCTCCTGATGAGTAGGCAAGGTGCTGCCAGGGCACAGGGCAGGCTGCAATCCCTTCTGCAAGCACAGAAATGGAGATGCTGCTCTATTTCTAGCCTCTTCCCTTTGCTCACTTTTTTCTTATTAATATTTTAAAAACATTTACATAGCAGACACGTTGCAATTAATTTATCTTCCCTGGTCAAAACACATTTACTTCTGCAGAAACACTCCTCTGCCACCCATTTCAAAAGAAGAGCTGGGTTTCAGCCCACTCACTCAAACATAGATTTGTATTAATTCTTGCGCCTCGTTAATTATTTCAGAAAAGGAGAATTCCTTACACAAGTTAGAGAGTGACCTAAACCTACAAACTGCTGTGTCCTATGAATGGCAATGGACAGAGACAAGGAGAAAGATGTTTTTCAGGGGTCTCTGCAGTGCTTTTAAGTCACACTGAGAAGAACTTCAGGTTTCCCAGACTCATTTTACTTTCTTTTTTTTTTTTAGTACCATCTTTTTTGTTCTTCAGTGGTTTTGGTCATATTTCAGTAGCACGATATCCATGGCTTTTTGAGACTTTTGGTATCTTAAACTTATTTTACACAGTTACACACTTGGAATTTTCTACAGAAAACATTATAGAAATATTTCAAGGACATCAAATTTCTAAGTTAAATTCATTAAATAGTTTGTCATATCCAGCACTATATTTCACTGCCATAGATGCACTACTGTGGAGTTTTTCCTCTAGGAGTGCAAAATATTTATTTTGTACAGTCTGAAAAAAGTAATTTTACATTTGTTAAGAGTATGAAAGAATTATGCAAAGAACAGTTGAGGAAGGGGAAAAAAAGCAGGAGGTATATTCTTCAGAAAAATTACAGAGGTATTTTCTTGTTACAAAATATAATTTGTTATTTTTCAATCAAAGAAAACTGCAAGGACACACTAAGAAGGTTGAACCAACTACTCTAAAAAATTATGAATGCCAAAAGATCACAAAAAGCACATTAATGTAAGAGTGTTGGCTCCCATTGACTGCTCAGGATTTTAATTTTGCTTTCCAAAGGGAGAAAACAGAGAAACAGAGAAGGCATCATTAGACTAAGTCCATCCTGCCTTGCCCTAATTTTTTAAGCTAAAACCCCCAAACTGTGTCCATGATCTGTATCGGTTTGTACCTGACCACTTCAGCTGTCCCTGACACTTGACCTGCTTCTGAAAAGCAAGAAGTCCAATTTAAGTCGACGGTCCTACAGGGAGGTAATGGTTTGACCCTTGTTCCCTCCACTGCAACCATTCCAATTCTCTAATGATTTCCCTGCAGGGTTCATTTACCAGTTCTGGGTCAAAGACCAGCACATCCACGAAGGCAAGGGGCAGCAGAAGCACTGCATGATGGATTTGAAAATAAGTGCATCGTAAAGGAAACCTCCATCAATTAGGGATGGCCTTTGAATTCAAAACAAAAGGAAGCAAAGTGCCAAGAATGGCTCAGTACAAACTTTACTAGAAATAAAGGAACTTATACATAATGTCTACTCTGCTCACTTTAGCAGCACATGATTTAGCAGACACATACGGTAAGAGATGCATTCTAGCCTAGGTGCAAAACCAGCAATCATCCTAGGGCAAACAGTCCCCCGTTCATCCTCAGAATAGATGGCCTTTTGCTCACTCTGGGCAACTGGGAAGTTGAAGGAATACACTATTCTATTCCATGCCAGCTTTTAGTACAGCTTAGTACTTCGGTATGTGCACCATGGCTTTAATCAGAAATATTAAGACCTGCTCTAACTAACTATGAAGCGAAATATTACCCAGGTCCACTTCCACTTTCTGGAATCTGTGGTTTAATTTACCTTTACAGGGAACTGCAAAACGACCAGTTATGAGTACATCTTTTCCATCCACCCAATATAATGCACATATTAAAAAGCTGCAGATTTCCTTCTTCTCCCAGTGCTTTTCAATATTGAAATGCACTACAGGGTTTTTTTGAAAGAAAGGTATGAGGAAGTCTACAGAAGGAGACAGTACAAAAGGAGATGCAGTAAGGGCATAAAAATATGAACAATGAAGAAAAAATGTATCTCTTGCTTGTAGTGAAAGATTGAGGGAAAAAAGAAAAACAGCAAACATGCAAATTAAAAAAAAATGAGAATGCTAAAAATAACTTTGAAGGAGGTCTCTGATGTCCTGTGTGAAGTGACCAGGCAAAGGCATGTTAACAACTCTGCTGATGCTAGAAGCCATGGCCATGACTAGTGGTCACTGAGCTCTCATCTAGTGAATTCTGCTTAGCTGTAACCATTAGGGAGCTATAGCCACACGTGTAACCCTTTTAATGCTATAGTTATAAGACCACCAAAATTAAAACATTAAAGAAATCCTACAAGTTGTGGTTTTGGTTTTTGGTGTTTTGTTGTGGGGTTTTTTTTGTTTGTTTATTCTTGTTTTTTAATGTTTTTAGTACATCTAAGCTTCTCTTCCCTATCTATTTTTGAAAGACAGGAGAAACTGCTTATCTGATATTCAAAATATGTTTGTTATCATGCTTCTTGCCAAGGCTTCTCAAACTTAATAGTGATTGAGACCTCATAAAAATACTCTCATTTTCCAAGAGTTCCAAGAAGCCTGAAAAGAAAGGACTTCATAGTGTTTCAACATAGCATCTGAAAACTACAAGTTGTCTTTTAAACTTCTGCCTGCCTGTGTGCACGAGTATCACATACTCTCTCCAATAATCTGCCCAATACAAATATGCGTGTATTCTTTTCCTGCACAAGAAGCATAGAAACCTATATTCTTGCTAAAACAGAGAGAAAGAAAAACATTACTTTCTCCAACAATACTTATCTGAAAAAAGAACACGACTGCTAAGACTGAAAACAGCCGAATTTAAACAGGGAGCAGAGAGATAAAATAATAAGGAAAACATTGCAATAGACAAACTTTTTACATCACACCTCTTCACAAATGCAAAATTTAGAAGCTACATAAAATCCTCAGCATTGAGCCCATCAAGCTTGCTGACCTTGAATCTCATGAATTACCTCCCAAAGTTTAGCATTTTCACTTCTATTTTGGCAAAAGTGAGGGATGGGCAACATCTGCTGGGATCTGAGCGAACGCGGTTTGTCTATGCAACCGGGCTGGCTGAGAATAAGTTCTTGCTGCCAACCACACCATATGTGACAGGAAAACTTTTGTTAATAAAAACCATATTGATGTACTTGTTAACGACTTGAACAGCCCAGTAATTGAATTTAAACCAGTTAACTATTCACCAGGGCTTCATCAGCCCACCTCCTTCATCTCCTCGAGCCCTGTGTTATTTCAAAGCAACTGGAAGAATTTTACAGCACCACCACCCTTCCCACCACAACCCTTTCACCATTATGCGTGCTCGGGAAGCCTACCATTTGAGCAGCTCATTTGAAGAGCTCTTAACTGCATTTCTGAAAGAACAAAGCAGTTTTATAACTGTCTCTATACAAACAGAAGGCACTTATCTCAGGGGCTCTCTTATTTTCAGTCCATCAATAAGTGACACCGATATGTTACAACTGGCTACCACCATGGAGACAAAGTGTGTCCATCCCTGACCTCAAAAGGATCAATCACATCAATGTTTCGATGAGGTTTGGGTTTTTTATTAAAGGGGATCAAGGAAAGAAACAAAGCTCCCCCAAAGTACACAGAATGTTTTAATGCGTAAGTTTTTCAATTTCCTCATCCGCAACATTATTTGAAAGCTGAATTACTAAAAGGTTGCAATTACAGAAAAATGGTTTTCAATAACTTTTTTCTGAAGTAGTAATTCTTTAATTTATTTTCCCTCATTTTTCATCAATTAAGTTTAATTTTTCCTGTGAGCCCACACAAGGGAGCTGACAATAAAAGCCTGATGCAGCAAACCTTTCTGGAGGCCCTTAAGCCAAGTGATTTCAGCTTATAATCAGAATTTGCTTGCATTCACAACTACCCCCTCACTATGGCTCCACTTCTGCTCAAAAGTGCGGTTTTGCAAGATTTCTTCTGGGCTGGCAACATTTTGCTTTTGTAGTTGTATGCCAAGAATGGCTCACTACAAACTTTACTAGAAATAAAGGAACTTATTTGTTTATTTTTGCTTTAATTCAATTACTCTGTGCAGCTCATTTATCTCACGCAGACCACAATTTACTATTGCCATTTATTTAAACGAATTCTGCATCTGATGAACTCCTTATTGGTGAGCACCTACAAAAAATGAAGACACTTCTCTCAGAGCAGTCCTTCTCCCTCCCTAAATTCAGGCAGGAACAGAAAAGCCAATAGTTGTCTTTAACTGTACACCAGGTCGCAGACCAAACAGTAATCGTACACATTGCAACAGATTTGCACAACATTTGGGCAGCATCTCAATGGATTGATAGCTTGTCCGCAGAGATGTGAACTTATCAACGTTCTGCTTAGTGTAGATATCCAGACAAGCAGTTGGCAGCAAGGTTTCTTCAGCACTAATTACATTCTTTTCCAAAAGTTCACCCTGCCTGGGTGTCCAGGTAATTGCAATTAAGGCAAGAATCTGGTAATTAGAAATTCAAGTGCCCTGCCAAGAACAATACACTTCCTCTTAACGTGCTGCCCAAAGTACTAATTCACTTGGAAAAGACAGAAGCTGATGTGAAGTGGCAGAGTAGATGTTGATTAAGCAACAACCACAGAAGTAAATTCCCTTCCCCCTAAAATAATTTAGGTTCTTAGAAAGTTTTTTATTACCTTTGAAACAAATAAAATAAATTTAAAAATCAAAATTCCAGGCTTCCAAACAGCAGCATTTTCTGTTCCCATGTCTGCTTAGAATTTCTGGACTGTCTTTCTTGAAGCTGAAAGTGCTGGTCATACTCCCCTTCCACCTCCCACTGAAAGCTAACTTTGCATCATGACTCAGCAATTACTGCTCACAGGCATTACTGAGTAAGTATCAAATTGCTCAGTAATTTCTGAAGTAAATTTAACACAGAACAACAAACACATTTTAAAAAAAGTATAAAGCAAAGCCACTCACAGTTTAGTGCTCTCACAGGATAGAAGGATACTACAATGTCCTCTAAATTCCAAGTTTTTTAATGGTATTGTTAGTTGGAAACGAATGGTTACTTTTTACTCTCCCTACACATTTCGTTCTAACTCATAGCTGTTCCTGTCAATTCAGAATAACATCTTTATCCCAAATCTTGAGTCTAGCCTCTTATAGTTAATACTACTTTTTTCTTTCAGGAAACACAAAAAGCCTTTCTCCATTGGGGATAAGAAAACTCTTATTGTGTGTATATTGTGTACATGTGTGTATGCGTATTTACACAGTTACACGAACACAGACATTTCTGTCCAAATCAAAGCCCTGGAATCATGTGCCTGGCTTTAGACATAGCTATGACTATTAATTTTTATCCAGCTGAGCAATCTGAAATTCAAAGATGGAAGACTCTAGGACGATGTTATTTAAAATTATTTGAAAAAAATGGGGTGGGGGAGAAATTCCCTCCCTCTTTCTGAGTAAAAATGTATACCAGGTCCACATTCATGCTAGATGAGTCAAGGAAAGTGCTCTCTCCAGTACTGCACTCTGTGGTTCCCAAATAGCTCCTTTCGGATGACATCACTACCTCTTCTAGTGTGCTACCCAGGCACTATCAAAGGAGCCTCTGTTGCCTTGTCTCGTGTTTCACCCACTGGAGGCTTCAATAAAATCCCATCACTGGGATTGATCTGGGGATCAAAAACCACCACAAGCATCACTCACAGAATCCAGAGTGCACTTCACAAACGGAGCCTAGAGCAGCACACAAAATGTGCATAGAGCCCTGATGGAAAACTATGAAAAGGAAAGGATGCTTTGAAATTTTCAAGTTTTGTTGTTGGTTTGCTTTCATAAAGCATTGCAAAAGCAGTACTGCTCCCCTCCCGCTCCCAATGTTTTTAAGTCTAAAAAACTACTCCATTCTCTCCTGACCTCTGTTTCCTATTGCCTTAGTGGGTTTCCAAGATTTCTTAGATCATAGCCAGACATAACTACTAAAGGAACAAGCTGAGATCATCAAAACCTCATGACTGAAACACTGAAAACAAAATAAAATGTACAGTTTTCACCACCCACCCCAGAAGTACATCAAGTGCACAGCAAGAGAAGCCTACAGTAAGAAATTACCTCTCACGCGCTGCAGCAAAGCCTCAGGAGCTAATAATACAAGAAATAAAACTGCTGTTTTGATTGATAGATCTGTTAAAGTTTCTTATCGCTTATTTCCAACAATGTCAGTCAAATATGTTTCATCTTTTATCAGTAACAAAATAAAGTTATTCTTGCCTGAGAATCTAAATTATAGATATTTACATGTAGAGAAATAGCACTAAGCTGAGCGACAATTGGGGACTAATGTTTTGCAATTGACCTAACAATGTATTGAAGAAAAAATAACAAAGATTAACTCTTACCATCTAACACTCTGTTCCTTCCTATAATTCATTTCAGGTGATCGTAAGCAAGTTGTTTAGTTCAGTATATTGGGTTTTAACTTAAGTAATCTTCCCCTTTACATCACGATACAATACAGAAATTAACTGTATGGATTTTTTGTTCATCTAACAGACAAATTTTACATATGTTACACAAGTATTTACATATATTTACATGTTTATGCAAATACACCCATTTGTATATATACAATACATGTAATGTAGTATTTGATTGGTAAAGCTGGGTTCTGAAAAATGGATCACTCTCAGCAAGGTTTTGCTGTTGTATCATAAGTGATTTTTATTTTCCTGGGCAAGTTAAAATCTATTGTTCAAGGAGTATTGAAATCCTCTAACCTGCATGCTGATTTCATAGTTACAACAGGCTGAAACTCATCGGATGCTTTGTAGATGGCGTAACAGTGAAAGTAGTGCTTTGCAGGGAATTTGGACTAGAAAAGCCTGGAAAAAGTTAGGAGCCTTATCCTCCTTGTATATACACACACTTACACAGAAGCAGATGAACAGCTGACTGCGTCCACGCAATTGGGTAAGATCATTTCCCAAGGTGCTGACACTGTCTGCACACAAGCAGGGCTGGGCCCCATTCCCTTCCCAATTGCAGGGGTACATCACAACCCAGAGAACGAGAGAAAACTCTAAGAGGCCACAAACCACAAAAATAGCAGAAGAATTTAGACCAAAAGAAAGGGATTTGTCATGTCAGAAGTTAGCAGATCCCAGGCTGATGGCATGTGTAGGTCCATCCTGCTGCTTCTGAACACCTGCTGGAGGGACCCATTCCCACCTGGGTCCCACGATGAGCAGCAGCTCTCCCACACCTTTCCACAGCCTCTTCTGTGTGCTGCTGGACTAGGACTGCAACTTACACTACCCCAGACCACAGTGTAACAATGTTATCTCCAGCAGCTCTGCAGGGATGTTAAAGACCTCAACAGTGTGCCAAGCACTGGCCGTGCTCCCCAGTGCTGACTGCTGTCAGGCGTATCCCACCCCAAGAAGCAAAACTGCCTGGATTTCTCTCCGGACCACAAAATCCATTTCTTTTATATTAAATATTTTATCACAAACTAGGTAATGTAGAATAAACTTTCTCTTGTAACATCCTTTAAAATGGTTAATAAGGGATTTTTAGAAGTTAAGATTTTTCTGTGTAACACTCCATAAAACAGTAACAGAGCATTTTATTGCTTCTTTCTTCAAAGATGCACAGCTTTTGTGAGAGCTGCATCCATTCAAGTAATGGAAAGAAGCCAAGGTGAAACCAGAGGCACTTACATTTTGAAATCCAAATCATCACTTTAGAAAAATTATACTAACCAGCACATAGCAATATAAATTGCTCTATAAAAGCAGCAAACTGCCTTATAAACTGCTCTTTAAAAACTAACTTTAGAAAAAAAAAAAAAGGTTAACAATGGGCTACATAGCTGTAAAGTAAGTTGCCAGTCCCCAACCAAGATGATGAAAATCAGCCATAAAGAAATTTTGGTGAACAGCAGAAAGAACAAGGTGATGTATATATTTGGGGGAGTGATCAGGCCTTGCAAACTCTACTTCAGCAGCAGAGTACATGTAAAACACCACATCCATCTCAGGCTGGCATCCAGTTCACCAGGCATGGTATTCAAGACAAATTCATTATCATTCAATAATAATGACTCAAGAGCCAGTATTTTCTGGGAAAAACCCAGATTTACTGCGATGGACAAGCAGCAGACTGCCAGCAGTTAGACAGGTGTGGGGACAAGTCAACCATACCACAGATAATCTCCTCCATTTTATAAAGGTTCTGCTGTAACACAGACAGATATCTCATTTTCGTAACTTCAGATTGAAGTCCTTTCCAAAAACCTCTCTGACATCTTTGTGAAACAGACTCCAGATTTTTTTCTGAACCACAGGAAAAGGCTCGTGTAAACGCAAAGAATGACACAACAGGAAAATTACTGGACACCTTCACTGTTTCTCATTAGCTAATTTTTTTTTTTTAAAGAAGATACAGTTTCTAATGACCTTCCCACCCAAAGGGTAAGAGCTTTGTCACTTGTGAGTTATTTGTATACTCTTGCTAATTGTATCGGTACACTCCTCCAACCGTTATGAATATTCATTTTATCTCACTTCTCTCTCTGTGCACTTATTAACTGTATAACACAAATACTCGAGAGATTTTGCGTGTGTGTGTATATAGGCATGTGTGTGTGTGATACTATTTATGTAAATCTATAGCTGACCTGTGCACACAAACCACTATTCGCTGGTGGTACCACAGCCCTTAGAAACAAGGTTTTAAAGGTCTGAATGGCAACAGAAATTGCAAAGGTTCCAAATAACCAAATTTCGCCTCAAACAAAACCAGTTCCTTGTACAACAATTTTCTTACTAAGGATATGAACTCACCAAGCATTTCTTATCATTATTGTTACTATTATTTACTGAGCACTAAACTGTGTTTTGTCTTATAGATTTAAATTAAGAAAGTAAGCTGCCTAAAAGACCGCATCTTGTCATGTTTGCTTCTATCTGCTGCTACAGTTTTAAAGCACATTTCCCTTTATTTCACTTTTCCACAAGCCATAAAAAAACTCATTTCTAATTCATCCGTTCGTTCAGCTTAACCTCTCTTCTCAGCAATTAAAGCACTCTGCGCATCCCTCATCTATCACACAGCCAGCTAAATAATGCATTGCGTCCTCCGCTCATCTTTTATCATCCCAAATGACAGGTATTAGCATATCTCCCCAGTCAATTACAGTGCAGCGGAATAATCACAGCATAATTGGGCGAAAGCCACTCTAATCACCAACCCTGCAAACTCGCAGAATAAAAACTGAGTGGCAGTTCAGACAGGCCTTGCTCTTGTCCATGACTCCAGCCAACAGGCTTGGCAGGTCTCCACATCCTTCTGCTTTTCCAAACTCGTTCGTTGGGGCTAAACTTCTCAGCACACACACACGCAACCCGTTTGGGTTTTCTTAAAGGAAGACCAGGGCATTGACAAATATTACCCAAAGACTTTTTGCTAACAAATGCCAGTCTGGAATACAGCACAGATGTTTTCTGCCCTTCAGATCATCCAGCGGGGCTCTGCTTTATAGACTAGCTTTGACAGATGGGTTTGTTGCTCGAGGTAGAAAGTTTTATATTTCATGTTAGAGCAAGCAGAATTTCTTTTCCTTTAAGTATAAAGGATTTATGAGATCTAACACAGTTAGGTACTGCTTTAGATGGTGCTGCTTACTGCAGACATTAGCCTTCTGGTTTTCAACACTAGTGAGATGCCCACAAAGCATAATTTTTATTTGTTGTCTGCTTAATACATCAAGATTAAAATCCTACATATGTATTTGAACATAAAATGAGCATTTCACTTGCTAAACAAAGAGACAAAAAGAAATTAACATCACATTGCTGTCTCCTGTGCTCAATCTGAGCAAATGAGAGTATCAACAGAATTTTGCCATGGCCATTACGCCAAGTTAAGGCTAACAGGCTCCTGGATGTGTGCCCTTCCCACAGCTCTCAAGTTGGTGGTGCAGGACTAACTTCAGGTGAGCTGCTTGCTCTGAGACTTCCCCATTCTAGCATGCAGAGCCATGTTCTCATGAAGGAGCTACCTGTGGGTGGTGGTGGGACCATCCCAGGCCTGGGTGTACTCCTGGGATCTGCTTACCCTACACGGCAGGAATACATCAGCTCTGCAGTCTGGGATCATCCCAACAGTTGGAAGTTGAGGGCATGAATCGTGCCCTGGGAAATCAGGATACAAATTGAATTCAAAAGAAGATTTTCCACAATATTACATCAGCACAGTTGAAATTTTCGAACGTATTACAAACAGGGAGAAAGTAATCTGAAATCTAACAGCCAAGTTATCTTTGAAATTCTAAGTGAGAAGTAATAAATTTGTGCTGTTGTCATCACTGCTAGCAGACTCGGGTTAAGCATATTTTCTAGCTCAGTCCCAAAGACAGAAAGAAATGCTACTAAAGAAAAAGAGCAGTTAGACATATAACCAGACCATTAGCATAGTGCATTCCTGCTGTTTGGTTAGCAGTGTGCATAACTACAAATTTTAACCAGTGTAAGGTTAAATAGCACATAATGACAAAAAATCAAGACTTTCTGGAAGCAAACTTTAGGCAAGCTACATACCTATTTCAGTCTAAAGGGAGGGGGTTGCTTTCACTTCCTTGTACTAAATACTTGAGAGCTTACACATTATTTTAGCTAGAACACATCATCATTTTAAAAGAGCATTTAATGTTTCATCTTCTTCCTAACCTTTTTGCTCCTTTGTTTTCTCTAAACTGCTTTCAAGTTTCTACCCCAGCATAATTTCTTTTTCATTGGCAGATTAATACCAGATACATTTAATCAGTGGTGATCTTCCCATCCTTGCTTTCCAAAATGGAGCTGAACAAGATAGGGAGGCTTTTTTCTATTTTATTAAATTCATTTTGTGTAACATCTCATTATATTTCTGTGTACCAGCACTGCTCCATACAGTGCAGCTATGGGAACAATTTGGTATTAAACCCCTGTTACAAAGCTGGGAAGGGAAGAATAAAAGCTTGTGTATAGGACAAAGAGAAATACCTTCCTTACCCCCATGTCTTCCATAAGATCTATACTACTGATTTTCCACACACAGGCTGCTGCAACCACAGCACAAGTGAGAAGGGCAAAGTAAGGCTTGAGACTGTTTCACAGTGGAAGTGTTGGTGGAGGATCTGTTTCTGTCCCCTGAATGGACCTGAGTGTTCACAAAGATGTGGTAACTATTCAGCTTTCTGTGCTGCTTCTTTCTTCTGTGCCACCACAGAGTGTCAGAGACTGAAATATTATAGTCTATGACTTAAACATTTTCTGAAAGGACTTTTAAAACTGTATTACAAAAGCTGCAGAGAAGACTACTGCACCCTGGATGGGCCCTGACTGAGGCCTTGCACCGCTCGCTGATGAAGATAAAGTAACAACTCAGGGCTGGGGACATTCACAGAGCACAAGCTTAACACCTCCAAGGTGGAGATCACAGCCCCAGGGCTATCAGCTGCCAGGCTCGCACAGACCCTCCACCAAAGGGTGGGGGGAGGAGAGGCTTTGGTTATCTTGGAAAGGCCTCTGGTCAGAGGCGCAGTGACTGCCCATCCTCCACTGTGCAGAGGAGCCCAGCTGAGGGGTCCTCATTGGGAGGTGGAAGCTTATCCACAGCAGGAGGGGGTGACATGGCCCATCACAGGGGCCCCCTCAAAGGGGTGCCCAGACCCTGCACCGGAGCCCCAGAGATGGTGCAACAGACCCTCAGTGTTGCAAGGGACAGTGTCAAGCCGGCCCCTGCAAGAGGAGACACGTGGGTGTTCCCACCTGGCCCACAGTGTCTATTAATCCACGGGATTCTGTACTCTTCCGCGCGTGGTGTGGTGGCGTGTGGCGACGGGGGACCCTCACCACCAGCAGAGCAGATGGAGGGGAGCAACGAGACATCATTGGGACCCTCACATGGGTGATACGCTTCCACCTAATCCCTGTCACCTCTCCCTGTTCCCCCAACCATGCACTTCTTTTTTCCATTTCTTTCTTTCTTTTCTCTTCCTTCTCTTTGCCTCTTTTACTATTAAATAAAATACATCAATTATTTGGCATCAACATCCAACCTTGTTTGGTTTTAATCTTGTTTCTGGGAATATTTTGAACCTTCTAAGTTCTGTCCAGTTTATGCACAGAGACTTAGGTTTCTTTGCTTTTCTGGGTTTAAACTGGATCGTAACACTGGGCCAAAGCCTGCTTCTTCTGCTAAGAGCCACAGAACAAAAGACCTACCACCTGTACCCTTCCAACACCTTTCATCCTAACTCATTTCTCATTTGAACTTTTGCTTAAAAGAAAAAATGGCACAGAGTAGTTATACAAATAACTTTTTCACTGTTTTAAAAAAATTCCAGTGTTACTCTGTTGAATCGCATTTCAAGCTGCTTACTTCATACAAGTAGATGGAGGTGGCTTTCCAAATTCCAATTTATTACTTTTTATAATGTTAGGTACTGTGTTACTCTCAACAAATTCACTGAATACGATGTGACTTGGGGCAAAGCCAATCAACAAGAAAAAAAAAGCCATTAAAAATTGGCTTTAAATCTTGGCTTTCAACTGATAAAAGACTTGAAAAAACTTTTAATTTCTCTCCTGCACTTGCTGATTTCACTCCTGTTCTGTAAAAACCCCAGCTGAGTGAATGAAGGCTGGTCAGCTAGGTCATAACAGGTTATGTTGAAAAAACCACTAAGTTAAACGCTGCTACAGGAACCTTTATAAAACCCGACAGACATTGCTTTTCTTTCTGCACTGCATTTACTGCTCATAAGAAGTGTTCAAGAGCTATTGAGGTTTCTTCATTCCTGCAATCTAAAGGCATAGCGCGTGTCCCCGAACAAGATGCACAGATGCTGCCCTTCACATCGCCCTGCTCTAAGAAATGTATCTGCTCTGCTTTTCTTCTTCCGTTTTATCTTTTTCTTTTCCCGAACACCAGCATCCAGTTTTACAAAATTAACAACTTCTCTGTGAAGAAGCAGGCTAAGACCAAATCCAATTTTGCAGAAGTACACAAGTCTCCCTAATTTCTCAACAGATGCATCTGGCAAAGCCAAAAGCTGAAGGATTTGGCAGCCTGTAATACAAAGCCTTCCCAGGAACTGGTGACAAATTTTGAAGTGCAAACAACCTTGTTAACAATTTGTTTCACCTCCAGGAGCAAAGGTTTCTACAGTTCTATTTCAACTATTTCTATTTGCTGGGGCAGGTTAGAATCATAGAATGGTTTGTGTTGGAAGGGACCTTAGAGATCAACTAGTTCCAGCCCCCATGCCATGGACAGGGACACCTTCCACTACACCAGGTTACTTGAAGCCCAATCCAACCTGGCTTTGAACACTTCCAGAGATGGGGAATCCACAGCTGCTCTGGGCAACCTGTTCCAGTGCCTCAACACCTCACAGTACAAATTTCTTCCTAACATCAAATCCGAATCTCGTCTTTGTCAGTTTGAAGCCATTCCCCCATGTCCTATAACTACAAGTCCTAACAAACTGTTAGGGTTGAACTATGAAGGTTAGGGCTCTTCTATCTGTCTACCTCACTGCTTTGCTGCTTTTACAGAAAAATCATTATAAGAGAATGTAAACTTGCACCCAGATATTGAAACTCAAACTGAGTCCCATGGTTTAAACTATGACGCTCTGGACTACTGCAAACATACCTGTATGTGTTATGAGGTTTGTAGCTTCCGGTAAGTAGCTAGGAATAGTTAACACCTTCTGCAGTATCATCTGTCAAAGCACCTCCTGATAGACACCTAATCTAAAGAATGCAGAGATGATCCTTAAAATCACACAGCTCAAATTCTACAACATTATGTTGTACCAGGACCGCTCTCAGTTGTTCCAGGGAAGCAAATATAAAGCACACTCATCACACAGTAATGTCAAAACCTTGGCCTAAGTTTTGAATATTGCCTCCTTGATGGCACACCCAGACACATACTGGAGTTCATATTTTTGAGAAAAGCAGAATTCATCTAATAATAACATCCAAAATTATGTGCTAATATGTAATTTCACAGGAAATATGAAAGGCTCTGCAAACATCAGCTTTTAAGAAAAGGTTCCAGAATCTCAGATGGAAGGAGAACATGTATAAAAACTCCTCCACTAACACCTGGAACAAAATAACGGCTTAAAAAAAACCATTTTAAATCTATATTACTTGGAACCGAAATTCGGGAGCATTATTTCCTTTCATCCATGATCAAGATTCTGTAAGCAACAAATGGATCAAGTTCCACTAAGTGTTCCTATAGATGCAGTATTTTAATGCCTCCAAGCTGCATGCAAATTTCTACCCAAGCAAGGGAATTTGTGTTGATGTTTAGAAAGTGCAAATGTGACATGCTGCAGCCGCCTTGCTCATTACGAGACACAATTCTCATAGTCCTGGACAATGCCTGTCTGCAAAACTGTAAAGACAGAGAAACATAAACTATACAAGGTAGTCAGAGAAACAGCAGAGGAGGTCGGCGCAGGGGAAGCATGGATTTAACACCAACCTCAACTCTACAGTGATGATGGAGAATTCTGTAAGTTAGTCTTTGTTTCTCTGAACATTACTCACAGTGGACACTATCAAGGTGTCTGAATTCAAAAGAATGGTCTGCAGAAAAAGCATGTAAAATAAATCCAAGAATTGAAGGGAAGATGTATTCTCTGGAGTAAGCGGCTAGTAGGGAACCATAAGCTACTACTCTTTAAACTGGGACTGTCGAAAATGTGTAGATTTGCAAAGTTTAGTCACACAGGAACTCTCTCCTGGATGCAAACTCTTCATGTTTGCACTAAGGACAGTCCTAGAGAAACAGACAGATATACAGTCCCTTCCTTTACAACTGCACTGGTTTATGTTTCAAAAATTAGGCAGCAGTATCCCTTTATCACTGAGCTTTCATCATCAGTGCAGTACTATAATTTATTTGAAAGTCAGGTTCACGTTTGTTTTGTGGATTTTGAAGGATGTTAAAATACTGACATTTTTATTAAAATACTTTTGTTCCAATAGATCTCACAGCCCTAACACTTATTTATCTCTTTCAAGAACTCTCTAATAGAGTAATAATTATGACCTATGTTCAATTGACTTGACGACTAATGAGCCTTCTGTAACCCAAGTAAAAATCCCATAAGCTTTGATAAATTGCACAGATGTAATGTTGTAGCAACACTCAGTCACTACTTCTCCGGAGTGAAACAGGAGTACCAAGACAAAGCTGAGAGGATAAATGCCTTCCCTCTTCCTTCCCAGGGGGTGGGGGCATAGTGAGGAAATTATGCATTATGTTCCAGCCACAAAATCCTTAAATCTGAGAGGAAAGTTAGGAACCTCTTTTAATGTAAAAGACTTCCTACACTACCTGGATTCTACCATTAACAGGAACGATGCCTCATTTTTCCAGAGATCTTTTAGCATAACCACACCTATGCCATGGGGATACAAGTGTCTCCAAAGGAAAAGCATTTTCTATTCAAGAGAAAATACAGTTGAGTTCTTATTACAGAGTATAATACTCTGCATTTTAGTTACTGCTTGGAGGATTGTAAGAAAAACATACATGGTCTCAAAAATGGGATTAGAGCTCCCTTATCGCAAAAATTAAGTCTAAATATATGGGAAGCAATCAGTTCTATGCATAGCTATTCTCATTCCCTTGCTATATATGCATGAATGAAAGCAGGCACATGTGCTTATTACATTTCTTAGTATATGTATGATATCAAGGAAATGATATAATCTTTGGTTATCTAGGACTTTCAAACTCACATTATTAAATAACTTCCATCATCTTAAAGACAGGTTAGTAAAATGTCATGGTTTTCTTCTATAAACAATGTTAAAGAAATGAGACAAATTAATAAAATAACTGCATTCAGAAAATGATTGCAAAAAGTGATTTTTCTAAATTAATTATTAAAACTGCTTATTACTCTCTCCCTGAAAAATATTCCAAAACCTGGATAATGTCCAAACAGTATTTTGGAATTAGACATATGCTCATCACATCATCTATCTCACAATTTCCTCACAGACTGGTTCCAGGTATTAGTTAAAAAGCCTTTTTAAGTCTGGAATGACGAGATCCAACTACAGAATAAAAATGCTAACGCAGATGCACTTTAAAACAACTTCTGTTTTAAAATATTGCTTCCTTTCTGATTTGCAAGATCATATGTATGTAAGAAAAGAAACCATTTGCAATCCCTTTACAAATAATTCCTTCATAGCAATTCACCACAGAAACATAAATATGAATTATTATAAAGCATTTTGAAATTCAGAAATATTATATTACAATTTTGAATAATTCAATGCCTAACTAACTTTCAAAATTCACTTTATAAAACTGTTTTTCCATTGTTACACAATGACTTGAAAAAGGGAATGTTTCCCCTTTGCTCAGCTATGGCAGATGCCACCTCTGGGACGGAGGAGCCGAGCACCAGACGTTTGCGCAGCCCTTTTGAAACCGAAGACTGGCACCCGCAACACTCCTCCTAAATTTATTATGCTCTTTCTTATAGCTCAGCAGTGACACATAAGCAACAAGCAGAGCTGTGAGCAACCTACAGTGACAATCTCAGGCTTATTTTATTTTCACCAAAGAGTTTACTATTACTACTATCCATGCTGCTAGTATGCACAAAATGGACCCAAGGTATAGAAAATCTTTGATTTTATTACTTCCAATTGAGCACATACTGCTCTACAGATATGCAGTCAGAACTGCATATCTACATAAGCCTTTTGCAAGATGTTCTCAGTGAGCACACGAAACTCAGAGTGAACGTATAAAGAAATCTCAAAATTGACAGAAACCGAAGCTAGCTTTTCCGCTTACACCTCCTAGCACAAACTTTACTGTGCAGTAGGGACTTTGAAATAATAACAGATAACATTGCATTTGAGCCTTATTTCTTGTTATTTGGGGCCTCTTGCCTAATTTTTTTTTTAATATTAAAATGACAAGGGGGCAAAACCAATTATAGAAACAACGCAAGCTGCTCTTAAACTGATTAGCCTAGATGTCAAAATGGTCATATTCACTTTTATTGAACATCTTTCCAGCAAAGGAAATCCACTCTCTTCTAGACCAAGTGTCATATACAAGTGTACATATGCAAATATGTACACTTCAATCTACCGACTGGTGTTTGATCAATTTACATAGTCGAGTGGCTCACTCAGACTCTCTGTGCTTTGAGGTTACATGTCCCAGAATGTACTGAGCTTGTTGGCATTTTGAAAATTAAATTTAGAAAAACGTATTACTTCACAGTTCTTTCCCCCAAGTTACTAAAATATTTAAGTGTAAGATATTCTACATCTAGATAAGGGGATAAATCAAAGATCAAGACTATGAACTTCCATTCAACGCCAGCCCTTTTCTGCATCTTTCATCTCTTTATCAAAACATAGAGAGATGAACCTTGAGGGAAGCAAGCCCTGGAGTGAGACATTCCAGGCCTGCTGAGGTATGCAAGGAGACCACAGTGCAGTGGTCGCATGTACTTGAGTGTAGCAAAAACCATCTTTCACTTTTAAATTAGAACATGCTGAACTCGAATAACTTTGCAGGGCAAAACTGGAAGTGCAAGACTAAAATAAGAAGAGACAATTCTAACCAGAGAAAGATCTGGAAATCTATCCGGTCCTGACAGGCCTTTTTTTCCCCCCCATACCTTAAAGATGTGCCAGTAGCAAAGTGAGAAGGCAAACCCTTCTCCTCTGCTGAAGCAAAGCAATCATCTGGACCTCACTGGAAGTTCATTTCAGATTTTGTACACCACAGCCACTAGCTCTGGGTAGACTTCAGGCTCCACACAACTCTGCGTTTTGAAAAGCTCTCCAATTGAGGGCTCTTGAAATATTTAATGTTAAGCAGGAGTATCCTGCCCAGAGTGGCAGCCCAGCCTTGACAGAGCTGTGGCACCCAGCCCACGGAGCGCTGGGTACGACTGGCCAGGCCAGCGCTCCTCCAGGAGTGAGGTTACTGCTGCAGTTTAGCACAAGCACAATTTGCATTGTGGGGTTGTAAAGGTAAGGCACTGATGTCCCAGCCAATACCATGAAGTGACAGGCATTCTCAATATGGTTGTTTTTTATGTGTGTGCGCATTCGGGATTTGAAATGTATATTTTATCAGATTTAGCAGAAGGATGATCTTTGCCAAAACACGATGAAAGGGTATGCATGGAATGCAATCTCCAAATTACACTGTCATAGTAGAATTACTTTAAATCACTGTAAAATATCATAAACTAACTCCAAATTTTAGCTCTTTGGCAAAATGTATATTCACAGTAAAGATCAACAAGAAGAAACTGTGGCAATCGCTGCAGCAGGAAAAAAAAGAACCAGGTGCTGCCATATAAGCTGTTGTTTTTAATTACTTTTAATTATTTCACAAGATAATCCAATATTTTAGAAATTACTGCAGAAAGAATTTATTACATACTTCTGTAACATTTTTATTCTAGACTGAAGACTTCATTCTGCCTGGTCTGAAAGAAATAAGCAGCAGTGAGAAAAAACCCCCAAACTACTTTGGCTTCACTTACTGGGGGATTTAGTGATGAGGGATTAAAAATATGTAACCAGTCTTTATCCAACGCCCTACAACTTAAGGCAAAATAAACAGAATTTAATTCTTGAATGTGGAAAGGACATAGCTCTCTTTTTACCTTTTAACACTGGTTTTCTTTGTTTAACTAAGACCTTGTATTTCAAATCTGATGGTGATACGATCATAGCACATTACCCATGCACAGCTTCTCTCCAGTAATCCCAAAACACTATGAGCACAGCCCAGACAAACAAGGGCACACATTCCTTCCTAAGAAGGAACCATTTTAGTGCATCTTCAAGTCCTAGCTCAATCCCTCTGAAGTCAGAGAGGAATCTGCCGCACACTGCTGTCCTTCTTGGCCATGGAATACCAACTTACTTCTCTGCACAGTCCTATCTAAGACTATTTTTAGCCCAACTCTCACTTGCTGTGAGAAAAAGGTGTCTGAAACAAACCCTGAGAGCCCACTGGTTACTTCAAATAATGCTGATTCCTGTGTAAAGCCAATGCAAGACTGGTGGAATAAGTGATTTACAAACCAAATAGTTCTGCACATCACTACCAGCACCTGGGCCTGTGCCACAATGTGCGTGTGTGCACATGCCTGACGATAATGTGATCCACACCATTCCTGTATTTTGACTTCAAACTTGTGACTGCCATTTTGGCAAACAAATGAAATACAAAAAGTGATGGCCTAGAAGGAGCTGGAGTACCTGGGGTTGGTACTGGTTTTCTGCCAGGGAGGAGTGCTGCAGTAACAACAAGCTTCTCCCAACTGTGGAGGGGCCCCATCAGCACTTGGCTGACAGGAGGGAAGGAGAGCAATTGGAGGTGACCAGAAAATCCTGACAAACTCTTTGCAGACATTACAGGAAGATTTAGTGCCCAGGTATGGTATGAACCAACTTATGAAAAAATTACACAATCAGCAATTATCTCTTTTCAGGCCATGCAAAAATCCTGCCAAAAAAAGAGAAAAAAGTCTATGTAACTAAACATAGATACATAAGAAATAAAATTTTACATATATAAATACACAGCTTTGTGTATATATATATTTTATATTTCCATGTGCATGTATAAAAATACAGTTTTGAATATTTTAATAGAAGCAAGCACAAATTGATTTAAATTAATGCCTGAACATAGTGGAGAGCCAGCAGAGTAATTAACTGTGTTATTTATTAATTATTATAACCATCCCAACTGTCCTTTCTCTTCATCTCTCCAATAAAAACAACTCATTGCTAATCCACTACAGCTGCAGAAACTTCCATGAAATCTTAGTTAAGGTAATAAAACAGCTCCAGTTTTAGGTATGGAAGATCCATTTCTGCCCTTGAATAGTTTATGTCAGATTATAATCTTCAGTGAAGAATTTGATGTTATTTCAACAATCCAATACCTCATTGGCACATGCTAGCACACAAAACCATTTTTTTTAAATTACACAGCAATATAGTCTGAATAGGAAACCGGTCACTGAACAAGCTAAATCTGCATGAAGGAGAAAGACTGGAAGAGCGGGATAGAAGTGGGAGGGTAGAATGCAGCGAGCAGTATCAGAAAAATGAACACATAAACGAGAAAGGAGGAAGGATCATAGAAATGCACCTTAGTTGAAAAGATTTCTTTCAGTATCTGCTGGCACTTTCTTTTTATCTACAACTAGTTCACTCTATTGCAGCCAATAACCTGAGTGGGCATAAAATAGATTTTTTTCATGGTTTGGATCAACGCGGGATATAAACCACAACTGAAACACATTTCCATCTGCTAAACTCAGCAATGATTATTGTAATCCAATTGCTTATACAGCATACTTTGACAATTGAGGTGGTAGGCACAGGGAATACAGAGCAAAAAGGTAGGTAGGAACACGGTTCAGATTACTGCTTTCCAAATCTACTTTTGTTTTGCTGGTGTATTGTTAAATCCTTTCTGTGCTTCACAGGAAGCTACACACTTTGAAGACAGTTAGTCACAACAACTTCTTTATTTTGTTTTTGATTTAAAACGCCTATGATTTGCACACCCTGACACTTGCTGATTTCATGCCCTGCCTTTTCCTGTCAAAGCCCCTTCTTGGCTCTCCACATGAGGAAATCTCATTTATCAAAATTCTGTTTGCGTAAGGGGAAGGGCTATGCTGAACTGAGCCGTGGCCTTCATTAAACATGCAGAACATAAACTGCTGACACTAAGCACAGTCAACTTGCAGCATGGCAGAGGAGAGAGGGAAAAAAAAGAAAAAAAAGAGCAATGAGACAGAAGGAATGATGTGATGGTGAAATAGGAATAAAAGTCACAGTTTTGCAAAGCATTTAAGTCATACTGGAGTCAGTGAGATTTAATCACAGACCTGAAGTTAAGCATGTGCTTAACTTTGCCGAACAGAAATAGATCACTAAATTATGAATGGACAATCTATTTCTGTTCCTAGGAACACGGACACTTTGTTCTCCAGACCAGTCCCTCAGGGAATGGAAAAGGTGAGGGGGAAAAATGACAACAAAATTGGAGAAAACAATCCCTTCTTCAACTCAAAATACCGGTCCAGATAAAGGAACCGTACATTATCTTTAACATAACAGGATTAAAAAGGATGGTATCCATCACTTAGGTTACAGGAGACAGAAAAGGGCATTTGCCATTATGGTCATTAATTTCAACAAGGTACCAAAGGCTGGGGCTCCGAATAAAATAAAAATTTGTAAATTTGGAAGAACCAAGCATGAGAACAGAAATGCATTAAAAACCAGAATTAGGGCTGAGGGGGAACAAAGTGGCTTTTTGAATTTTCACTTCACTTACTGTTCTTGATATTTTTTCCCCTTTAATTCTCAAAGATAGCTGTGTAATGCTGCCTACAATAGAAACTTGAATTTAATAGGCACGAAGCAGAAGGTGTGTAGCATTTTCCTCTGATCACAAGGAACAAGCACTTAGCTGTAAGAGATCCACAATGAGTCACTGCAGGGAGGAATCAAATGCATCACAGGTACATGCAAGCCTTTTTTATTCTTATTCTACCAACTCAAAATGCATTATAACATACAGCCCTAGGAAAAAAAAAATCAATTTCAAACCACCTAGTCCTACAAAAATATATAATTTTCCAATCATATATGCCTGCATTTACACAGTTCAAGAAGAGCTAAGGCAGATGCAAGGCAGGGGGATGGGGCGGGAGATAGGTGGAGGGGGATGTTAACATTTCCTCTGTAAGCTTTTCTTGGTATTTATAAATAAGATAGTAATTCCAAGTTGAAATTGTCTCAGTACTAAAATGAATAACTTACCATCAAGTTTCAAACAGTAGCTAGAAGTTATTCTAATATTATCTGAAAAATAATATTATATTAACATTTTCTGATACTTTCACACCTCTTAAAACACTTCTTCAAAGTTAATCTGGAAGTTAAGAACCATAAAATTAATGGCTGGATTCTGCCACCCTTTTCCATATGATGAATATCATCATACTCCAGAGAGAAAGAACTTAGCTCTGATCAACTAGCTCTTAACATAGTATTAACTTTTCTTCCCTCTTGCAGTCTTCTGCGTACATGCAGCTTTAACGGAAGAGAGCAGAAAGCAGACACGCTTATGGCAATGGAGCATGCACCTTGACCATTCCTCAAGAGTGATTTCTGTAGTTTTTTAAAAAAACAAATATTGTATACATTCAACAGAAATCAATAGCTGCTTTTATGTTGAAAAAGTGTTGTTTTTCTTGAGGTCACCTATAAAATAGAAGAGGACAGCCCAATTGTTCTATCTTCTCTTTGAACTCGTAAACAATGCGGTATTATCACCAGCTTTTTTAGCTGTTATTCTGGTCAACAAGGCGCTGCAGCCTGCCATATAAAGCTGCACACCACATGGCACCATTCGACAGTATATCTAGGTCAGCTTGCATTTTTAATGTGCTCCATTAGCTTTCCCTTGCTCACTGTATCAAGTTTGAACTTCTCCTTCTCACTTTTCAAACCTCTCTATAACTAAGCCAGGCAACACACAGGATCCTAAGAGTATTGTGATCATCTTCAACATTTGTTCCACCAAAGACAGCAGTTCTAATCCTACTTCCTTAATTCCATGCTGTTTCCAAACCCAGCATCCCTCAATTTCCCCTTCAAGATCCTTTTCCGCAATACTGCTGGTTAAAAAAAAAAAAAAAAAAAAAAAAAAAAAAGAGGTTACTTAAATAGAAAACCCCAATGCTTTACCTAACGTAATACCTTCCCTCAGTACTACTTGGGGAAGCTTAACAACTTTGGCCTTGGCAGCATTCTGCATGCACCACAGCTAAAAAAACTACAAGTTAATAAACATAGAAAGAGCCATACGTAAATTACTGTAAAGCTTTTGCAGAATCATATGTGCTATAATGGTATAAGTTACTTTGATGCAACAAAAACCAGTTCCACATGATTCACTTCATTGATTTCCTTCATAAACAGCAGTTAACTCATTTCTTAAAATACATTTAATAATTTTTAAATTAGCATGTATTCTAACTGCTTTTCCCACAGATGATTTTAAGGCATACATCCCTCCACTGGAGCACAGCCCTTGCACAAGGACTGAAGTTGTAAAACCACCCTAGATATAGATTACAGGTACAAGGTAATTGGTACATCAGTATGGACACAAGGAATAACACTGGGAGCAAGTTTAGCAGGAGGCTCAGGGAGATTCAAACAGATCTTGATAAGTGGGGAGTGGAACTGGATGATGGAACGAAAACAGTCAGTCATGTTAAATTGAACTGTACAAATAATACTTATTTTGGTTCAAATTAAAATGGTAAGGCAAGTTTTAATAAAGAGACTGCAAATTCATCTGTTGTCTATTTCATGTAGGAGCAAGGATTTAGTACTGAAATCATAAAACACACAGAATGATTGTTACACTAGGAATGTGTCACAATAGCTTACATCTGTATAGTAGAAAACAATGTAAAGCATTGCAACAGTATGAAAATCATGCCAAAACAATCTGTAATCTTGATCCTTCTGTACAAGGAAATATTAAGACCCTGTATAATTAAGTGTTCACCAAGAAAATCAAAGGAATGACCTTGAAAAACAAGATTTCCCAGTGTCATTCTAATCTCATAAAATTATCCATCAATATCCCAATTCACTAGAAAACCCTGTCTCAACAAGAAGAAATCCTTAAAAAGCAAACTGAAATAATTGAAGCTTCAAAGTTAGAAAATGATGTCTTCTGTAAAAAAAAATATATGTTCGGTAAAAAGCCCTAGATTCTGCACTATTGTCATTGTTTTTTCCTCTTGAAATCTGCAACATGTCAACAGCACTTTTTCCAGCAAAGCACAGCTCTGAATGATGATACACACCTGACCTTGTCTCAGGAAAAAAACCAGGGGAAATGAAAACTGAAATCACATCTGTCTACCCAACAACATTCTCACGGTCCTCTCTGCAATTCCTATTCTTCACACCTAGCACTAGTTTTAACAAGCCAATTCTGAAATCAGGGGAAGCAGCCACACAGCAGAAATCTGAATATTTTTCTATATGTGTATTTCATGCTGTTAAAAAAGTATGGTATAAAGAAAAGGCAAACACATTAACAGTAGTTTTATAAAAAAATAAGTATCTGTGGGGGTTTTGTTGTTGTTTTTTAAGTCCCAATCTGAATGGGAGCATGCTTTCTGTAGCAAGGTGGGATTGGTTGCTGCAGGGCACAGTTCTGGTCCCACTAGTTGTACCATTAGGTAGAATTTACAGAAGAAAAAGAAATCTGGTCTAACCTGTTCACTTCATCAAGGAGGAACAGCAAACTATTTGCAAATATTCTGAACTGCCCTCTTCCCACCCCTAAAGAAAGAGACCACCTGCCTCAACATTTATTTAAAATGTGCAGGTATTTACAAGCAAACTTTGTGTTCCGATTGTTAGATGACTTCTTGGTAAATCTGATACTCCCTCCAAGTTCAAACCGGCAGTGTAAATCAAAGGGACCACATGGAACTGTAAAGGACCCGCCTGATCAGGCAAGCATCACCCCCGTTTACATGTCAACAGGAGGCAGCTGAGCGAGGGAGGATGCTGAGCAGCACACCCAGCCAGACAGCTCAGGCACACCAGACTCAGGCTGCCTGAGTGCGCCCACCAGTTAAAATTTAATGAGCAACAGAAGGAAGACTGAGAAAATAAATTCTTTTTTTCTGGTAGTAACTTAAGTCACTGCAATGTAGTGACTGGTGTTAAATGGTGGGTTCAAACCCTTGAGGTGATGCATTTTCCCACTGTGAAAGCAGCACCAAATTTTGCACTCTTCTGGAATTTCTATGGAGTTAGGAAAGGGAAGACCATACTACAGACGGACTCTTCATAAAAGCAGCAGGGGGTAGTATGGATTGCTGCTGCAGTTGCTGCTGCTGGTGCCACCACAAAAGCTCGATGGTTCAATGTTGCAGCAGCTCATTTTAACATAGTGGCAATCTAAATGGGCATAGGACTGCACAATGAGGGATAGTCATCAATCAGAAAAGCAAAACTAGTTGCCAAGCCTTTACTGGGAAGGTGGTGAGGCACTGGAACAAGTTGCCCAGAAAGATGCCCTGTTCCTGGAGGTGTTCAAGGCCAGCTTGGATGGAGCTCTGAGCAACCTGATGTAGCTGAAAGGTGTTCCTGTCCATGACAGGAGGATTGGAACTAGGTGACCTTTAAAGTTCCTTCCAACCTGAACCATTCCACGATTCTTACTTACAGACATTATTTTAGCAACTACCTAACAGTTGCCATGAATTGCATACACATCTTCTGAAAACTCCACACTGGTACTCCCAGGAAGGCAGTGGGAGCTTTAAATCTGTATCAAAACCCAAAATGTGGCCCCATCGACACCTTGATAACCTAAACCATGCAGTGCTGGAGAGCGAGGCTGTTCATCACATTTATGTATGTCCAAAAGTAGAGATGATGTAGAAAAAAAGAGAGCAGTTTATGTTTTCTTAGCACTAATCCCAGCTGGTTGCAGGGCACTGGGCAAACCACAGGCCAACGATGTCCAAGGGTTCTGAGGAGGGCATGTTTACCATCTGTGCTCACTCCAGCTTGCCACAGAGTGCTTGGGAACTTTGAAAAATAAATGCTACCACATACCCATGTAAACTGCCTAAGCGTAACCCTGAGGCCATCAGTATTTATTCTGCAAGCACCATGAGATGCTTCATGCTGAAAAGGAACATTAAACATGTATTTATGGCTAGTTTGGATCACTGGCAAGAGAAGCAAAAAAGGAAATATCCAAGAAAGCCTGACATGCTGTATACGCACAGGGACACTGCCACAGGAGACAGGTCCTTCCAAAAACCTCACCTTGTCTTGTCTTTCCTGAGACTACAGCAGTGTGGGCACAGGGCACAAGGAGGAGAGAACCAACTCTTATTTTTATCCAGCCGATCATGACTTTCTGACAAGTGGGGCTTCTCAGCTAACATATCTTTCTTTTCTCCTATTCTATGGATCATCTTGTCTTTTATGCAAGATTGTTATGGAATTGTCCAGACCCACCTTCACTGCACAAGGAGGCATCATGACCTCCAGGAGGCCTGCACTTTTTTCCATTCTCCCAGAGAGCTTTAAAATCCTCTCCACGTGGGAAGCAGGACAAAGTTGTGAGTAGTGGGACACCTCAAGTGGGTGCTTTTTGGACTCACCCTCCACACTCAAGGTGGTTAGATGCACTCTTCTACTGCTTGCAGCACTCAGGACAAAGCTGGACCACAATTAGGACTCTACGATGGACAGAGATGAGCTTATGGCCGTAAATCTCTTGGTGTGCCTCTTAATTCCTATACAACTAACTGGGGAAAAAAACCCACAAACCACAGATGTATTTATTGAGACTAAACTTACAGGACATTAAGAGCTATTGATTATGCAGATGAAATTTCTAAAACATGATCGCAAAATTCTCAGTTTTGTGTTTTCTTGGACTGTCCCAAATAGCATAGCAATGATATGCACAGGTTACTCAGGAAGAAACCTGTTCAAGTTGCTGCTACTTAATCGTAAGTACTTCAAAACACTTCGATACATCTGTAAGGGGTCCCTAAGAAAATGAAAAGAGCACCGTGGTCCATGCTTTAATGCCATTCTCTGCCCTTAGAAAACACCCAGCACAGAGGGCACTCAAGAGACGTCAGCAACCCCTAAACACAACTTTAACTATGAGTCAAAGAAAAAAGGTTGGAAAATCCTTTTAGTCATCTGAACACCTCTGGTGAAACAAGTCCACAAAGAAATGAACAACAGAACTGGGGAAACATACAATCCTAACTCTCCTATGAGTAGCAAAACAGAATTTACTGGAGGTTAATATGAATAACTATCTTTTCTAAGCTAAAACAAATCCAAAAACTTATTTACAACTCCCAGGTTCCTACCTAAGTCAACAGTGCAAAGACAGATGTAAATGAGGACTCATTTCTCTATATTTCCCCATAAACTAAGCACACACAGACAATCCAAGTGTCAACACATCAAGACAGAGATAATTCTGACCCTTGAAAACATTCTCTTCTGAAAAGGATTAATTGGCTTTAAAACAATTTAATTTGGCTTTGAAGACGCAGCTTTTATTAGTAACCACCAGATGGCAGGAGCAAAGGCTGCTTACAGTCTTCAACAAAAGAAAGCTGTCTTAAACAAGGTGAGCATTAAAAGAGAACAGTTTTTTATGTCTACTTTTTCTTCACTTTCAGTGGTTAATTTTCTTATTCTTTCCAAGAAGTACTATTTTATTGCAATCAAGCTAATACATTAAAAAAAAAAAAGAGAGAAAGAAAAACGTCTCTTGAGAACATGTTTCTCAATTTTATCTCATGCCATCTCCATCTCATAGCTCAAGGGTTCTGCTACAGATATTGCAAGAACAACAGCTTCCTTCTAGGTTTGCACAGTCGTAACTCACAGGCAGCCACCAAATGTATTCCCTTTGATGTCCTATGCTTCAAACCAGAAAGGTGACACATAGCTACACTGTGTAGCTCAATTTACCCTCGGGATTTGAACTTCTGCTATCTGGGATATGAAAATAAGTAGAATACAGAAGATGCACCATGATGTGATGATTGTTGCAATAATGCATCATCTACAAGGTGGAGGAAAGCAAAACCCCTCCCCCAAAAGCATGAGCCTCCCCACTCTGCCCAGCGCTCTCCCACCAAAGCAACCAAAAAAACCACCTTAATAAAATAAAGTAAAAGTAGTATGTTTGGGAGGAAAAATGTTTTAGTCTGAGCACATTTGATTCTTAAAAACATATATCCTGTATCAGAGAAAGAGCATTTAAAAAATGCAATCCATCAGCACATACTTTAAAAGACTTAGGAACAGACTCTCTAAACAACTTCCAGAGTTACTAAATTACGGAGACAAGGTCATCACTTTATGTTGTGTCATAAAACATAAATACAGCTAGTTCCATGAACAATGCTGGAAGCTCCACCACACAGACACATCCACATCAGAAATACCACCCTCGCCGTATTTCTTTAATAGAGCTGTATCTCCATTATGCTGATTTCTTGATCAAAGAGAAAGCTTTACTCCTGTATTTGTCTTCCGCAAAGGAAACATAAAATCACTCCTACAGTGAACATATCCATCGGGAATGAGATTCTTTTTCCTCAACCCCAGCAGCACATAGTCCCAGAAAAGAACAGATGAAGCTCGCTCCTACTTCAAAACAGCGTGAGATGCAGTTGTGTAGTTAATTCTGCCTCTGTACATTAGCAAACACGCCACTTTCAAAATATGAAAGGCTTTCTTCCCTGCCCCGTTTTTAAATGACACCTGCAAATCACTAATCCAGTTGCCATTTATTTCCATATGTCAAATTACAATCTTAACTTGTGCAAAGCAACATAATAGTAATGATTAAGGCAATTACATCACAACACAGCTTAAAATGACACACAATGGAAGGATTAAAGCTCACTACCAAATAAGAGAGTCCTGTTCTTGATGGAGCTCCCCCACTGTGGGAACATAAGTGTCTCTTTTCCTGTTGCACAAACTTGTGAGCCTTCTAACATGTAGCTGGTAGACTGCCATTAACAAACTTATTTATATTAATGCAGCACTAAGCTGGGATCACTGCACCTCGGCATTAGCTGCGGAGGGCGGGCTCTGCAGCCGGCGCTGCAAACGCGGCTTATGGCACACCACAGGTCCACAGACAGGTTGGGACACATGCACGAGGTGATCTCACCAGGCTTAACCAAATAAAGCCTCCTCTACCTGACGTTATTTGGGTCAGGTAGATGCTGACAGTAAAACCCTTAGGGAAAAGGAGGGAAAGGAGAGCAAACTGAGCACAAATATTTAAAAAATCAGGCATCCTGTTGTCTAGATAGGGCCAGACACCATTTGCAGCCTCTGTGAAGCATGTGCTACTGCATTTGACACCATAATTCCAACTGATGCCAATGTGCAGCTCCTACAACAATAAAATGTGGGTTAAATCTTTACATAATAACCAACCTTTCAGACTAAGATTTTCAATTCTACCTCAGGGATTAAAAGGTTCTAATGGAAATTGAGCATCTGAATCTTTTAGGAGGATTTAAAAACTCACACACTCTTATTTTTATTTGTTCATTGCTTTAGTCTTTAAATCAGCATCATTCAAAATGGTTAAACCTTTTACCTTTTACTTCTGCCCTGGGCACCTTTTTTTTTCCCCCACTTTCTCCTTCTTTTTCACATCTTTGTATTCCTCCTATTTTCTCTGCCATCTGCAAACACTGGTCCCATCTGCTAAAATATAACTTCCTACTCAGCTAAAATAAACACAAAATAAATTGGTACTGTTAGTATTTTACACATCATCATTAAGCTGTAGTAAGATTAATGGGACTTAAAGAGTTTCCAGCTTTGAAATACATTCCTGTGTGTTGACTACAGACTCGAGCAGATATCACTCCATCTATTCACTCTTACTCTATGTTAGCTTCTTGGCAACTAAGGCTTTGAAGGAACTTACTATATATGTAAGTCTATCCTCAGCAGAATTTGAACAAACCAGGCATAACTGTTAAGCCTGTCCCAGATCACCCATCAGCTGTTCATGATTTGCTGCGTGGTCATTTCCCCTACGTCTCTCCATACATAACCATGCATATAACACTTCTAAAATACTGGAACAAAAGAGCCAGTCAAAAGCTGGAAGGTTTTTCTTCAAAAACAAACATGCATTCAAGCACACACACAAATGCATGTGTAAATTAAACTGAACACCATGTGTACCATCTTTGAAAAAGCTGTTACAGCACACCAACAGCTTCCTCCTTCTGTAAAATTAGTTGCACAGAAAGCTAAATGGGTTTGCTTCCTTCTATTCAACCAAAAGAAAGGTTTGGACAGCAATGCAATCAAATCTGTACATATTTATACTTATCAAATGACAACTTTTATTTAAACCGATTGAAAACATGCTTAGATTTTTATGGCCTTTTAAACAGTACTGGTCTCACATATGCACAAAATGAAAATAAAAAAGTTCATGTTAAAATATCATTTTTACTCCAACAAATACCTTATGTCCTACATTTGTTTGGGGAAGACTGTTTACTTATTAGAAAGCTGAGGCGGAGGAAACAATTTTAAGGATTACTATTAATGGTTTGCAATTTGCACCTGTTCCATGCTTAAGGAGTAAAGATAGGATTTGGTACTTCAAGGTGCTTTTTCCCTGGGTATTTTGACAGTTTGACACGATTTCATTTGTTTTCATTTTATTTTCTAAAATAAGAATTATTTTGACTAAATCAATATGCGTAACTTGATAAAAAGCATCCTGTACCTGATTTCTACACACACTTATGAAGATGATGATGATCATCATCCAAGACTCAACCATTCAAGGGGCAGAGTACATCAGCCAGATCTTCACTTTGCCAATGATAACTACAGTGAAGCTGAACAATATTCTGACATCTCATTCAGAACCTTTTCCTAGGAAACAGCCCCATTTGCTGCCAGTATGCATATTTACCATGAGACTGAAATCATCGAGAATTTAAGAACAACAAATGACATTGTACATTCTTTCAGTAGTCTACAAATACCTTTTTTAAAAAGACAGTATTCTTGTATGTATCTACAGGCAACACAGCCTGTCAACAGCCTAAAACTAAGTGGCATCTAAGGATAGGTAGAATGGATGCAGTCAAAAGAAGAGTCATCCCCTGCAGCAAATTAAGCTTCTGCTCTTGCATACAGCGGGGCCCTACAATGTTCCAAGCTGAGACATATGCTACACCCAAACCCAAAAAAGTTCCCTCCAACACTCTACAATAGCCCTGGAGGAAAATTCAGGCTAAAAGCAGGTACCAAGGAAAGCACTGCATGGTGCAAATTTTTAATGTTACATCTTTCTCAAATGTGTTATCTGGTATTCAACTTATGATCTAATCTATAAAATTAAACATTTTTCATTTGAAAAGTTTTGCTTATACACATTCTTTGTTCGCATACCAACTCATCTGTTAATGTAACAGAGACTCTAGCCTTTATTTGTCATTGAGACAGACAGTAAAGAAAGCATATCTTAAGGGAGAGAAGGGAAGAAAGTGCTTTCGCAGCATGTCTAAATAGACAGCAAAAATAAATTCTGGGATTAACAAGTTTTGGATGATATATTTAGCTTTCTTTTTGATTGATAAAAAGTACATGACATTCCTACACATACAGAGTTTACTATATAACATAAAGCTACTATTACAAGAGAGTTTAAAAGATCCTGATGGTTTGAAGACGAATCTTAGGAAAAAAGATATTTGGGACTCTGGACAATGACGTTCAGAGTTGGCAACAGTACAGATTCAGTTTTGTAAAACTGAAGCTTAGCAACAGAAAACTCTTAAAAGTTTTTGTAGTAAAAAGGAGTTTCAAAGGATGTCCATCAGGATGACAAGACATAAAAACACCTTGCAAATCTAGCCATGAAAAAAACTTAGAAGCCTCCTCCACAGTGCTTTAGCTCTAAGAGAAACTGGCAACAATAATCATCAGTACTATTTCTATTTACCCACCTGAAGGATTATGGAGGTGAGTTCACAAGAGCTGACCCTCAAGGTTTATTAAATATTCAATGAATATTTTGTATGCTTGCTGGGTATTAAATAAAAATCAGAAAATACTGAAGACTACCATATGTTATATACTTCAAATAATACCGGAGTAGCTCTGTTTGTTTTTTAATAATTTATTGAAATCACTTTATCACATATCAACATAAAAATGTACAATACAGACACAACGTAAATTCTGGCATCATGAATATTTAGGTACTTTTAAAGCTTTTTTTTTCTGCTGGTAATTTTGTTTATTGTATTCCAAATAAACCTGGAGAACTTATTCAGTATTTTCTTGCTTTTCTTTTTTACCTTAATAGTAATAGCACTGCTATTTTTTTCACCTGCAGAAGCATCACAGCATATGGACCTCCAGCAGCAGGAAACTCTTCACTGTCATGATTTAGCCTACTGTGCCTACAATCTCCTTTTTCCCTTCCCCATCCACTCTCTTCCTGACTAACTAGATAAAGCCTAAACACAGTCTGCCCTGATTAAAATCATCTGGTATTAGTGCTCAGGTAAAACAGTGGTCATCACTATAATGCTCACTGGCCAAAGAAACTTGAGCACTACGTAGGACACAGTCCATCCATGTAGCTGGGCAGGTCTGAAGTCATCTCTCCAACACACAGTACTGCCCACCACACACTGATCTACAGTTGAACACAGGGTGATGCAGCTGTTCAGTGAACTACTTTCTACTTGAGATGCTTTGTCAAAAAGGGCCTGAACAAACTCAGCAGACTGCCAAGCAGACAAGTACAATTTCTGAGTTGCAAATCTATGGAACAAGAACAAATTCAGCTTTTGGGCAAGTCCAATCTTAAGAACTACTGCTAAGCTGACCTTCCATGTCTCCACATGGGTTTCCACAAGTAAAACTTGCTCACAGGTTTTATACCAAGAACAGGATTAAGACAGCCTGTGTGCCACTCTCAGATTACCACACGTAAGGGAAAGTTTCTGAATTGATGGATGCAAGTCACAGGATCCTCAATTCTCAGGTTGAAAATTGTCATTTTCTGTGGCATCACATCCAACAATTCATATTGTTGGGACCTATATAACAAAACTGCACCAAACTACACACCTTGTGTCCAAATGTAGCATCCTCGGAGGCCAAGACTTCAACCTGAAATTATAAGGAGAAAGATAATTTCAAATTTAGCCACCACCAAGAACCTCTCTCTCCTGAGCACAGCACCACACTCCAGGCAAAGAAGAAATCTGTAAATGAAGGTGCCAGTCTGGATCAACCCTAGGAAACCTACATATGATAGGATGTGCAAAACTATCAGCTGACAACAGAAATCCTCAAGTGAGGAAACTCGGAGAGCATCCCTCATGACACAAACAAGGTTTCTCCACCTGAATGACATAAAGAGTACCTGTCAGTGTCCCAGAATTTACTGTACTACAGCTGGAACATTTTTCTCCATAAAGAGTTCTGACTACACCAAAAAGCTGCCTGAGCACAACTAGAATGATCTGCCACGGTCCATCCCTGTAAAAAAAAAAAGCTGGAAACACCTGAACTCTTCCCCTCTGGTTACCCTCTAAGCAGGCTGGGTACTTCTGCACCAGCACCAAGTGGAACAGCAATAAGGGGAAACTCTGCAGCCAAGGTCTTGGTTGCAGGCTCCTGTCTTGTCTTGAGCTAGAGAATTGTTTGAAAACTGTAGAATTCAGGGAACACAAGCTCCCCAGGCAAAGGCTGAGATCAGCTGGCTGAGAGATACAGTGAATGTTTGAAAGTCTGAGAAAAGCAAGCTGCCAGGTCATCAAGTTGTGCTCCAGACCAAACCCCTTGCTGGTTGCCACACACTGCACAGCTCTAGAGTTGATATGCACTAATCTGTGACAACAGGAACAGACGTAGGAAAGCAGGCACACCGATTTTTCATTAGACTCCTTAAAAATACTTCACACTTCAGCACCTTTCACCTGAGAATCTCGGTGCTTTTATGAATTCTAATTAATTAAGCTTCCCAATACACCAGTGAAGTCAGAAATGTCATCATCCCAATATAGAGAGAGAAGAGTAAGGCAGAAAGAGGTTAAATAATTTTTTAGTAGTCATGTGCCAAGCCAGGGACACACTCATAAAAAGAATCCCAGATCTCTAGTCTCAGGCTCACAGTTTAACAACTAGGAAATTCTCTATTTCTCTGATTTACATCCTATTTAAAATGCCTACTGCTGCATTATTATTTATACAACTAGTATAACTATAACTAATGTATCTAATCTCCAGTTTAACTTAAGAAGAGTGAAGGATTTAAAGCAAATCAAGAGGGAAAAAATGAATGTGAAGTTTCAGCCTGAAGCATGTTATAATGCCAGAGTTATAAACCCCTGAACAAGAGGGTTTATAATGGAAAGGCTGATAAACTAGCAATGATGGCAGCACTTAAATATATTTATGTCATGATCTAGCAACATATGGTATTTCTTCATCTCTAAATTAAAAAAGGGAGGAAAAAAAAAAGCAGGAGGGAGATAAAGCATTTATAGGAACTAAGAATAAATTAAGAAAATGAACCTTGGAGTTACCCAATTGTGACCTGTCCAGCTAGTTAGGAATGGCAGTAAGAGGCTACAAAATAGCATCTCATTCAATTGGAGGTAGGAAAAAAAAATCCAAGTAAATAAAATCAATCTAAAATGATATGATATGTATTAGCTCCTTATATTAAGCTTCTAATCCTTTAGGCACTTTATAAATATTAAACAATCAGTCCTGGTGAGACTGATAAATATCCATAATATATTTTACAGATGAAGAAACAGACAGAGGGTTAAGTGACTTGCCCAGGGCCAAAAAGAATAATCAGCTACCGGATTGGAAATAACTGTATGACTGCTTGTCACAATACAGTGCCCTACTCAGATGCTCAGGTGGCTTCTGAAAAAAGTCATTCCACTACCAGAAGCATCTCAGTTAGGGTTAATGTGGTGCACATCTAAAGTGTGAATGCTCATTTTCACTAGGCTTACTGCTTCGGTACAGCATCCAGCTACCACCACTAGATAGACGCCAAAACTTGTTCAAACTCACTCAGTTTCTCTATCCAGTATTATGCAGTCACATATCCCAGATGCTATCTCCAGTCCCATTAATCATAGAATCATAAGGGTTGGAAAAGAGCTCCAAGATCATCACGTTCAACCTTTGATGGAACACAACCATGTCAACCAGACCACAGCACCAAGCGCCATGTCCAGTTGTTTCTTGAACACTTCCAAGAACAGTGATTCCACCACCTCCCTGGGCAGCCCATTCCAATACCTAAACACCCTTTCAGTGAAGAAATTCTTCATGATGTCCAGCTTCAACTTCCCCTGGCACAGCTAAAGGCTATGTCCTCCTGTCCTGGCACTTGTTGCCTGGGAGAAGATGTTGACCCTTCACCTGGCTACAAACCTCAGTTGTTCTACCTTTCAAGTAGTTGTAGAGAGTGGATGCTTTATTACTGTGCTACATTTCTATTGTGGAGATTCATTAGGGAAAAATGGAGCCTTCTTTGTGCCACAGGGTCCTTCTCTGACTCTCTCCTGGAATCCACCACAGTTGCTGATGCCTTGCCAGCCCCAGTACACTCTGTCTCCCTTGCCCTGCTGCCCCTGCCTCCTCCCTCTCCTTCCCAAGCATCCCAGCTGGGCGGACAGCCCCATTGAGCCTGTCCAGGGCTGTCTGTCCCCTCCCTGCAGAAGCACGACATGGATGGGATGGCATGGAACCCCTGCACCAACCCAGCACAGATCGGGCAGAGTCTTAGTTTGGGCTCCGCATTGCACCTCATCTACAGAGAGGCCACCTGACATGCCAGGACCGTCACTGCAAAGCACAGGCGAATTGTCAACACCTGGGCTCTGCTAAGGAAGCTCCTGCTCAGGGCCAAGAGAATGCTCACGTCTGCCACAGTTCCAAAAGACATTAATTAACTTGGCAAAATGACCAGCACGTGCAAAATCCAATCCTTCTTTTCACCAAGAAACTGAGAACAACAAACTGTGCCATCAAAGAGTAAAGCAGAAGTTTATGTTGGTTTAACATACTCTTAGTCTCTTTTACATATAGAAATATTTTCTTTTATGCTTACAAACATAAGGCTCACAAAGACAGTAAAATGGCTTGGAGCGAAGCTAGTATAGATAACAATTCTAATTAAAAATGTTATTGAACAGGTCTGATAGTGCTGCTTCTACTTTTCCAAGAATGATCACACCACTTCTGTGATAAATAATTGTCCTCACTTTGCAGATGATGCAATGAAACATCCTCCGTATTCTTTGTTACTACTGTGTTTAACAGTGTACTGGTGTGTTAGTCCATTCATTTACATTTTCACCTCCTCGTATAAAAGACAGTTAAGCTAAGTAAGAGACAAGTAACTGCTGACACCATAAGATACGCAACATAAAGGACTGAAAAAAGATGTGGGACAACATGAGGTTTTCCTCATGCTCAGCTTCCAAAAAAAAAAAAAAAAAAAGCCAAAATGCATTACAGCCTAGGCTGAGTGGACCCCCCTCTAGTGGGAATGCTTGTGTACTTCAATCAGCACCCACACCACCCCAGTAAAAGACAACATTACTTTAAGAATCAGGCAAGCACCATCTTTCTCTTAATTGCCTTTCAGAACATATCCCTTCCATTCCAATACACAAAAAAAGAACATGACATTTATTATTGGTTTAAGATAATCTGATGTTAATTAAGAACTTCTCATTATATACCTATTTGTAGCAGCTAAACATTTTCTATTTTAGTTGGCTGTTCTGAGTGTACACATGTAAGTATCTTGGGTAGGTGGAGTGTTTTTCTTTTACAGTGAAAAATTCACTGCATCACTAAAAAATGCAGACTTGATTCTTAAATGAAGCACTGTTGATTTCATGTACATATTTATATCTGTATCAGATACAGCAGCTTTCCCCTAGGCACTGCTCTGAATCTTTGCTCCAGTCCACAGTTTCCACTCCCCAAAATACAGTGCTACAGTTGAATGCTGTTTGCCCTGTAATTTATTTCTATGTAAAAGTAATTTTTGGTGACTGTTTTTTGGTGGGTTTTTTCCAGTTTATCTAAAGAACTGAACGGCCTTTTTGCTTCTAATAAACAAACTCTAATAAACAAACTGCAATTCTGGGCTAGAAGGCTATTGTAAGTGGTAAGGGGTAAATGAAGGGGTACTATTTGAGGGAGTATATGTATTAACCATACACTGGGGATCAATTACACGAGTTAGTGGTTTAAGCAGGAGTATCCCACAGCTGAATCACGCCTGTCCTACCTGGGCAACTGACCCTTCCTACAGCCTGCTCCCCACTGCTGACCCTGGTCCAAGAGGAGCCTTCCGGGGCTGGCCAGGATGGGGTCCTGAAACCTCCACAGTGCATGACAAGGTGAACTTCCCACCTCCCTGCACAACTTACGTGGTCTCCAAAATGGGCAGCTGTGGCCAAGGGCATTACTGCTTATGTAGTATTCTGTGATTTAACGGTCAAATAGAATAGCATTTAGTATTTTTTTATAAGATGAAAGAATTCATAAACGTCATGTCACCCTGAAGGACCCAATGAATAAGGTGTGGAGTACCCTGAAACAAGATGGGGAGTAGCCTTGAGTCTCTTTTTGTCAGAAGTAACGAGACTTTGTCAGTAGTTTTATCTTGCTTCTCAAAAAATGAGTCATACCGACCTAGTTCGACAAAGAATATTGCATCGCGACCAAGAGACTTACAGTAAATTACACACAGTCATTTTTACCTCCCTGTCAAAGAGAAAAGGAGTTGAAACATAGATAGAACTCTTGAGGTGCAATGCTGAACATGGCCTTTTTGGAACGAAGTTGTACAACCTAGTGATCAGATGACACAAAGAATTATTCTAACTTAGTCTTCTTCAAAGCCATTTTCGGCATTGGTTCAGACCTCACCTCAGCCCAGGACCTTCTTGGCTCATCAAGACATTGCTTGAGATAGGATTAGGCGAAACTAAGCAAGAGTCATGGGAAGTGGAATACCATTAAGAGGAGGAATTACAGCCACGCTTAATGCCCACACTGTTATCCGAACAATGGAACATGAAATAGCAAGTACACAAGGACAAAAATAACTAACTCACAAAAGACTTGGGTTACAAAAGCCCTCTCCATCTTCTTTGGGGAATCTGAAAATAAGCACTAATAATAATTTCTGATGCATGCTGATTCCTGGTTAATATCCTGTTAACATTAATGCTGAAAAGCATCATCGACCTACATTTAACTACCCAGGCAAAAACTTCCAATACAGCACACACTTAACGCTGGTCTGAGATGGGCTGGAGCTCCTCAAAGTTCACTCAATGGAGCCAGAATTTGCAGCTGGCAAGTGAGGGGATTACAGCTACTCTGGCAAGGGACACAGTAGACTGAAGCAGCTCCGATCAAGACAAAATATTCTGTATGGGCACTTACAGTTTCTGTGGTTCACACATGAGAATTTGCCCAGCTGGCTGCAAATTTTATAGGCTTTCTATTGTCATTTGTTTGACATTATTATTCTAGGAAAATTATAGCACAGGGCCTTCTCTGATACCTAGAGGGTTTTTGCCAACTGCCTGCTTACTAAAAAGGCATGCCTCTGGCTCTTCTAAAATATGCTCAAAACAAAACAAACGTGTAAGTTAATACTTGCATTTTGCAATACTTTTGTTTTCCCTGTTCGGTAACGATCAATCAGTTTAGAAAGGGCTCTCCTCCCCATGATAACAAAATCTAAAAAGAATGAGGGAAGACAGGTGCATCCACTTGAATTACTACTGCCAAATCACCTTCTTGCTGTCAGGGTACACTTCTTGCTCAATTGTTCCAAGACAAAACCTTGTCACGCTGTCCAGTTCAAACTGTTTGGTCTTGTACGTATGTTTGCCCTCTGACTTAACGCAAGACTTGGTGACTTTTTCCCCTCCTGGGGAGAGGCTCTGTAGCTCCAACAACTCAGTGGGTCTCATCAGTCCAGGTGCAGAGCAATACAAATGTAACTCCCATTACTATTTCCACATACCAATCTTGCTGAGCTGCCTGTAGGAAATAGCCTGGATAGCATGAAACATGGAGGATGCTGTAATGCTTGGTGCAGATACACCCTCATAATCCTTTTCTAGCGTAGATTTTCAGCTTTTAAGGTTTTCCCATCAGCCCACCCACCCACACACCACCACTTCTGAACTCATAAACGAAGGTGATAGGAAGTTAATCCAGTTTTCATTTTTCAAAGTCCTTAGTTTATTTCAAAGATGAATATAGTTACAGTCATTCATATCTTTATGAAATCCACTTTAACTAGCTTTAACAGCTCCTCCCTTTGCCATCCTTTTCAAGTAATTTAGGATTCAGTAATTGAGGCAGATAGCTGTCCTTTTCATTGGAGCAGGGACAAACCTACATGACCCACACTGTTCCTGGCAGTTCTTCAAGGACTTACTGAGGGTGTACACAGCTTTACATGCACACTGAACTATGGTAATAAACTTTGGTAACTGCAACAACCCTTCCTTCCCTTTTTTCTCTGCTACCCGCCACCAGTTTTATTTATTTTTAATTGTAATCATGCATGTACTTCACGCTAGGTTTCAGGTCTGTAGCAAGTGAGTGTTAGGCGTGTTTCTTGGGCAATCTTTGAATAAATACACCAAAGACACACCTTTGTTATGACCCTGAATCTATGCCTGAAACAAAGGTGTGACAGTCACATAGTATAAATCTCATGAATTAAGGACAGATCAGCTGAAATTTCCTCATTTTCTATACAAAGGCTGTTGAGACTACTTACTGAGTTAAGTAAATGCTACTGCCTCACAGTTCGACCTACATAAAAACTGGAAACCATGTGACACAGTTCACGGTAATTATTCATTATATCTGGCATCCCCTTCTTCTTAGGCTTTCCCTTTCATTTATTTTGCTTCTTCTTTGTGGTATCAGTCATTTATCTCTTAGCTCACTGGGTCCCGCAATAATAAAGATCAACGTTCTAATTTTTGAAGGCACAACTTTTAGGTAGAAAAAGACAAATTAAGTAACAAAATGATCCCTCGTTAAATGATAGAGTAACTTTGTGTGCTACTTTTTGCTAAAAAGGTTTGAAAAGATGTTTCAAGTAACTACTCTGCAGCTCAAATTGCTTATTAATTCTCCTCATTCTCCATATTAGCATGTACAGACAATGCAGTGACTCAAGGACGCAGCTCGCTGAAGCAGCTCTGTTCTTGGTCAGCCAGTGTTTGAGATAAAACACAATGATGCATCATGTTCTTAAAACCTGATTAGTGGAACAGATGTGTCCTGCTTGTATTTTTAAATTTTCTCTTGAATGTCACTACTTTTGGGGAAGCTGATTTACAACAATTAAAAAAAAAAATCATTCACATCTCCAGCATTGAGTCCAACACACATTGCTGGATGTGCTATTGACCGACCTGCTGGTTTAGTCTCCCTTTGCAAATATTTTGCAAAATCCTGGGAACAAGGCCAATCCCTGAGAAGGAAATATTAGCTAACTAAAAGTAATAACAATCAGCCTTGTAAGATATAATACATACAACATTACACATATCAGAAGCACCTCAGGAGGAAAAAAATGGTGTGCTATGGGGCAATTTCTGTAAAGTCAAGACAGAAAAGTACAAAAATATTTAGGTTTGCACCAGGAAACAAACATTACAATTCCCAGAGAAACTGACATTTGAGACTATGTGCACCCTCACTGCAGAGAAACCTATGAGACCTATCTGTGGGCACCCTCCCATCCCTTACAACTCTGTCACAACTTCCTGCTCTGTAGGTCCCATATCAGTAGCGGATCATCAGCAAATTCACGGCAGTAACATGCTCATCTGCTCTTGTCATTAGGAGATGAAACAGGCAAGATATATATAAACACACACACATACCCATGCACGTGTTTTCCATCTGTAAGCATATATTCAAATTCTTTTATATTTTCCTGTCATACTGTTTTTCATATATATATGCAAAAGATGTGTAACATGCAATTAGTTCTTTCACACCAGAACACTGCATGAAACAGAGTAACTGCACTAAAAATGCTTTTGATATTTATTTGTTTGACAATGGAGAGATCAAAATGAGTGTTGTACATAACCCAAAATCTCAGAGCAGTTGCTATTTAATTTCCCTTAAGAAAGGAGTGGTAGGTATCATAAAAAAAAATTCCAACCTCACGCATTCTAGTATGTGGGAAATTCTGAAAAACTGTCATTATACCATGTGACATAAGCAGTAACAATTACTGCCACGAGTAAGTCTTTAAGGTATTGTGACTGCATCTTTTCTAATCCTTTCGTATTTTTCGCTCTCTCGTTCCAACACTGTGATCTCATTTTAATTCCCCACTTTCAAAACTGAGAAACATAAAACCTTGTCTGCAAAGGGTCTCTATAGCTATTGCCTTGGGGCACTACCACACTGTAGGGCTGCATAGGGACTACTAAGGAAAAACTCAAAAAAGGGTTAAATGTCGCTGCCCCCTGCTAGCAGGGCTGGAGCTTCCCACTCCCACAGCTCAGCAACCCAAGCACTCATCTGAACATCCCCAACAGCTTTGTCTTTCCAGACAAATTTGGGTTCCTCAGCCTTAAATACAAGATGCCATCCACCAGTAACTACAGGGTGGTAAAACAGCTGCATTGCCAGAATGCTTCTAAATATTCCAGAAAGTTCCAGAAAGGCATGTTTTAAAGCCACCCTCACCAGTGGGAAGGGTTTTTGCTGCTTAAGGCTGCAGCTGCGGAGTACTCCCCTGTCCCCTTTACCTACATCTCTACATAATTACTGCACACAGCACCTGTAAAAGTGAAAATAAACACAGTTCCAGGTAAAACGGCATGTCTTAACAATCTTGACTAAAAGAAGTTAAACATTTTGCAGCAAAAATTGAAGATAAGTGACCAAGGACAAAATCTTTATGGAAACAAAGCTTCAACTCTACACCATTCTGTCAGCAGCTTTCTTACTTAATTGAGCCCGTATACAACCAACATCAAAGATACAAAGCTATTTTGTGCTGAAAATATTGGAAGCATGTTAGGAAGAGGTGGCAAACAGAAAGGATCTGTCAAAGGTAACAGATGTATCAAGGGCACCAAGCACTGTGAAGAAGGCGTTAATTATCTATGCTGAAAAAGAAAAGGTGTTTGAAAAACAGAAACTGTTTTCAAGAGATTCGACATATTCCTATTGTGCTCAGGAGAAAAAAGCTTCCTGCACCTTAGAGAACATTATTTTGAGTATGCGGGTTAAAAAGAACTTTTAGGCGAGTTTAAACACAATGTAGGGAGCACTCTGTTTCAGAAAAATAATTTTAACTTCAAAACCTTTACTGTGTCTCGCAACCAATTCCAATCGTAAATTGCATTCTTTATTCCTACTTTTAATGGAATGGGTAACTTACACAACCTAGCGGAATCTCAAAAATAACAGGCAAAGAACACCTTTTTCAGCACCTTTTTGTAATTTAGCATCACTTCCCACAGTACTTTCAACTCCCACCCTACAAGAACTGTTTCATTTTTCTTCTTGCTTTATCTGAAAAAAGTGGTGCTTTTTGAAAAAAACACCAAATCACACCAAGGCAAATTTATCACCGTTAAGATCTACCCTACATACATCTTACGCTCTTCTATACTTGCTTTCTAGATTGTATACAGTACTACTTGCTCCCAACCTAATTCTGAGTCAGAAGAAACTGATTCTTTATTATACCTGTGCTTCCTCTTTCCACCTTCCCTTGTAGGACTGGTGAATTGGGACTTTCTAAAACACGATTTTGAGAAAAATGATCAGTTAACATAAAAACGAACCTTTTCATCTTCAACAGAAAAAAAAAATCGGAACAGATGCAAAAGGAGATGAGAAACAATTAAAAGCAAGGAAAGCCCACACTTTTATACAAAAAAGGGGTGAAACACATTTTTCTGAACATGACTGAAACATACTAAATGCGTGTCTGATATTGCACACTCAGCTAAATTAATGTTACCATAGGATAACAAGAAAACCATGGTGCTCCATGCAACTGTAAAGTACGTGGGGAAAGGATCAAGGCAACCGCCAACAGCATGTAACACGCTCCCAGAATTTGGCCCCTACCTTCCCGACTAGATCAAAGGCTCTTCCTGACGTCCCCTTCTCCCATGTATCATGCCATATACAGACAGTGGCTAATGCTGACAACATCTGGGCAACTCATGTGGGCATCATCTGGGCATTGTCAGATCCAGTGCACAGGTTTAGAAGGCATAGTTTGCATAACAAACTGTCCACACACCTACCAAATAACCATGCAGTACGAATTCCTTGGGCAGTGCTCTGTGTTTCCATCTCTAACTTGAAAAGGTAAATCTGTGGAACAAGACTCAGTTAAACTACTTGATTTTTGCCAATGACATGAGCTTTTCTTTTGAATTATCTTAGGATTGCCTCCACACATGGTACAAAGATTGATAAACACTCTGACTGGATTAACTGCTTTAAAAATTATTCAGATGTCACAGCTGGCCAGTTCTTGACCCTTCTGGTATCAAGATTTAAGAGTTGACTGGGAAAGAACAAGCGCTCTAGTCAGTACCATAACTCCTCCACACTCTTCCAGCTCACAATAGCAATACAATTCCTCAGAAGTGAAGGAAAAACTGGCTGTCAAATCTAGTCCAGCTTTACACTGAACATTTCAATGGGATAGGCAAAAATACAAGCATTCCTAGGAATCACTTCAGTCGTAAGTAGGGTGCATAATAATAAAAGCTTAGAAGAACCGACAAACTGTTTGCATTTTTTTTTCCATTTAACTTGAGTTCTCTACACATTGTGCTGAAGAAAACTGAGCACAAGCCCTGAAAACATGTCCTCCAAAAACACACGTTCCATGATTCACATGCACAAAGCCCAAATCTGCATACAGGAATCAAACAATTAGCTTTCTCAAATGCTTGAACTACTTACACAGTTCAGGACTTTTGCTAACCCAAGCAAGTGCACAACATATAATTTTGCTGACCACTTCAGCATTTCACTTTTTTGCTACAGCCACAAACAAACAAACGAAGTAATTTAAGTCCGAATTCTTCTCAAAGTTACTGCTAGCAAATAGTGGCTCACTCATAAAGCCTGATTAACAGCAGAATCTTGGCTTTAGAATTCAATTACATGTTAGAATATTAAAAATTCTAGAGTCTATAAACAATGACTATGAAACTGTTTATAGCATTTTAAGTATTTTGAATACTGCAATATGAACTGCAAATGTTCTTCCCCCTCCCCCACTTTTCTTCTCATTTGTTTGCTGCAGCTTCTTCATGCAAACAGAACAAGAACGACACTGAGGGAAGGAGGAGAGGAGAAAGGATGTGGCAGGCTATTGACACACCACCTCCTCACAAACTCTGAATCTTCCTTGTGCTTTATGCCTGTTCTGTGAATTTTATTCTGGGTCTAAAAGGGTGCTTCTGGATAATTACAGGATACAAGCTAACTTTTTTTTCCCCAGCCTGTCTCAATTTCAAAGTAAACCCCCTCTTCATTCTTTTACTGCTATTCAAAGTGAAACAGCAAAACAAATCAATTGCTAACAGCCTTGTACAGGTTTCCAAACTTAGCATTTCTGTACGACAGTGTGCATATAAGGCAATATTCATTGTAGCAGTACATCTTCAGGCATGAAAACCTTGTATAAATCCTCAACTTCAATGACCACTTCTGTAAAGATTTCTTCTTTATGCACATATATTTATATATACACATACACATATGTATATATATATATTTTACAAGTGCCCAGTAAAGATTTTCTTTACAATGTTCCCTGAAGAACTAAATCCCAGCACTCACCCTGTTTTCCAGTTAGGTTATCTGCATCAATTGTAACACAACTGGCAATCCCAGAGACCACTTTTTCTACTTATTTTAAGCTCATTTTACTCAGAATGTAAAGAAAGACCTGAACTACAATTTCAAAGCTGAAAGAGTTTTAATTTCTGAACTGTGCAGTCCTGGCAGGGCTTTTCAACACTTTCATGTTTTGTAGAATCCATTTTATTTCTGTAGGTATTTCTACTAAGGCTCCCCTTTTCCCTTAAAATAAAGAACGTATCACTGTATTTACAAGGAAGCTGGTCACAGACAGGTTTTGCTGCAGCTCATTTGTTACGTCTCACTGTGAGTTTACAAACAGCTGTCCCATGCATCTCTACTGGATACAATTTTAGTCTAGACAGGGGAAATCCAAGCTACTGCTGCCCAAACAACATAAACACAGGAAGATTTTCAATCAATCATTTCATTAATAGAAACACATCTAATAATATAAGGGGAGGGTGTTTTGGAAGAAAGCCCATTTCAGAGCCTGAAACAGCATAATTGTGCGGTATTGTTCTTGTGCTAGGCAGGGCTATGGAACGACACTCTCGCAAACCAGATTTTGGTGCTGTGGTACGTTTCAATAAACTAAGCCTTGTTTCTCCAACACAAGTGGCTTTCAAGACCACTAACAACTTTGAATTAAATGGTAAACAGACTAACTAAGGCTTGCACAGCGCTGGCATTCATCTCTGCTTTGATACAATCGGGTCAGTGCCCACACAAATACATTTCTAGCATGACCATTATTTCAGGTTTTCTTCAAGCTGTTTTACCTGGGAAAGAGCATTAAACCCAGCAGCTAATAACATACTAGTACCTTTCTCCTGTTCTCACCTGTGCCAGCCTGTTGTCTGTCTTCAGTCATATAAATGTTTGAAATCAGCTGCTTTGAATGCAGCTAGTCCTATGTTGCTGTTTCTTAAAGAGAAAAACACTGCGGTCTCTCATGTTATGTTTGGAGCATCCACACAGTAACTTGTCAAAAAAAAAAAAAAATCAAAATGAAGACCATTGCAATGCTTTTCATTCAAGAGGAGGAGGGGGAAGAAGCTATTCTTCGGTCCATGTTTTGTTTTTTATTCCTGAGTAATAGCTGTCCTTTTACTATCCTGATCTCAGATCAACTTTTACCAGTGGGTGTCAGTGTAACAGTATAATGATATAATGGGGGGAGGACAGGGAGAAAACGCATGAAAAAATAACGATTAAGTTTTATTTTTAGATGCTACATTTATATTAAAAGTAAAGAAAGAAAATGTTTCCTTTCAAAACTGATTTCACTGCAGATTTATTCTGCAAAGATCCTCCAACTGATTGTTTGTGCCAAGTAATTAATTACAATTTTTGTTTTCCAAACCTATGTATCTTCTGTGTACGTACACACATGCACACAATCATGGACATACAATAAATGTTTGGTATATAAACCTTTTTTCATCGTTTTGATAAAGTGAGACTGTCTCTTTAATTCAAATTTCACAGCAAACAGTTAAGAGGCTCTATGGACCCCAACTTATTAACCTGTGCCAATTTAACTAGTATTACTCAAGAGGTTCGAAAACCTAAAAATAGGTGTTAATCTGTGCAGACTGACAGCAACTAATCAGTACCCGCCCCGCCACAACTTCTGCCCCTCCTACATACTTGAAGGGGGGCAAGTACAGCACAAGGAGAGGCAAGAAAAGGACAGTCCCCATGGTGCGGTTTGTGTGTGTGCGTGTTTTGTTTGCTTGTTTCCGCTTGTCTTTTCTGAAAGGAAAAAAACCCCACCAAGTGTATTTAGTAGAGCTCGGCTTGAAAACTTGTTTCCGTACTAGCAAGCAATGGCTTCCTGAAATCAAGAACTGCTTGAACGGCTACCAAATCATTCTGCCGAAGTGATAAAAGCCTTTAGTTTTACATACCCTAAAAATAAACATGCTTTAAAAATCCAGTGGCCTTAGCTCCAAGTCTAGTTAGACACCATTTGAAATTTTAAACGTGCCACTTTGCCTTTTCAAACGCTGCTACATTAATTAATAACCTAGTTCGGAGACTCTCTCCACCAAAGCACAAAGGTACGTCCTCTTCTTCTCTTTCTCGTTGCCCGACCGTAAGCCTGGCATTCCTGTGCCATGGAGAAAACCCTGAGTTAGATGCTCATATCCCCTTTATTAAACCCAAAACCCATTAAATACTGAGTGAAAAGCAGCCCAAGTTGCGGCTCACAGCTGTAGCTGTAGCGCTGCCCCTGGAATCAGATCCTACAAAAGCGGGTTAAAATAAAGAGCCGGCCGGGACAGGGCGATAACTAAACTGTCGAATTAAAAATATGCACCGAAGTAGGTTAGGTCTTTCCGTATATAACTCGTACTGCCCGGGATATGTCGGGCTCTGTCAAAAGGAAAGACCTATCGGTCCGAGCGAGCCGCCGCGGGGCAGATTTGCAGAAGTACCAAAATACCGTACAACAACTCTGTTGCAGCCATTGTTAACAGAAGGAAGTAAACAACGCTGGGCTAAGGCTGGAACGGGGAGAGAACAGAGGAGCCCCCGCCGGGCCGGGCCGGGCGGGCTCGCAAATGGCGGCGCCAATGGCGGCCCGCGCGCCCCTCCCCCGGACCTGTTTTTGTGCGCGCTTCACCCCCCCCCCTCCCGTCCCACCCCCCGGCCCCTCGCAGCCATCAGCCGCTCGTCCCAATTACGCTGAACGAGTCGCAACTCATCCAGGCTGAAAGTTATATATTAAAAAGAGATCGGGCGAAGCGTAGGGAAAGAGGTCGGGAGGGACGAGGGGGATGGAAACCGGGGAAGAGCAGCTGAGAGTGGAGTTGCGGCCGGCGAGGGCTCGGCAAGGGGCGCTCCTCGCCTCGGCACTGCCACTGCCCACGCGACCTTTTATTTTGGGTTCTCTCCCGGGTCAGCAGAAACTTCTCTCCCTCCGTGTTTCTCCCGCTCTCCCGCTCCTCTCAAGAAAAGATCAGTCTTGGGAGCCCATCCCTTTAACACACGGCCTAAAAAAAACTAAAACAAAAACAAGGGGGTAAAAAATCCCCAGGGGTCAAGTACACCCCGGCCGCCCGACGGCGCTCGGCCCCGCGTACAGAGGCGGGGGCATGGCCGGCTTTCCAAAGTTTCCCTATTTAGGTCGCCTCCAGCTTTCTCTGCTCTTTGAGCCACTCCGAGGAATTAAACAAGGGCCACTAACGAGAGGGGGGCGGAGGAGGAGGGCGGCCTTGGGCAAGGAGCAGCCGCATGCCATTCGCCTCGGCCGCGCGCTCTTGCCCTCACTCGCCATCCTCCTCCCTCCCCGACGTGTGTGTGGGTTCACAAAGGCACATCTGTGCGTGTCGGAGGGCCGGCCTGACGTGTTCTCCGCTCGCAGCAGCTGCGGTTTCTGAGGAAACAAGGCTGATTTTCTAGTCAGGCTAGAAGGGCTTTCCCCCCCCCCTTCCAAGCGCCTACGTGCGGGGGAGGGGGAGCGGGAGCGGCGGGGGGAGGAGAGGAGCAGGAGAGCCGAGCCGAGCCCGCGCCGCAGCGGAGCCGCCGGGGGAGGGGCCGCGCGGGGCCTGCCGGGAATGTGCTGGGAATGGTTCGGTGTTCCCAGGGCGGCTCTCGGTGTCGCAATCTCGCTCTCTCCTGCTCTCTCGGCGCTCTTGGCTTGTTTTCTTTAAGGCTACAACCTTTGTAGTCGCGCGGGTGTTGCGCGAGGGCTCGGGATCGTCAAGGGGCGCCTCGCACCGTTTGCCAAAAATCCCTTTTAATCCTGCCAACTTGGGGGAGGGGGAAAGGGAAAAAAAAAAAAAGCTCTGCTCAACTAAGTCCCCGCAGTTCTCGGTGCTGCGGGCGGGTTTTCACGCTCTCCGCTTCGGCTTCCCCGGCTCCTCAGCAAGGGAAGGGGTTAATCCGAACCACTCCAGCTCTTTAAACCGGCTGCAGATCTGCGGTGCGATAGCGTCCGAGCAGGGGCTCGTCCTTCCCTCTCCCTCACACTGCCCGAGCCCCCGCTCAAAAATCCAGCTCTGGCAACCAACACAAACAGATAAATTGCCGTGCCCATGAACGATGAGCCCCGGCGTGACACGCAGCCCGGCCCGGCAGCGGGGGAGGAGAGGCGAGCGGAGGGATGGGGGTCAGCCAGCGAGGGGCCCGCGATGGGAGGCGGCGACCGGCCGCCCCAGCGACCGGCCCTGGACACACAGGTTCGCCTCACAGAAATTTTCCTGAGGTTTTCCTGTGCTACCTGCGCTTCGTGAAAAGACACGGAAATTAATTAAAGGCTGTAGAGCAAACCCGGAGCCAACAAGGACATGCCAGGGAAAGATGAAATGTTCCGAGTTAAAAAGGAGCGCAGCCCTTCAGCTTCCCCGTTCTATCCGCCCGTAATAGCCCCCCCTCATAACTAGAAATTAAAGACTGGGAGGGAGGACAGAGGGTGGGAACTACTACTGCTCTGACAAGGACGGGAAGAAGAAAGAGGAGACCGGGATAAAATGTACATGGAAAGACTTTTGCCGAGTTCGGTAAATGAAGTCGTAATTGACTGTAATAGGCAAAGGTGGAAGATAAACATTTGTGCTCTTTGTTCTGATACTAGAAATGTCAGATAAAACTTTAATCCCTTGTAGCTGTTTATATGTAAAATGTCCAAACATCTTCCTGTGCACACACCATAACAAATTAATTTCACTGATGTTTAGCGTTTGAGATCACCGTAGACAAGCAAGGAATTGATTCTGAGATATAAAAGCTAATGTTACAAATTTTTCAAACTTGATTGCCTGCTATTAGGTACCTATGTTCATATTTAGTCACTGAAATAATTGGCCTAATTTTCAGAAATGATAAGCACTCACATTTTCAATTAATTTCACATCTCTGAAAATTAGGCCATTACGTATCTAAATTTGACGTAGGTTTGAAAATTCTGGTTGTATCTCTGAAACAGAAAAAAACTTAGAGTGATTACAACCGAATTCTGGCATAATTACTTAACATTAAATATGGAAAGAGTAGAAAAGGAAAATATATTCATTGGGCAATGGTATCTAGTGCTACAGAAGCTATGTGACAATTGAATTAAAAACATTCAAAGCTCCATCTGAATCTGATAGTTAGACTGGCTTCAGTTATTGCTGTGGAAGAAAAAATAAACAATTCGTATCCCAACAGAAAATAAAGCACACATTTACAAATTGTCAGGACTGACCCCAAATATTTGGCCATATTAACCACATTTAATGCACATTTTCCACAAAGGAATTAAAGGGGGAAAAAAAATAACTTCTGCTTTAAAGAGGGGAAAAGGCAAACTGGATAAAGACTGCATGTGCAAATATTCCTCACTGCATTTAATTTAACTGCTATTTCTAACTGTACAAAGGCTGTTTTTCCCACAATTTCAAGTGAACTTTTCTGCAAGGTTGAGCAAGGCACAGGGGTGGCTCTAAAGAGGAATATTAGAAACAGAGGGAAAAAAAGATTCTTGAGAAATGCCAAAAATAATCATGTTTCTTGCCTTCTGCCAGAATTGGAGTCAGTTTTACCAAGCGGAAGCAGTCAAAAATCCCGTGTCTGGGCTCAAAACAAGGAAAAAAGCTTTACAGAACATGAAACTTTTAGGAAACAACTCTGGATTCGTTTTATACATCTTCTAGTTTTTGAACCTGTAGAGTAAGTGCTTAGATCATTATTCTCACGTCCCTCCCCCACCATTTTACAAGAGCTAAAAAATGCCCCCCTACAAGCACTGGAATGTAGAGGCTGAAGGGTTTTGTTATTGTTGTTTCGTTTTCTCAAATTGTCCAAAAAACAAGAATCCAGTCTCTGATCCATCCTCATCTCCTCTTCCCCTCTGCCCTCCCATGAAAACCCTGAAGTAATCCCCAAGTCCAAACGCCCGGGGAGCTGGCAGCCAGGCTTCCCCGAGGCTGCTGCCTCTGCCTCACCCCCCTGCGGGGCAGCAGCAATAATGGCTCCTTCTGCCGTGCTCACCAAAAAAGGTGATCTGCTCTAATAATAAGGTAGTATCTTTAGCTCGATCTCAATCCTTTACGCAGGAAAAAATTAGCTGCAGTGGCCTCCAGAGTCCTAGCGCTCCTTGTCAGCAGGCCTCCTAGGCACAGAGATTGCAGGAGGGAATTCACATCCCAGCCTACTTCGGCCGGGGAAGGCGGCAAGCAAGGGTGAGTTGAGCACCGCGTTTGGGATGGCCAGCATAAGGCAGAATTTTTAGTTGAGGTCCTTGGAGGAACCTATGGTTTACCTCGGCATACTAAATTGTTTGAAACCCCCAAATTATCTCATCCTGATCGTATTACCTCACGGTAGTAAACTTGCTAGGAATGCTGTTCTTTAATGACAAGCGCTTTAAAGGCACAGTGCAGAATCTCAGCCACTGTGCTTGCTTTCCCCTTAACAGCTTTGGCAGGCCCTGCAGCAATGTCGAGCTCTTGCTTTGCAGGCTTTCTGTGTCTATCTCAACTAATGGTCAGTGTTGAGGGCCAGCGGAATGGGGGCTGGGAGAAGGGTGTTTGAGGAACTGAAACACATGGTGGAAGAAAAATCTAGTAAGCTTCTCTGATTAAGGGGGACCACAAATGAATGGTCACTGTTGGAAAAGAACTCCTGCAATTTATCAGTACTGTAATGTGGACAAGTACAAGTTCAGATGTAGTGACCTGTAAGCAGCAGATGTAGCTTTAAATATGGTTGAAAAAGGTGGGTTTTTTTCAGTCTTGTAATACTTTGTGAACAGTAACAGCAACTGGAAAATGATGCAACTATAACTCATATACAGAAAGCAGATGGTCTGTTTATACTTGGAGAAACCAAATATCTAATATGTAGACTATATTGCCTTACAACCTTTTCAAATGAAAACACAAATGCTTTGTATGTTTGACACTCTAGAAGTGCCAACAAGACCATTCAGAGCTACAAAGTATAAAAAAAAAAAAAAGCCATCCATTTCAGTGCCTGTTAAACAAGAAAGTGACCCCAATTCCTTTAAAAAAAATAAGGTTTCCAAAACTCTAGAAAAAGCAAGAAAATTCCCTTGCTGGTAACTAAATCTCTATTTCCAAATCTTCCAGGATCCAATAGCAACATTCAACACACGCAATCACAAAGCTCTGAAAAATGCTTTTAAAGTTTTAAGACAGCCTGTACTGCCTCATAGGAATTATTCACGTCTCTTTCCACGCTGTGGAAGACTTGAAAGGGAAAATAAGGTATATATGCATAAATATTTGACATACTGGTCCAAGCCTCTAAAAACGTATGAAAATACAGAACATGTGAAAGGAGCCAACCCAGATGAATGCCTGCATGATTAGATGAGTGCTGCCTTCCATTCCCTTCCTTTTACCACTAAATGAAATTGTCATTAGCAGAGTGTCAGTCCCAATATCATCAACTTAATAAAGGAAGATTGAAACAGGAGACTAAGCCAGTTAATGCAGTCCTCCAAATGCAACCCATATCAGAAGAATACTGTTTGAAAGGCATGGTGCTGCTTCTAGCAGAGGAACTAATAACTAACCTGTTAGTTAATGACTGGGCAACAATTCCTGAAGGAAAGAGCAAAGATCCTTGTACTGTACAGAACACTGAAAAGCTGCATCTGGGAAAGTTATGGGTAAAGGTGAAACATGATATGGAAAAGGGTTAATTACAATATAGTTTAAGTTTCTAAAGACTCTTTAGTAATGAATGATCAGCATACAAGCAATAGATTGGTTAGGCAGATGCAACCTTGGGCACTTTAAAAGATTAACATTGAGATGATCCGCTACTGCTCCTGACTATTTCCCTTTTCCTCCCCAGTTCAAACTGGTGTCATTACCACTGTTCATCTGGGAGTGGGAAACACCCCAAACCAGAAAGCATTTACATACTGATCATACCAATACACTGTATGCAAGGAAAATTCTTATAAAGACTACACAGACTCCCTAACAATGTTTCTCTGAAAAGAAACCTATTATAGTAGACGTGGGCAAAAGTGAAAATTCATGGTCATTGAAGGAAGCTGAGTCTTCTTCAGGGACTGAAAAACAAGGATTGTTTTAATACTGTACAAAAGCCAAGCACCCAAATCCACATGAGGAAACCCAAAGAGGTTCCAGCCTAGCAATTCAACAACCTACTGAAGTTCTCATCTACAGTGCATCAAGAGATTTACAAACAGAGTGCTACATGCTCCACAGCACAATGGGACCAATTTCTGAAACAAGAAACCTGTAACAAAGCTAATTTATTCCATCAGATTGGAACAACCTTCATTAGGTTCCCCACAACCTTTCACAAACACAACTTTATTTGAAAATGTTTGAGCATAAAATTCATCAATAATTGTTCTTAACTGTGTTTTACAGTTTCAGGTAACTGTTCTTGTATAAATATTGTCTATTTATACATTCTCATTGTGAGTGAAACCATATGCAAGCACAGAAAGCCTACGAATTTTATTTTCTCATCAGTATCTGCAGAGGAGGGAGACAAATATGACCCGCTCCCCTTGCCCTGCATACAGCTATGAAATCAATGGCATGTGCTCTTTCCTGTCAGTTTCTAACCTGAGGAGATTTTTTATCTAAGGGACTGTAGGGAGAGGGTTTATGAAAATACAGGAGAATAACACACTTTAGAGGCAGAATAGCTGCAAGTAAATAACCTTTTCATCTCTTTAAATGCCTCCCCATGTGAGCTTCGAATTGTACTTCACACAAAATACCATTTTCCTAAAGGACGATTCCAAAGGCCATGGGAGATAGAAGCTCTGCTCTCCCAAAACCACCGTCAATCAGCCAGGCTTCAACAGGGTGCAGAGCTTGGCAAATGTGGAAAAAAACCCTGTCAAGGTAACGTGTTGAAAAAAACTTGAGAGGGAAAACATGCTGGCATTGTCCCAGCTATGGTAGAGCATGCCTGGGTCATCCCAGGCCTTCTACTTTCCCAACTGACCCTCAAAGCATCATTTAACTATCTGACACTCTCTGTCTCGAGAATACCAGGCACGAAGAGTTTCTAATCAGATCCAGAAAGCCAGGGGAATCCTCCAGTTTTTTGTTTTGTTTTGTTTGTTTGTTTGGTTTTGGTGTTTGTTTTTTTTTTTGGTTTTTTTTTTCCCTGTTGTGTTTTTTTTTTTTTTATGATGATGATGATAATGATGAAACATGTAAGATGTAAGAGGAAGCCTAAAGCCCTTAGAGGTGAACAGGAGCACATGAGCTGTGGAGACTCAAATGACTGGAGTTCTGACATGGCCTCAAGGGGAAAACTTAGTGTGTGTTCTAGAAGTTACCTTGTCCTGAAAAGTTAAAAATTAACAGTCCACCAAAATGCCCTGGATCTCTCATTTTGGACAAGATTATGTAGACATGAAGACAACTATTGGCTTCTCTGTAAAAATAACAGAGAGGGTAGGTGGACACTGGCTGTAACAGGTGAGTAATCCAGAAGGCCGACTGACTACAGGACCTCCTCCTTGGCCAAGAAGAGGTTGCATGGATCAGGGCGGGGTGAATTAGCACTGAGAAAATCTCTACTTGGGAGTTCCAGGCAGAGAGAGAGAGAGCGAGCAAGTGCAACCTGAGAAAACTTAACAGAGGCCCACTTCTTTTCAGCTCAAGCAAGTAATCCAGAATACTGGGCAGAGCAACCTGAAACAGGGTCATGTTTGTTTTGTTCCTCTGCAGATACTGCTGAGGAAATAAAATTTTCTGGCTTTCTATGCTTGCATATGGGTTCACTCAGAATTTCAGCCACCCACAAAGCTGAAAAATGTGGTTTATTTAGCCATATACATTAATTAAAGATATATTCCCAATCTTCAGTGATTTGTAATTCAACACTTGCTGAACCAGAGGTCACACATCTTTGTATTAAATAGTATTTGATGGAGTTTTCTTCTACTTATGAAACCTTTATTTTGAGCCCACTAACTTTTTTGGCATCTCTAACATCTTTCAGCGAGAATATCTACAGTTTAACATGACTCTTTTGGTTTACTTTCAGCATGCTACCTTGCTTTGAAAGAGACCAAAGTGGGACTGGACTTCACAGGTGTTTCTGAAATGGCACCCAAAGATAGAAATTTGCACATGCGTATTTGATCCCAGAATGAAAGAACATGAATGGGAGTCCTAAAGTTCTCAATGTTCACACACATATATATAAACAAAAAGATACTTTTTATGAGCAGGGGACCTGTTTCTATGCAGATGTTAGCTGGGAATCAGAGGATTCCAGGTGCAGAACTGTTCCTGCACCTGTTACTTGTTTACAACAATTGCCAACACCAAAACTGGCATCCCACCACCACAGTGCGGCTCTTACAAGTGAATAGAGACCAAAACACATGCCAAAAATCTGGGGGAGGAGTAACAAAATGGCACTCTTTGTATATCCAGAAAGCCCCTTACAGAAAAGCCAACCTTTCAGTCTTGGACAGCACAGTTTGAAAGGTTAAATCACTTTGGCATTTGAGATAAAACAAGTATCTTAACTTTTCCCTTAACCAGTTCCCTACTAGAACTGGTTACAATGTCTAATTTACACTTTCCTTACCAGATGAAAAACATTCGTTGGAATGCCTTGGTTAAACATGCACTAATTGACTATGTGCAAATACAATTTACTTTGACAGTTTAAATCCTGTTATTTCCCCAAATTTGAATTCCACATTATTTTTAAGTTACGGTAAATACCTCTTAAAATATTAGCAAAATTTTGGAATGACTGCCAGTGTTTCATTCCTTTACAGAATACATTTTTTCAGAAAAGAAACAACCTTTTGATGAACTGAATTCATTAACATAATCCTAAAGGAAAAAAATATGCATATCAGTCCTACCCATTGAGAGACACTGTATAGGAGAAGTTGTGACAAACAATTAACAAAGATTAATTTTATTTTAACTTTACTCCCCCCATCCCAGTTACACTTTCATCAAGAGTAACTGCAATAACTTTTAAATTTGATAGGTCAAATTAAATAGGAAGAAAATAAAACTTCCTCTGGCTCTTTCTTGTGTTGCTTGTCTTTAAGAGGCTTTCTGACTATAAAGAAAATTACTTTAACCTAATCCTATTTTGAAGGGGAAAAATAACTGTTGGGCTATACTGCCAGACTTTTTGGGTTAATAATGAGGACAAGCCCTTCAAAACAGAAATAAAATACAAAACAACTTACTACAGAAATGATGTTAATTCAAATCCAACTATGACAGCTCAGTGCTATCAGGCAGATGTCTTTTCACCTCCACAGCTTTCACATCTCTCTGTGTCCATATAGATACACACTTAAAAATAATTTCTTAATGCATTTCTTTAACAGAAACTACAGTTCAACATTTGCAGGGTGTTTTAGGCCAGGAAGGATGATGACTACAAAGGTGAGGGAGATTTACATTACATTTGGCTTTGGATCTCACAAAACTATCTTTCAGTGGAAAATCATCTCTGTTCTCCAGGGCACGTAATTTACTTGTCTTCACAAAAGGCAGCTGACACTAACATTACAAATACAAGGCTCTGAGTCTCAATTACAGGAATTAACTCCATTTGGCCTGGCTGGATTTTGTTCCCTAGCCTTGCTGCACCCATGTGTCAATACAAATTCTGAACTCAGAACAGAAATGGTAGCAAATGTTGGGTTATTGGTAAAATAGCTTTGTTTATGTACACACATACACACAGAGTTTTCCTCAACAGACCTCAGTTAATGTGATTTACAGATGTTCACCTTTCAGAAAACTTGTGTTGCATCTCTCAGTACCAGCTGTGCCAGGCCACATTACCTTAGTGAAAAAACGTCCAGGCAAAAATCTCAAAACCACAAGCAAGCAAAATGAGATCCACAGAGTTCTACCACAGAGATAGCATCGTCTGTAGTAACAAGCTGTAGCCTGCAAAGTGTGCATGTCCCAGCACACAGTGCACCTCTGCAGCATGAACATTCAGAAGGCTGCACGAGATCTGCTGCATTTTACAAACACTAGCAACTAAACACCATGCTTTCTGTAGAGTTTGTATGTTATTGCCTTAATATAAATTTAGGTAAAAACAGATTCTGTTTGCACAATACAGGAAAAAGTGTATTTCCAACTAAGCCAAAAGACCCCAAATCATCTAATCCAGTCAGCTTTAAGACAAAAGGACAGGAAAACTAATTTTTGTAATTATTCATGAAAGCTGTTATATTTGAAATAACTGGTATTTCCAAAGTGAGATGCAACACATTAATGTTATTGGATCTCTAAATACCTGGCATTGCTTTTTACGTTTGTATGTATTAAAGCAATGGAATATAACTTTGAGGTATATGTGATGATACTGAATTTTCTGGTTTTCTGTATCCAGTCCTGCGTGTGGAGGCACATGCATATACACACACTCCTTCTCCCTCCAATGGTACTTGCACAGTTAAAGTGTTCCACTGATTAGAAGTCTGAAAAAAAATTCGTTTTTTCCTCCTCTGCTTTCACACAAGCACCTAGAAGAATAAAACGAGTAGGAACGGTTCTGCTAATGATTCACTTTGCTTCAAAAGTCATCACATCAACATCTCCATTTTCATTTCACATCCACTCCCCAGCTGGTGCACACAAGTGACCAGCACATGGGACAGTCCATTAATGAGAGGAAGAAAACAAAGAAAGAAACAGTTAAGGGAAGACTGCAACTAATTCATACTCACTTTTCAGCATTTGTTAGAAAATATATTCCCACAAACAGGGATGTATTAAACATTATACCCTTTCTCACAGAGGAGGACAAAAATACTTATTTTTGGTTCAAAATGACAGGGTATAGAAAGGATGGCTCTGTTTGTGTTTGGAATTAACAGCATAACCACAGTATCTGAGCTGTATCTGAGTAAATATACGCAATTAAGACATGAAAACTTGAACTTTCTTCTGAATTTTTTGAAGTATTCTTACCAAAGTCCTTAAGAACAATGTCTCCCTGACAGTTTAATCTTCTGACAATCTCTAGGCATTCAAACCTGTCCTATTCTACACATTTTGCTATACAGCAATAATAAAATCAGTTTTTTAGGGCTGAATGGTACTGATATTTGCCTTGACTCATACCTGCAGCTGCTACAGACTAACTTCTATGGTACCAGTCCTGGCAAGGCCCTGGTATGCTGGGCTGAGGGCTCAGGAGGGCTCTCGGGTCAACACAGCAGTCCAGTCTATCCTACATGAAGAAGCCAATGTAAATCAGCATCTTTCTATGCCTTGGCTTCTAGAGCCTCCATCTTCAAAAATTAGATAAGAAAACCCAAACCAATTTGTCCTTTATTAAGACTGTTTTTTGGAAAGCTTAATCACTTACTTCAGTAACTTTAAAAAGAGAAATCTAACAGAAAAGATCTCTCACCTTGGTACCTCCTATACAACAGAAGGGAGTTCTACAGCTGTGTTGTGTCAGCAAATAGGCAAGAAAATGAGAAGAGAATAGGGAGACAGGCTTGCAAAACACATATTGCAAGTACGAAGTTAGCTCCTAAGTGGCATGCTAGCCTTGGGGGCTTCCTCAGGCCCTGAAAAAAACCAGAGCAATTAACAGATAAACGAGCTGAATTTTGTTAGCTTGTTTGGGGCATGCATTTTTCTTTTTTTGGTTGGGTTGTTTTTGTTGTTGTTTATTTTTTGATGCTCAAGAACAAAGATAATTCATAATGTGCAGATTTCCTAAAAAGCCAAGGCAGACCAATAATGTAACATTGTTATTTGTACTTGTTAACAGCAGCAGCAGCAGCAGCAGCAGCAGTAACAAATTCCTGGAAGAGAAGAGACAGTAGGGAAAGGAATATGATGTTTCCTTTCTTCTCTAGCATTCGGAAAATGGCCTGTAGGGAAACACCACTGATCATTTTTCATAGCAAAAAAACCCCAGAAACCGTGCTTAGTCCCCCACCACTGAGGACTGGCTGCTCAGAGAAAAGATTTTTCATTTTCGCACATGCACACGCCTCTACACACGCTTGGTTTAGATAAATTTGCACAAGCTGCTTTAACTAAACTGATGGGAAGCTTGGCTGCATCTGAAATACATGGTAATTCTCGTAGACAAGAGGGTGGGTACTGCATGCATGTTGTTCAGAATTAGACAGCAATTTAGGACATCAAATTGATCTGGGATGAGCAACCATGCTTGTATTCAGTGACTTACTTACTATGAAGCCACCAATACTGTGGCCATGGTTATAAACTTGGGTGCACGTGTGGGCGCAGGTGAAAGAAGCAAGAGGACAGACTTTGATTATTTTCTCTGCTTAGATTTTAATAAAATAATTTTAATTTGAGCAAGTGTACAGCCATCTAATTGTTCGGTCTGATTCACGTGAAAGTGTAATTCACCTTTTCTTCCTCCTCCCCCTTCATTTGTTCCCTCTTTCCATGATTCCCTTATAGTCAGATTTGACAAAATGTGAAAAGTTTATTTTAACATCTTTCGGAAGCTGCATAAGAAATACCTCTGAAAAAACTCCATGACTATGGAATCAGGGCTCAGGGGGAGATCATTTCACTCACCATGGCTCACTCTGTTTTAATGTTCAATTTTTCATTTGTAACTACAGTTACATTTCTGCAACAATACATTTAAAAGGGAAGAAAAAAAAATCCAGCTCAGCAAGTGCCTTTTCTATTGTTTGACAGATTTAAGCCAAGCTAAAAAAAAACCAAAAAAAAACCCCAAAACAATGGTGGGTTTAGGATAAAGAGTCCACTCATCCTCCACTGGTAGAGAAAGTCCAGTGGGATCAAATCGTGGGAGAAAAAGGAATAATATCCTTGGAAATTCAAATACAAGCCTGATGAGTTCTTTGAGACATGACTAAACTGCATTTCTGAAGAGACTTTTACAGACTTACACTTCTACTGTAAGTCACATATGTTCTCTATTAAATGTAACAAAATAAGCTTTAATCTTTGTGATACTCAAATGTTGTAATATGTGAGACTGTAATCTTCTGTAAGAATCTTTTTGCTATTATACACATTTTGAAGGTATTATACACTTTTTGAAGTACTCATAGTTGCCTTCCCCCTCTTGACTACACAGTATGTACATTTTGCTTAATTTCAGAAGTATTCCTGTTTGCATATGGTATTCCCAAGGAAGATTAATAGATTCCTACAAAATACATAATTCAGCTCTCTCTTGCCATTCTGCAAATACTACCAACTGTACTTCAGTACACAATTCCTGAATATCTTAAAACTCATACTTCACATTTTCCAGTCCAAAAAAAAAACCAACAACAAAAAACCAAACCCAAACCAACCAAAAAAACCCCAAACCAGTTTCATGGCACTCCATATAATTGTCTTGAAATTTTTGAGTTTGTGCAGTCTGTTATCAAATTTAACGTAAGTATGTGAGAAAGGATTTTCAAAATCGTTTCTATTTCTGTAAATACCATTTTATTAATTAATACTTCACAATTAGAAGCTAACCTCGGCTCATATTAAATTCTTATGCAGGTTTTTGACAGATGAAGAAATTAAGATACCAATCTTCAAGTGAAATGTTCTTCATAGGAAAAAATTAGTTGCTGCACTTAGAACTCTCAGTGCTTAAGAGCAGAAAGCCATCCTGGACTCCATAAAAGTGGCAACTGCTGTCCAAGCCCAAAAAATGCTGTTCATCCTCTTCCATCAACGAAAAAATCCCAGTTCCCTTCACGGATGCATTGTGTAGCCTGTTTATCCACACACTGCTTGGAAGCAGCGGGATGCATGGCTGCTGCCAGGTGTGGGACTGTGGGACTCCTCTCCTGGAGTCTCGCAGCACAGAGGAGCCGTGTACAACACGCAGAAGGGAGAGAGAACCATGCCTACCTGTCATCGTGCATTTTCCATTACATTTAGTTATCAGTAAATCCAACTTGGACGCTGAGGCAATCTCCTATCTTCCCTTCTAGTTTACTATGGAACCTGTCATGACTGCAAGTGTCCAGGACCTTGGTTTTACATCTCATCTGAATGGTAGGGCCAGCAAAAGCTATATTGTCCCCTGATACACTGCAGGGGCATTGATTCTGCATGGGTTTAGAGAGAACAGTGTCACCTACTGAATCACAAATACCACTTGCTAGAGCAGTTTTTCTTCTATGTGTCACATCTAATCAGCATAGCACAATTCTCACAGCTGCTAGGAAGGCTGATAACATTTTCTTTCAAGGAACTAAAATTTAATTTTATTCAGGCAAGATACTAGCATTGCTGGAAAGACGGCTTTTACTGAGATTTGGAAGAGCATTAACAAAATGTTATAGGGCCATATGGCCTTCAGTAATCTGGCCAAGCAAAAGACCATTTAGGGGTAGTTCAAGATGTGGAGGGAATTTCATCACAATGGGAAGATCTCTTTGTGAGAGTGCAGAGCTGATGAATGCAGAGATGGGTGACACACGCTGTGGCATATCCATGCTGCTCACCAGATCACTTCTTTATTTTTTAAATACCCAGGATTTTTTTTTAGATTGAATTTGCTATTCAAAACAACTTAACATGAATGTTCTTTTAGTATTAGCAATAAATTTGCACAGCCTCCGTGCAGCGTGGAACACTGAATCCATGTGGCTAAAAAACTGGTTATGCAAGCAAGGCATATGCTTGAGAGGATGAAGAAAAATTGGCAAGATACAGCTTGCCAAGGCATGCCACACATTAGTCTACTTTAAAACTGTTAGGAAATTTCAGCATTTGCAGTTCAGTTTTCTCTACAGATACACAAAACGGGAAGCATCTTCCTTCAAGAATCATCATGAGATGTCCTCCCCTCCCCACTTCTCTCCTATTTTGATCACATCTTCCCTTTGGAATTAGTGGCCAGCTTTCTCAGATGGTGTTATCTCTGAGCTAAGGAACACTATGTCATTTATTATTTAAAATTAGGTATTAAACAGAAGCAAACATTTCTTTGCAAAGCAATAACTGCACATTTGTGCAGCATACAGCATTGTTCTTGGAAATGGCTTAAACCATTGAACAAACACATAAGAGAAAGATTGCACACATGCCATATTATTTTAAAGAATTGCTTTACCATAAATAGTCTTTTTTTTTCCTGAACTCGTGTTCTGAATTTTTTTCAGTTGTAATCCTGCGTATTGGAAGAGTCCAGGGCAGAATGGGCAGTACTAGAAATTTTAAGGAATCAGTATCGCCTACAGTGTATCTTAAGTATATCTCTTACAATGATTCGAGAAAATATGTTGTGTGCTTGTAGCACGAAAAAACCCCTAAAATATTAGAAAATGTTAGTTCCTTATTTACAAGTAGTCAGAACGTAAATTTTAGGCACTGGCCCAATTTGTTGATGTTTATCATGGCCTGGTGAAGTATAAAAACTTCTCTGGAAAGAGGAGCTAGGAAAAAAACCAGAAAAGGAATGAAAGGGTGTAGGACTTGTCTGGAAAATACACAGGAATTATAATAAATGAAAAGATGAAGGATGATATTACATCACTGAATATCAATGTTTACATTCCTGTCTTTCTTACAACAATAAAATTTCCAGGAACTTTTAGAAAAATCGTAGATTTTCACTACATTGAAAAAATTAAATTACTCTCAAATAATGGGCTTTTAAAAATCCTGTTCAGTATATCCAGACTGTCTTCTTCTTCCCCAAGGTTATTAGCTTGCTGCAAACCTCCACCAATGCAGTTAGCATAATTACTGAGCAGTGTTATTTTTAAGCTTCTGCTTTCAAAGTGACCATATATATGTAGAATGTTGCACCTGGAACTCTGTGAGCAAAATAGGAAAAACAAGGCAAGCCCACAGTATTTTACATTAAAACATTTCATTCAACCAAATTTCTGTCTCCCCAAGTTGCTTCTGTGTGTTCTTTTTTTTTTTTTTCCAATTTTTTTGAAGAGGTAAGTTAATTTCATTAATAGTAATGATGTAGATGTTCTTTCTCCTCCCACTCTTCCATTATCATTCTTTTGAATACAGATGCACCAGTTACTGTGAAGCAGCGGGTCTTCCCCAAACTTTTCTGGAATTTCACTCAACTGTAGCTCCATAAACTTATACTCCATAAGGCAAAGCAAAGTGCTGAGCATCTTTCATTATGATCCCATTACTTTCTCTCCCAGTACTTGTTCACAGGAGACAAAACCGACCCCATTTAACGTTTTGGGGGGCTGCAAAGCTATTATCCTTGCTAAACATTCAGCAAACATGTAATTTACTTGGCAGCATTAGACAGAGTTCAAGCTCTTGCTTGGCATGCAGTTAGCATCCCCAGCCTGTGACATTTCCATGCAAAGCAGGCTTCCTGAGAAGTAAACTAATGCTAATCAATAGATCTGACTCAGTGAAAAGCCTTAGACTGATAAAAGAAGGCATCAAACATGAAGACAGATCATTACCTCGTCTAGCAGCTGTCTGTCATTTCTAGTGAGGTGCAAAACTTTTTCTGAAAACATCACTTTAACTCAGTTCAAACTGAAAGACCATTTCAAATGCAAGCTAGGTGGGTTCAGTGCCAGTGTTTTACTAAAATTGGTCAGATCTCATTTTGCGACTACCAGAAACCATTGCTATTAGCACTGCTCAAAATACATCCACAAAGGCTGCTTAAGTCTCTACAGAGAGACATTTGGATACCCTCTTTAAAGTCAGGTACTTTAAAGGTTAAAATAATAATTTTTAAAAATCTGTAAAAAGGCAACGAGTTTCTTCCTGTATAAAAGGCTGTAGTTAAAACTGAAGAAGTTTTCTGCCTTTGCTCTGTAACAGGTGTTAACAGAGACAGCAGTTAACCCTTATGCCCACATTCATTCTTGACACAAGTATTTACTTCAGTGAGTTTTCTGGAGCACAGATTAATTCAGCTCCCGCTGTGAATAATAGCCTATCAACGGAATATTTAAGATATTTAAAAATTTTTTTAAAAATTGAAAGGAGCTACATTAACATTTGGAAGGAAGGGAAAAAAGCTTGCATGAAATCCTACCTCTTACAAAAGATTTATGTGCCAAAGTCATACTGAAAGCTCGTATCAAGAGAGAGTCATAGCTACCTTTGAAAACAGTACCAGTAAGTCTAATAAGCATGTTGAACACCCAGCTCTGCCACCTTCAGAAAGTCTTCTGGTAACCTTGTTTGTTATAACTTAAGACTCTGTGTCAGTTTACAAGCACCTTCACAGAAACAGCCAACCAAAACTGAAGTTTTGCAATATAAAAATGATGTGCAGTTCTCATGAGGGAGAATTTAATGTATATGTGCTTCAGACTGCAGTCAGCTTATTTTAATGAAGCCTTCCCTCTCAAAAGAAAACGTACACAAACCTCAAGATGTGTCATGATTTTTAGAATATGAGCACTGGAGGTCATGGATGTTGAAGTATGTACTTGTGAAGTACAGGCTGTTTTTGCAAATGCTCATACAGCAAGGATATTCTGTGTTCTTCCAAGGTCAGATATTTTTAACATCCCTACGCACGGAGCCCTGTTAAAACATTATAGTAGGTCACAAAAATAGGATCAAAAGTTAAGATGTGAATATTAAGGTTGCTGATGTCAGCTCAGATGTGGTCTTCTTTCCCTGTCACCTCCCATTTGTTCATGTCCTACCTAGTCCTGCTACCTTTCCCATGTGAATCTCTTGGCCTTAATCTTAATGCAGATCAAGAGGCTTCACTCTCCTGCCCTCTGGACAATTTCTGTCTCTACAGCTCCCAGCCTCTGCTTTCCCTGCCCATCCGTCCCTGGGGAACCAGGCCCTGTGCTCCCCCAGTGCTCAGACAATGTCCCCTGTCCTCCTTTTCTCTGTCCAGCCTTCACTGCATTCCCCTAAAGCCAGCATCACCTCCAGTGCTGAGGTCCCGCTCACTCCCCCCCTACCACAGTATAGCTCCAGCCTCCCCCATGGCTCCTCAACAGACCCTGGCTTCTCCCTCCTTTTTCTGTCCTTTCCTTCAGCCAGTCCTCTTCTGACCTCCATCATGGGTTTTGCTCCCTTCCTGCTGTTGCTAAGGTCCCTTCTGTGCCACATCCTCAGCTCAGTCTTGTGCCTCACCTCTGCTTTCAGAGCAGCCTGCTGTCTCCCTTGCCAGGCACAGCCCGGGCTGCTGGTGAAAGGCTCTTTGAGCCTCTTTAGCTGCACTCCAGGACTGAGTGGGCAGCGTTACCAACTCACATCTGCCAGGTGTGGTAACAGGGGCAGATTTATGGCAGTGGCAAGTGACCTACCCTGCATGCCAAGTGCAGCAGCAGTCAGTTAGTTTTTAACTTTCTGCTAAAAATAATGGGACTGCAAGGTCTGTTTAAAGAGAAGAGGTTGTGCTATGGTGGGGTTTTTTGGGGTCTAAAAATATTCTGTAAACCCACTTTTTTAAAAAAAATGAGCTGGTTTTGTGATATTTTCAACATTTTAAAAAACTATCTGTAAGCAAAAATTAAAGCAGGCTTTTACAGTAGGAAATGTCAGACACCCTGAATATTAGTGCTATCGCGCCTGCCCATAATAATTTCCAAATCAAATTTAGATTCTGTGGTATATCTTTACCTAAACAGATTTCCATAACCACCAACCAGTAACTCTTCTTTTAATTTAGGAGTGCTGTTAGATGAATTTGTTCCCAGACTCAGACTATGAGGCTAGCCTCCCAAGAGACACTCCCACCTCTTCCTGGGGATAAACAAGCCAGCCCTGGGAACATGAAACAAACAGCAAGAAACACTATTTGACTTTTATAAATTTTAATAAACTAAAACACAGGACTGAAAGCTTGAGATCTTTTTTATTTACTATTACCCTGCAGTGAAAATGGGGGAGAAAGGAGGGGGTGTATTTTTTGCATATACTTTAAATATATAAATGTACCATTTTTGTCATTCAATACCCTTTCTATCTACCTATCCTTTTCCATTTACTTAGTTTTTTAAACAGTCTGACATTAGGCAAAAACTTAGTTTTCACTCTTTTTTTTTTTATTAATTCTACGAGAGGAATATATCCACAGTAGGCTTCATAATCCTAGCAGATATTTTTCATGGCCATTCTTTGGTTTATGAATCAGGCAATTGGAAGTCACTTGTGTCACTGCCATTGCCATTTTGATCACCACATGTGAGAAGTAACTGTTCTACTTTAAAACTTGTTCTGGAGTCTGCCCTCAGCACTGCACATTGCTTTTTACTACTTCCTTTCTGCCATTTTTTAAAATATTATAAACATTAATCTCTATGCTTATACATATGTCAGCTAAGTAATCATTTTTTTACATTCCCAAATACTTAAGTTTACAAAGGATATTTGTAATTAAAAGGGCCATCTTAGCTCATTTTATCATTGTATCACTAATACTTATTTTTAATGTATTGTTGTGTTACACAAATGTGTATGTAATGTATGTATTGCTGGATGGGAGAGGCCAAAGGGGAACATGGGGGTACCTTAAATAAATATCTTGGAGACAGTAAAAGACAATAAATAACAAAAAAATCAAGTCTACATTGTTGAGAATGGATTTGTATCAGTTTTTGAAGTCCAGGGATTGCTCTGCTATATCATATATATGGGAAATGAGGGGTGCTGCAGATCACAGTCTCTCCTTTGACCTTCACCTTCCTGGGCTAAACTGTCAGAAAGGAAAACTGTGCAAATATAAATACCACTAGTAATGCAACAAAACCCAAAGAAAGTACTAACTACTCCAGAGTAGGCTGGGCTTCTGGTGACCCATATGGGAATTTGTTTTTTCCTGAAATGGGCTATCTCCAGCCATCTTTCACAGGCTCAAAAACCCAGGGAAGAATGAAGAGGAAGAGAAAGCTGCCATTCCAACATCAATACTTTAGCCGTGTTTTTCTCTCTTCATTCCCCCAGCTATCACTCCTCATTCACTCCACATGGTGGAAGAGAGTCTCAATTTCTTTGAATTTGTCTCCACTATTTTCAAAAGAGATGAGGGGCAGCAGAAGAAAGAAGAGAGAGAGGGAAGAAAAGAGAGAAGGAAAGAGACAGGGAGGACACATCAAGGTGAGTTACATTTCCACATCATTTATCCTACAAGAAAGCACATGCTTTAATCTACCCTGAGCCATACACAGGCATTGTCAGGGTTGCATTTTGTCTACAAAGCTAAAGAAGTAGCGAGTGTAAGATTATGCTGCTGTGTCAGTCTAGTTTGACCAGTTTCACAAGTTCGCTAGAAAAGGAAATGTGACATTTTCATTTAGAAGAACATGAGCGAAGTTTAGAAACATGGCTGGGCATGTTGGAGTAAATGGGACGGTGTTTTTCTGAGCAGGAGAGAGCCTTGTTTTACAATGAACTGGAGATTTTTACAACCAATGACAGATTTGCCTGAATTTAAAATCTGAATGCAGAGAAACTTCACTTAAGATAGTGAGAGACAAAGAAGAAAGAGATTTTGAGAGAAAAAGAAAAGCTGTATTTGCTGCTCCATCTCCCTGATCCCCCCAGCTCACAGGTACAGTCCCACAGCAGGTATGGATACACCCTGGCACTCGTGAGCAGATGCCATGTACCAGCACCTGCCTGGCACACGGCTCTGGGCCTCCCTCACGCTTTCTCCCTGTGGGTTTAAACCGGAGCGTGTCCGTACCGTGCCAGTTTTTAATCCGACTGCAGTATCCCAAAGACAGGAGTTTCAAAAGGACTTTCACGGGATAGAGTGTAGTGAGGGGAAGAGGAATGCACACCATGAACGTTCATGTGTGCTGCTGTTGTAAAGAACATCAGTTACCAGTAAGTAATGTCTGTTTTCAAACCCCGTAATTACATTCACAAAGGGCAAATGCAGGCTCCAGGAACAAGCCCCATTCACACTCACAAACCTTGTAGGGGTCTGGGAGCAAACCTGTTGACATTGAAGATGCAAAGAGTGGCCTTGGCACTGGAGGCAGGTTAAAACCATACCTGTTGACACCTGGGTTTAAGGAATTAAAAGGCCACTTTGCAGAGAAACTCTGAATGTGCTACAGGAGCACCCTGTCCAGCCTGCCTGGGAAACACCAGCAATAGGGGCCTGGATTCCTTCCAACTTCCAGAAAAGGTGACTGCAAAAGGAACATCACCTTCACAGTAAGATGAAATAAGAAAAAATTCTTGTGGATTGAAGGTCAGGCCAAAGAGCACGGAGGTAAGTTTATCCATCAGCCCACAATAAAACAATGTAACTTTTAAAATCTAGAAATGCCTGTCTCTTTCACATCATCTTGTCATCTGCTCCCTCAGTCCTGTGTGCTCACAGCCAAAATGTGATCCCTAGTTCAAAATCAAGTATCTGTCACAAAAAAACAGAGGAAGGGTTTCCAGTGTTGGGTCTGTCCCGCCCTGAGTAACAGACTTCTTTGCTGGGATGTGTCCATAAACTCAGATATCTCTGCATATTAAAAGAACCAACCACTCCTCACAAATCAGGGAATCGTCTAAACACAGGATTTTAGGTTTCATGTCTGTTTGTGAAGCTGCATGGTTTAGAAGGGTTGCACAAAACTATACTGATTGAAAATGAAATCAGAACGAGACAACGGCACATGGTCTTAAAACCTATGCTGCTGCACAACCTTTGAGCTACTGAATCCACATTCTCCATAATGATCTTTAAAGCCTGGATGGAGGTAACCTGTTGATTTTTGACATTTATTGTTACACCTCCAGCTCTTAAGGCATAAAATGCTCCTAACAGAAAGGCTGTAAGATTGTTTGATCAAACAGCTATTCAGATTAAGTGAAAAAGATAGTGAATTCCCCTGAAGTGGGAACAGCTTTGTTAAGGTGCTCACTTGTAGTAGAAGAAGAGACAATTTGGAATTAGAAATGGTTTTGCCCTTCCCAAGACAAAGAAAACATCTACAGGATGTTCTCACAGCTGTATGAAACCAGAAACCTCAAGATCGAAAGGCATCACCAGTCTTTTACCTCAAATACCAAGAATCATAGCAGCCAGGGTCACTATCCTGGACTTGAACTTGCGAATTTTGGTGCTTAGTTTTTCTAAATGCAGAACACACTTAAATCTGCTATTTCTCTTCATGTAATACCTGGTTTAGGTATCTCACACACTCTGTAGCGTATGAAAATTATCTGTAGGGCAACCTAGCATCAGCAAGGTACTTTTGCTTATGTGAAGTAACACTAATGAAATTCTCAAATAGGGGTAAAATAAAGTTTTGGGGAGACAACATGTAGACAATGACTTCTGATAACAATGTGTTGAACCCTGAGCCTGACATTGCATGTGCCCCTTGAAAAACTTGGTCTCCAGCGATAAAATCAGTGTGCACTTACTACACAGAATCACTGCAGGGGAAGAGAGAAGATTATATATAAAAATGTATTTATTCATATTTAATCCACATCACTTCCCAAGGTACAATAAATTTTAACAGTTTGGGAATCAGATGCTATAGATAATAACATAATAATCAAGGACAGCAGAAAGGATGTCAGAAGTTGACCGGTTCTGAAATACTGAATGTTGCATTATGAACGGTTTCCAAAACTATTCTGTACAGATAGCTACACCTAATCTGCAGAAAAATTAAAGACTGCTATATTTTACAAACATTATTAGTTACAGATGAAACATACCTATGAAAAAAGTGTCAGCAACATGAATTGTGTAAATTAAAATGATCAGAAGATAAACATGATGGGAAAGACAGCTAAATAAGAGAAAGGTCAATGTGGCATAAGCGAAAATGGGTAAAAACTGCCAATACTGCCAATAATAGCTGTGCTTAAGCTGGAAGTGAGAAGTTCCTAAGTAATGGCATGACCCTCCAGGCAGGGAACTGAATGCAAGAAGGTCCCTGTTTGGAGAAAGAGCACTCAATGTGCTGTGCGCAGAACCAAGTAACAGATCTTGTGGTGATCTGTGATTACAGCATAAAGGTTCCTCATTGGTCCCAGCTGCAGAGCTATTCCATCACCAGGAGGTGTGCCTCTGTGTGTTGCTGACCTTGTCATGTTTATTTCAGAGCGCATATACAAGCAATAGCAAATTAACTGAGTTTCCTTGGTTTCTTTCTCTTCTTCTCTCTTATTTTTCCCTTCTTGTTAAGGGTGGGAAGGGAGGTAGAAGGGTACGAAGGCAGCAGAGAAAAGACAAGCTAGAAGATATTTTAAGCAAATGCAGAGACAGAAACCCTGAATTACAAGTATTAGTTCCAGTATAGAATATGGTTCCCTATATGTCTACAGACAATTTTTGTTTTCAAGGAATATCGAAGTGATACATGCAACTGTGTGTCCTTCTTCAAAGGCATGCTGCAGTCACAAATGGATCCTCTTACACAGCTGTGAACGGTGAAAAGATCTGTGTTTCAGCCTTAGGCTAAAAACGGAATCTATTTCTACTGTATCAGTTTCCTTTTAAATATCAATAAATACCACAAGTCCTGGGTGACTTTCTTGCAAGACTTGATGTTTCTGCTTCTGTTCATCCATTTATGCTATTATATTTCAGGCTAAACATATTTTGTTAATTACGCAGCAGGATAGGATACGTCTTCCATTCACAAGCTTTTAATTAAAAAACAAACAATAGCAGCAATAGGTAGGTTTTTCTAGTCATTTAAGCCTTTAAGCTCGGTCATAGCCTGCCCACCAAATGATGCAATTATGTTTTATTTCCCTGCACCTACTTCTTCATTGCAAAAGAAAAGCTGATGATAGAGGTTTTTTTTTCATACACTGCTGAGGAAGGAGCAACTGTAAGGCCACAAAAAAAGAGTGCTGTCGTGGCTCAGAAGTGCACCAATGTGCTCGTCTGTTACACATCCCGGAGTTTAACTGTAAGAACAACCCATACAAACACGGGAACAACAAAATGCTGCTATAAAACATGTGACAAGCACTACCTTCTGCCTTGATGTAAACTGCAAACACATGGTCATTTTCTTACTGAAATCAGTTTTCATCACGCTACGTTTGGTGAGAATCCTCGGGCAGGCAGCACTCAGACATGACCACTGCCAGACCACATGGTCAGCTTATGGTAGGTCACAGAAAATTCCATAAAGCTCTGGGATGCACGCGCTGGTGTTGGCACATGGGGAAAGAGGTTTCACAGAAACATCTGCAAGGCCAGGGATGGTGACGAAGAATTATCCAATATTAAGACGCTATTGTACCTAGGTGCTCAACAGGAGACACACTATGTATTCCTCCACCACATGGGAAACAAAATTACCTGACAACTTCATCAATACCTCATCTTCTATCTCTCCTTCATTAGCAAGATCGGAGAACACATTTCACTGTGCCTTTCCACGTTCACATCTTCATTTCCACCCTCCACTTTTTCTAAGCAAACTTCTGCTGCTAGATCCCAACTCAAACTCTTCTGCCCAGAAAGCCCTTCAGGCTTCCCTGGAGCTCAAACTATTCCCAACCTCCCTCATCCACCCTGTCAGCCTTCCTCCTCAACCCTCCTCCTCCTGTGGCTTCCCATTATCCATCCCCTCCCAGTGATAAGCCCACCTCCAGTAACTTGTTCTGTGTGCTCCTGGGAGAGCTTCTTCTCATCTTCTGTCATCTCTCCAAGAGAGACCTGCGACTCTTGGACACAGCGTTTCACACCAAAGACTGATTCCTTGGGGAAAGCAATACCACTGAGCCAGGAAGACAAATGAGGTAAGGAGAAAGCACCCAGTATTTTTAGGGAAACACATCACTCTCAAACTGTATTTGTGTAAATCCTCCACTTTTCATAACAGACTCTCCGCAGAATACGGCATTTCACAGAGCACTTGAAATTTAATCCTTGGCACTGATAGCCAGGTAAAAGCCACTGTCAGAGCTGCTGCTCCCATTCCGGTCTCACCTTAAGGACAGAAGATAATGATAAATAAGGCACATGGACAAGCCCCCAACGGGAAAAACCTCTTGCACACATACGAAAAGATGTACTGGGAGCCACCAAGTCACTAAAAGGGAACAAAATAATACATTCTTTTAGGAAGCTATTTTCAGTGGTTTTTAAACTTCTTTATTAGTTAAATAGAGTATTTCAACATCTGCAGTGTATATTAATATAAATTCTATTTCAGTGGTAGGAAATTTCAGGACAATCTGAATTATTTGAATTCAGAAAAAAATTTTCATATCAACAGATTTTACCATGACTTCCTCTTGCATCCATTTACGTACCTCTAAAATATTGCTGTTTTAAACTCCTAAGTCCTGATATTGAAATGTTTAACAAAAACCCCCACTTCTACTGAATAAACATAAGAACTTATATCTCCGTATGAACTATGGCACTGCTTCCACAGTGCTATAATAATTAGAGTTAACATAATGAAAACCTAGTAAAAAGACTATAAATTCACCATATGAGCACATATGGATGTGAAAAAGGAAATCAAACAAGTTCTCTGAACTAAAATTAGAGTCAAAACAGAACAGTGTCCCACAGAAATAGCACAAGCCTAAAAAGTCTATATAAATTTACTATGCCAAATCCAATTTTATCCAACGTTCCGTTTCATCTATCCATATTTCCACAGTGTATTTAAGGTATTGAGAGCTTAACTGTTCATGTGAGTCTGGACTGCAGTTTAGCTACTTGAGATAGATTTTCATGTTTGAAGCAAACCAGAGCTGAGCTCATTGCACAGCTACAAAACCATGGAGCCCAGTCCACCAAGTCGTGAATGTGATCTTCCTATCCAAGCTTCTGCTCCTGATATTTTGCACTGTGTGCCCTATTTATGCTTGCTCTACAATGGAGTCCTCCATTCTGAGGGTTTCAACACAATGATTAATTTAAAGTATACTTCTGAAGAGGGACCTCATCATAAAAAAGGAGAGCAAAATGCATTTATTCTCTGTTATTGTATATGTATTAATTTAAATATTGTTTTAAAGCAATTCATCTGTGAAGATGAGCCACCTCTCGACTCAAATAAAGACATTTGTGAATGGTTCTCCTGTAGCCTCTGCAACTTTGGTTGTAAAAAACTTCGGTGTAAAAAGCTTGTGAAAGAGCTCTGAGCAGTTTTTATTTTGTTCTCTTTATGCTACATCCTCCATGTCCGTTTAACTTGCTGTGTCCTGCACCTTCTAATATATTCATCATATGCACGGAAGGAAGGTCACGTCAACCATTTATTGGGGAATCAAACCAAGCAGTAGCATGTGTCCATTTTGCTTCTGGACTGCATCAGGTGTTTGTTGCAACTGATGCCAATCATTACATCAGGACTCTGTTAAATTCTCAGGCACCTCTTCTGTGGGATAGAACCAATTTCTTCTGAGCTGTTTAATTACTTTGTGACTTCTGAGATTTAGCTTTTTTCCTTCTTTTTTCGGGAAGTCATCAAATAAACAGAAATGCTACACAACTACTGAGGCTGTTGCAAGAGAATGTGGTAGCCAAGGATGTGCTGGTTCTACTGACTGGGGAACCATGACAGGGAACAAGCCAGTTAATCACTCCTGCCTGCATCTTTCCTTTTTATTGTCCAGATGTGTGGCAATCCTGCATTTCACAAAATATTCAGGTCCTTTTTAATATAAGAAAGAGCTGCTATTCCTAGGAGATGAGTGAATATTCCATCCCTCACCTATAAGGTCTTACTCGCTGGACAATTTTACAGTGTTTCAGCTCTTACGCGGCTCTGCTGTGCGCAAGCTCCTCCGTCATCTTTCTATTCCTGTTCTCTCTCTGAACTTCTTTTCTTCTGCTGCGTCTCCTGTTTTCAGCAATCCTCCTCTCAGACCTTCCAGGCTCAGTGACAGATTTTGTGCACAAAAGGCTGTAAATTTTTAGGGCAGGAATTATCTCACTACTTTTGTTAGTTAGCAAGCTATGTACCCTTGATAGGGGATGAAAGTGCAACCTACTATATGGTTTTAAATAACCACTATACTCATAAATTATTTGTAACAGCAATAATACGCCTACACCAAAAAGCAGTAGGATCACATACAGTCATGGTCTCTCACAGTCGTCGGTGCCATCTGGAGCTCCAAGAGGCTAACTCTGCTCGGCAGTCTGTGCGCAACGAGTTGCACGACAGGCAGAAAAATATTCCAGGACTTCACAGTTCCTCCCCAAGTAACAAATTAATAATGATCTTCCACCCATGGTTAGCACTTCAACTGCGAACACACTGCTGTTGACGAAGGCACAACAGGTCCGTTGGGAGGAGAGCAAGCGGCTTTGTCCCCGGCACAATGCCCTACAGCCGCCACACATGCCCCTCACTCAAGTTGTGTGTGCTCTGTCATTATCCTTGCTGCCAGCTCCAGTGGGACTGCTCAGAGGCTACGGCAACTCTCCAAGGTCCACAGGCCTCCAGGAGGGGACAGGCCACCTTCTGATCCACAGCCGGGATGAATGGATTAGCGGCGAGCCGAGCCAGCTGCCACAAGCTTTATCAGTACGCAGCCCCGACAGATGGGAGCCCACTGGAGAAGCCTCCTGCTGCAGCCCGCGTGGCCCTCACGCCGGCCTTCTGCTCACCCCGCGCTCACTGACACGGAAGCGGACACAGAACATGCACAAGGGGCAAAATCACATTTAAAAATACACGCGTCCCGTTTGGGACTCTGCTCAGGTTAAGCAACAGCAAGCGAGCTGCTCTGGGAGCACAACCTGGTTCACTGCAGTGAAGCTACTTGTGGTAAAATGCTTCATTTTGGTTTGGATTTGCAGTTGGTAGGATTTCTGACACATGATGTTTGTTTCCACCAGAACTGAATTACGTGCTGACATTAAAACTGGATCAGGACTGTAGTAAGAGATACACCAAAGATTGAAGAGACTATTAACTGTAGAGATGAATTCAAACTAATTGACTTTCTCCTGAGCTGTCTATCCATATAAAAGTCATACATATCAGAAAAAAGGCATACCCCAACTCAATCCAGTGGAAACTGGGGCTTCCATGTTTCAGACAAGGCAGGTAATGTCAATTTGACTTTTAAGTCATGAACCTTGCACTTGCTCCAGAAATATTCGATATATTATCTGAGGCAAAGGGTTGCAACAGCATCAAAAACATTGACAGTTTTTATTGTCGCAATCAAAAATCTTTTAAAATCATAGAACCAGAAAATTGTTGAAAAAGGGAAAACACCTATCTAATTGCTGCCAGAAAAAAAGACACTTTACTTTTGACCACACCACACTGAAGTATGAAGTGCTACACTTACGAACAGCAGTAAAAAGAAAAGGAAACCCTATTGCTTCTATTAAAGAAAGAGCCTCTCTTAACAGATCATTACACAGCCAGATAAAAGCTCCGTGGAGTCAATGGCCGCCTTTGCATTCATTGGAAGGGACTTCGTACGAGACTTTACATATCAATACACATAGTTTCTCTCATATTACATCTCACAAGTCACTTAATCTTCTCTGAGCACAAATGTGAACAATATTTATAAAGAAATGCTACAGTTTGCCAGTCTTGTGTGTAAAAGTCTCAATTTTCCCTGTGTCTTGCTTCTTGAAAGGCATCTCACATAAACCTCTACGTCTGAAGCTGTTTTGCTGAAAGACAAAATTTTGCGACTCAAAAAAGCTGCCTATCTCTGAGCAAACAAAGTATCTAGAATTCTATTTGCACAAGCTATGCTTGTGCACTGTGGAGAGTACAAACCTTAATTTATGATCTTATAGGTAATTTCCTTTTAGAACTCAAAACCAACTTTATAACAACCAAGAATCATTTATATCAGCATTCTTGATTTATGCTAGTAATCTCAAAAATATAGTCCTAAACCAGTTAATCCAGCTTTAAACTGATTTCACAACTTCCTTAATTTCAAAACATATTTAGTGCACAAAAGTGAAAATATAACATTCAGAAAAAAGAAAGCTAGTAACAAGTACTGCAATGAAACTTGTTTGAACTTTCATTGAGCCAAGATGTCTACAAGAATTTATAAATCATACCTCCAGGTCAAAATTGGCTGTTTTATTTACATTTAAACACAGTGATTCTGGTACTCTAATATAAGTACATGCTGAGGACAACTTTTTTATGATCCATTTTCCAAAAATTAAATTAAAAACTGTCTTCAATATGTGAAAAATAAGACTGTATATTTAGGCAGTATCCAACAGTCTTAAGCAAAAGTGGCCAGTGCTTACTTCTAAAGACAAATTGACATTGCTTCAGCAAATTACATCAAAGTGTATACAAAAAACTTACCAAATATCTCCTGAAAAATAAAACCCATTTCTCATTAAGGATTTCCAGCAGGCATTAAGGCAAGATAAAAAGGTAAGGAGCTGACTGTCTCCAAGTCTTAAATCAGAAACAGCAAAATTCTTTATAGTATGCTCAAAATCAAAAGCAACACTTAAATAAAAATACAGGCATCTAAAGCATAAGTAAACAGTATTTGACAATAGTGTATTTATCAGAAGAAACAGTCTTTCAAAAAATGTTTTCAACAAAAAAATGTGTTAATCAGAAAAACAACCAACCAACGAACACAAGCTGAATGATGAATTCTCCCTGAACTTTGCATTGTCGTATTGCTGCAACATGGTCACTTCTGTATTAGGAAACACAAAGATACAGGTGCTGTCAAGATACTCTTGTTCTTTGTACTCTTATCAGTAAGCGAATTTGTTTTAAAAACTTAATTACTGAACGCCCCTTCCCTCCTCCCCGAACTCATAAAGACCATTTAGAGAAGGTAAACACTGATTAGAAAGTCCCACACTTACACTTGTGGGACTTCATCAGTTGAGCCCTAACCCCATGTTTCATAAACATATTTAGAAATTCTGTGTGTCATTTACAAATGTAGTTTCTGGTATGCAGCTGAACACCCATGACTAAGTGATTTCTGAAGAAATGTGTCATCTGTAGATTTCAGTCATTCACTTTTTAAATTCTACAACATAAAAGAATATTGAAGGAACTTATGAATACTTATGAATGCCAAGGAAATAACTTAAAATTGAAGGGTTTAGGGTTGGTGGGTTTCTTTAATAATTTGGAGGGGACAGGGGGCATTAAGTGCAGGAGACATCTGTACCTTCACATTTCAGGCCATGTAATGTTTGTTTGCCATACACTGACCTATTTAAGTCTGACGGCAGCACTAACAAATACGACCAACAAATTCAACAGAGGAGGAACAAACACCTTTCATGAGGAAACAAGAACAGAAGAACAACAAAAAAACCCAGTAGCTCTCATCCACTGAAACATCAAACATCCAGGGTTGACCAACGCAGTTGCATCACCTGCTGAAATACTGAAAGTCCAGATGTATTCTAATTTCCACTTGTTGCAGAAGCCTAATTAGTGTTGACAGACAACACCTCTCTGTGAAGGCTGCAGATAATCTTCAAAGACAAATGTATAGAAATAAAAACAAAAACACAGAAGAGATGAGTTTGGGCAAATACTGGAGCAGCTATCCAAAAAGTGCAGAGCAGGTGCAAGTAAGGCAACCGGTTTAACCAAGCTCAATCAATCTACAAAAAGACCTACACGATCTAGCTGCCTACAGTGGTCCTTGGTTCCATCACTCTTCTGCTACAACAGCCACTTCAACATGTCCAAATGTGACGTCCTCATGCTTGAGTGTCTAAATTGATCAAAACAGGCTTTTTGTATCATTTTAATAGACAAAGCTTGTGGAAGATCACAAGGAGGAATGGAAGCGAAATGTCAGAGAATGAAATTTCTTCAGGCAGCTCTAAAGCTGCTTTGTTGTGTGGCAACTTCATCAGATGTTCCCTCACAACCAGAACTGTACAACAAATGAGCAGTGGCAGCACATGTTCTCTCTCTCACTGTAAGTTCCCTGTGCCTTGTAACCACAGATATATACATGAGTCCATACATACGATCACAAAAAAGAACCCCTCAACCCCAACCACCTCAAAACTCTTCTTTGCGTTAAGAAGAGGTTGTAAAAGACTGAATGAAAATGCAAATACATAAGCAGAAGTTCAGCCACAGCTGAGATTACTGATGGAGAAAAGACAATGAATGGACAGAGAGAAAAGAAATGAGGCTGTGTCTAGTTGTTCTGCTTGGCAAGTTTTGGAATATTTCTTCCCATCAGCACCATATCCAGGTGTCCTGAGGCAGCAGAATGTTGCTGCTGATGTGAAGAAGCTTTATGTGCAGTCATTTGCCTTGCAGTGAACAATTTCCCAGCTGATTAAAATACTGTGACAATCTCAAAGCTTGCTAAAACCAGGGAAAGTAAACATATGGATTGCTTTACAGAAAAACTAGAATACTGACTGGGGGGGACACGCTCCTTTTGCCAAGGGTACTTTAATGCATCTGAACTACAGCTGCCACTATCATTAACAGCTGATGGGCATTAATGTAATCCAGGTGGTACATGGCACTCAGGGCAGGAAGCATATCCCTCTGCCTATTCCAAAGACAAAGAGAAGCCACCTAACTGAATGCAAGTGCTCAGCCCTGGAAAGCAAAGCACAGACACATGAGCAAGTTGCTGTGCACCAGGAGTCATTTACCCTCCTCTGTTGACAGCTACAGCAACGGTGCAGGGTACTAATGGCGATGTGTGTCAATGGACAGTAAGGACAGAGCTGGAAATCCCCCACAAGCTCATCCCTTCAGGTACAGTGGGGCGTGTGCCTGCAGGCGGGAGCAGGGAGGACACGGGTGCTGCAGAGGCCACTGCTCCTGCAGAACCCCTCGGGTGCTGTGTGCTGCTCACTGCACCTACCTGACTGTAGAAGCAACAGATTTGTGGTCCAAAAGCCTGTCTTAAAGTTTGTTAATTCCAAACAAATTACCAATGCAGAGAACAGAGGGGAGAAAAGAGTTTAAAGGAATAAAATAAGAATTTAAAAAAAGGTATGGGGTAGGCCAAAAGCAATGCCAGCAATTACTTAATAAAAATGAAATATTCAAAGTATGATGAGAAGAAAAACTTAGAAAAAAGCAAGGTGCACCAAAAAAATGTATGGTTTTGGTTTGCAGTGCAGATGTTTAGGATTTACAATCAATATGGTTTGCTTTTTCATGCTATAAAATGCATATATAATTATGCCCAAGATGTGTGTAAATGTTTAAATATTAAAACAAAGCAGATATTCTGGATGTTTGATGTTTGTTTTTAAAAAGAAAAAAAAATCTATTTTACAAGGACACAAGCATTAAAGTGAAATTAACATAAAACAAACAAACCAATGTAATAAAATAAAAAGCTCAAAACCAAGTTAACCAAGGTTGTTAATGTCAGTTCAATAGCAAAGATCCATGTTACCCAATGTTTAAGTATCAATTAAATGGGAAAAGACTGCCTTGCAATTACACTTCACAGATTTATTTCTGCTTCTTCTAGGATATATATATATTGTCTCTAGCAAACATGCACATTTCCTTACGTTTCTAAAGTTTCAATTTCCTTATCTAAACTGTCACACTACTCAGAAATTTGAGATTTCCTCCTTTTTGCCATTCATTTTTCTAAATATTTTGGAGAATGATAGCATGGATCTGCTAAGCCCTACCTACCTCTTCCAGTGGTAAATCTGTAACTACTGAAACCTTATGCTGAACTTCTCTATTTGAACAGGAGACAAAACTGTTGTCCACCTCTTCACTCTAAAAATACCCTGCAGCTTAAAATGTTGAAACACAAAAGGCACAACATGCATTAACACAAATTCACAGTGTTTTGCTGACCATAAAAAAATGTCCTTGTATGGATGGAAAGGGAAGTCTGGAAAAAAATACTTGGTAAAGAGGGTTTTTTTTCATGCCCTCCCTCCAAGTAATTCTGCTTGAATGGAATTTACAGAGAGCCACAGTCTAAAAATACATAGGCTGAGAACAGCAAAGCAGCTACATGGATTACACTCAGCCCTTACAACCCTTTGTAGTTTCATGGGAAAGTCAACTCCTGGAGCACCGTCAATGGTACAGTTCTTTCTCATATATTGGAAACAAATAATTTGAGGAGAACAGGTAAAACGTACCAACAGCAGAAAAGCAAAGTCAAGTGTTGGCCACTGTACAGTGCCCACATAAAATATTCAGAGAGGGAAATGTCAGCATTAAAAAGTTCACCTAGAGTATACTATTATTTACTTATTTTTAATACAAATCCTTCTGCTTTTTAGCCTACAAGACATAAAGGAGATACAGCAGATAGGTATTTTATACTAACAATAGCAGGGGAAGACCAGCAGCCTGCATGCCACTGACACAGAACTATCTAGTTAAAGAAACATAAATTCTGATTTTTCCTAAACCTCCAAAGATTATGAAAAAGGAGGGTTTGGGGTGCTTGGCTTTTTTTTGCTTACTTTGTGTTGTCCCCCTCTTATTTCAGTGTCCTAGGTAAGTTTGCCTTATGGGCCCCTACACATAGGATTGTGTCACAATTCTTTACAAGGATTAAGGCACAGCATGGGAGGACTGCCTTTTAATTGAAACAAAACAGTGCCTACTATAACTTTTTTTCAAGAGGTCAATAGAGAGAAAAGGACTTTAGTAGCAATCCTGGCCTTTTCACCTTTCTATTTTCATAAACAAGTTCAACAGCAAAGTTATTTTAAACTGCCAGTGGAAATACAGATCCTGCTTACAACTGTGTAAGCATTCCCCTTTCCCTTTCCTGTTGATCATTGGGGTGTGAAGTTTTGGGAGGAGCTGGCTTTTCCATTTAAACATGCTATCATCTAAATAGGTAGGTTTTTAAAGAGGTGAGTACCTAGTTTGATGTGAATGATTCTTTTCCTGGAACAGGAAGGTTTGAATTTGTTCAATACAGAGATGCAACCCAATTTAGGAAAGATGTTCTTGGACCCTTTCTTAGTTTACTTGCATAGACACACTACTACCCTGCTGAGCAAGAAAGGACATTCACACAAACCCTGCTTCAAGGCGAGGAAGATCTCTGAGCAGCACCAAGCTTGCAAATGTCAAGGCAGAGGTTCCTGATCCCCTTAAAGACAAATCAGCTCAAATCAGCTCTTCATCAGCCCAAACTGAAATCTGTGGTCAGATAAATGTAAACCATAGGCACCAGAAATGTATCTTTCAAGGTGTGATTCCTGTTAGTCTAAAGGCAAGAAGAACATCTTGCATAAAAGCATATTCCTCTCTCATGAACTGTATCAGAGCCATTGCAAAGTAGCCAGTTATTCAAGTCAGTCAGTCGCTCTTTTGCCTTCCTCTATGAAAACACTGAGACAAAGGTACCAAGCCTTCACTGGAACCACCAGCTCGGAAAACTTACAAGGAGGGGAGCAGGAAAACACGCCCGTGTTTCAGCGCACAGTCATAAGGCCTGTCCAAAATGGAATTACTAACACGGGTGATAATGAGCTCTCTACAAACAGAAACGTAAGAACTTCCATGTGAAATCCACTGCTAGGCCCAAGCAATCAGGCTCCTAATTCTCTTGACCATCAAAGCAAACTACTCAAGATCCCACCCTCTAGGTAACGTGTACTAGGAATCATCTGATGGGGCTCTGACAGCACAACTGCCCAGCATTTGTGTGAACACCTTGAAGGTAAGGACCACACAGCAGAGTAGAGTAGGAATCAGGCAGACCATGCAGGATTGCGGAAGACAATCAGAAGATGTATTTTCCCAGGATCGATCTTCTCTGAAAACATACCATAGTGTACTTTTATTGCTTATGCAAGGCAGTTCAGGAATGAGCTTAGTCATTTCAAGCTTCCCTGGAAAACAACAGTGTTTCTGGATTTTTGAAACAGTATTACCAGCCTTAGAAGATGTCAAAGGGAAATAGCTATCTGAAGTACAGAAGTACTAATAGCTTTCCTCCAGCTCCCACTCGGAATGCGTGAAAAGACACGCAGTAGACCTCAAGAATCCAAACAGTCCCCAGCTCTTTCCAAAAAGAAATGGCAATGTCTCTTCAAAAAAAAGACAATGGATTTTGTGCAACACTAACTGTGTGCAGACATTCAGAAATGCAGGAGTATGTAAATCAAGCACGCAGAAAAATCTTTATCAGGTGTGTCCTCACTGGAAATAGGAACACGCAAATGAAAAGCTCTGACAATTACCAGCCTGCTTGCAAGATGAGAAAAAGGAAGGAGTTACGAGTCACCCAAGTGTTCATAATAACCAGAACGTACAAGCATCAAGCACTCTATGAATACAAGAAAGCATCAGTACTGGATATTAAGTAAGCTAATGAAACTTTCAAATGCCTGGAAATTAAAACATAAAGGTTTTCAATGCAGATATTAAATCAGCATGTACAAATTTCTCCATCTCATTCTGCAATTCACGTAGAAAACCTTGCTCTTTTCCCTCCACCATCTGTCTAAAATTTAAATAAAACACTCAGCTCTAGAGATGTTCTTAAGTTCCAATGAGGCAGGTTTCAGCACTACATGAAATCAAATTAAGGGAAAAAATATATAAAAACTCAGTAACATTTTTTAGAGTCATTTTTTGTTGTGCCTTTTATACAAATAATTTCCTTTCCACAGATTTGGTCAGTAATACCTTTGAATGCTTGCAAGTGTAGTGCTTTTTTGAAAGCAACCTGAAAAATTAGGTTAACCTAGAAAGTGAGTTCCATCTGTCCTGGTTGTCATCAGTAAAAGATACCTATTCAGTTCCCTTCAAGCATATAATCTAGTACTCAGTCTAAAACAGGATTTTAAAGACTTCTCTTATCAGCTTTTAGCTTTACTTCAGTAAGAAGAAAATATACAACTTCAAGCTGGTGCTGTAGTAAAATCAGAGAACTGATTCCCCCACTCCCTGCCCCCCAAAAGAAGAATGGGTACAGATAATATAGGAGTTCAACGCAACAAGAGAGGTGGAGAGAACCTAAATACTTTGCAGTTACAACAATATTTACCACGAACACTTGAAAGAACCACACAGTGTGCAACTTGGGGATGGGAAAAAGGTGTTGTATGATTATTGCAGCCTAGGTTTGATACTTCAGTGTATACAAGATTCTGCTTATTAAAATAAATATCATTTCTCTGAATAGATTAATTTTTAAAAAAAATATATTTTGCATATGACAGTGTTATTTCAAAAATATGCTAATTTTATTGCAAACACAGCATATGAAACTTGGGAAAAAGAAATCTGGTCCAAACCCACAATATTTTTTCAGTTAGATGCATTTCTTCACAAAGTTTCCAGGATGGTGCAGTTATCTACTCAAGACTGTGAGAATGACAATTGCTCAAGCTTGCACTGAAACAGGTGTTATTCCCTACAATATCTACAAATTTCTTGGTTTTGTATGAACCTTTAGAAATTCAAGTATTTTCAAACTCCGTTAATTCTAGGATTTGACAAGTACCACACAAGGAGTGCAAAAAATAGCTTTCTAGTTCAAAAACCAAGGCAATATGAATAGCGTACTACATTCTGCTCCTCAATAGGTGATGTAAATTCTTTAACATCTCAACACTACTCACACATCTGGACAAATTCTGAAAAATATGAGAAAGTATAGAGTATACTCTACAGTTTTTACACATTCCAAGATTTTGGGAGGAGCCAACATTGCTATACATGCAACTGAACCCAAAGGTTTCACCTGCCAATATGCCTGCTTATAAAAATCAAGACTGAATGACCTGGAAATTAAAATGTACACAAGCAAAACAAAGCAGCATATCAATTCTTCAGTAAACTGCTTCTCAAAGTAAAGATCACTTGAAAGACTTGGTCATGCCTGTGACAGGAAGAAACATGTCACAATCTATCTAACAGCTTCATAAAGGTTTACTGCCAGGATCGAGCAGAGGTGCACCTCAGCAGGGGTGCTGGAGAGGGAGCAGCTCTCAGACCCCAGCCTGCAGGAGGAGGCTTCCTGCACTGTACCCAGCAGACAACCAGCCAGGAATAGAAAAGCCTCTGAGATTAGCTGGGGGAGGGCATATTGCAATCCTGAACCTCTCAGATCTGAGCAGCCCTCCTGAAAGAACTTCGTTTCCTTCTTCACTTGAAGTCTCAGCCCCAACTCCAACCGCAGTCCTTCAGTGACTACACTGATTCTGCCACTCGCTGAAGCATAATTTTCTTTAGACAATGACCAATAATCACCTTGCCAGCTCACCTGAATTTACAATTGTACAGTAAGAAGGTAAAACAGAATAACAGAAGTTATTTAAAAAAACCACAAACCAAACAGGTAGGATGAGAAGACAGTGTTTGACCAGTGCAAGACTGCAGGACAGCTACCACTAATGCACTTCAGCTAATGAAATTATCAAACAACATGGCTGAGTTTACTCAAATTTAATGGTAGTTACAGTATATGTTATAGAATTGTCAAATCAACAAAATGACTGGGTTTGTCCCCCAAATGTTTTCTCTGTTTTGTAACACATCATTTAGGGCTTGATATTTACTTCTTGTTTCTTTCAGAGCACAGAATGTGTAATTCACTTTCTGCTATTCTACTCATTTAATGTGGACTGAAACACAACTAGGATTCTTTACTGCTGTAGGTTCCCAAGAAATGCTCCAGTATGAGAAAATTAGTCAAATTCCCAGCTATTATAAACTGACTTTTACTCATGTGAACTAAGCAACTACTAACATACGAGTTAATATGAGCATACCAAACTTTACTTAGGGAAGAGAAATGGGCTATTATAATTGTATTTGATTCCCATTCACTTACCAGATCCACTCTGGAAAATGAAATAAACCATGCCAAAAGACATTAATTCCCTGCAATGAATCAGAAGTACTTTACAGAAGCAGCGTAAAGAGAAATAGCTATTGTTCTTATTTTATTTCCAATCCCCTCATGCTCCTTACTGTTATGAGGATCAAATTCAAATACACCAAGCAGCTATTTTGAATGTTTGCAGCCCTAGTGAAACAGAATATGAGCACACTGCAGCTACATTCTAACTTGCCTGCCTGCCATCCACCCGTCATTTGGATGGGTAATTTCTCCCCTCGGGACCATATGCGGTGCTTAAAGCTGAGTCAGTTTGCCGTATGGCATTATTCTATAAAAGCAAGACGGCTTTGCTGGAATCTGACCTAGGAGGGTAAAGGCTTCTACGTACTTGGCTCAGTAGTTGCTAGACATGTTAAAGAAACAAAAAGATTTCAAATGTTCGTGTAATCCACTTGTTTTACAGGGCATTTTTCCTATCAACAAGTACAGGCTTTACACCATTATGAAGCAGAGTTGTGAACATTACTCTTGTTATTACCTACACCAAATTGCACACAAGAAATTAAAAAATACAGAATGAACAAAACAATTACATTGCACTGAATTATTGATCTACAGACGAATTATAAATCCACCGAATATTCTATCTACTGAATTATACAGATCTGTTTTATACTTTTGTTTCATAATTCGCACTTGCCATCTCTGTTCTACTGCACTTCTTCTCAAACATTTTACATGAATAATTTGGAGAACACTGGACATCAAAGGCTTCTAATAAATGGCTAGTGGATGCAGGACTAGCATATTAGAAATGTTTACTAATATTACACACACACACACACTTTTGTTTCACTGCAGCTACCATTTCAGCGTTTTACTGAGTAGTAGGAAAGTAATTAGTTCAAAAGGCTGTAGACAGTATCACTCTGTTTTTAAACTGTATCTTTCTTGAGCATGATACAATAAAAGCAATACGAGGAAAAAAAACCCCACCACATAAGCAGGAGGGTTCCTTTTCATGTTTACTCTTGATTTGTTTTCTGTTGCAAATGCTGCTAACGCTGTTCAAGATCAACAGAAACAAAAAAATATTAGAAAAAGCCTTCTTTAGAGATGCTGGTAATTCTGCTGATGTGCATTTTTCAATCTGCATAGAAAACACAGTTTACAAGCACATCAGACATCACAGGCAACACTGGCTTGCTAAGATGATAACAATAAGAAGCCATGTATCATTACCCAATTCTTTCCGGCCCCTTCTTTTTTAAAAGTTTTACTATGTACATGAGAAAAGGAAAAGAGGAAGATTATAATGTATTTGTTGATGTAGACCTCTGCTGTATTTCCACAGTCCAGACAAATGGTGCTCAGAAGGGGTCCAGCCAAAATGGAACATGTGCGTGTAGTACAACCCACTGGCCTTGACCATGGGTATTAAAATATTCATATCTCCTTTCAATGTCACTTGCATACAAACAGCTTTTCCTCCTCCTTTAAAACATTAACCTCTGCTCTCCCAGGTGATACCAACTGGTCACAGAATTAGTACTGCCTTTCCATACAAAACCACCACCGAGCTAAGTAGGGAAGAGTCTGTCAGGCACCCGCTTCTGTCTCCTCTGAACTCAGGTATGTATTAATTACAGCCTACCCACTCCACCAATACATGGGTCAAAACAAATAGGTGGGGGTGAAAGTGTAAAGATCTGCCCAGGAACTAAAGGAAAGCAGCAGTACCCCCTCGAACTTCATCCCTGGGGTAGCCTCCCTCCCTCTCCCTGCTGTCCTCCTGCCATGGTATTCACTACCAAGGCTCTTTGCTAAAAGAAGCTTCATCTTCTTCACAGAACCTTTTATTTTAAAATGCGAGGCTCCATAATTCCTCCTTTGTGGCACACAGAGGAATATCAATAATAAGCTGAGGATTCATATGGCTTTATCATTACAGGGCAATGTAAGATAAAACACCCAGAACAGTCAAAACAAAACAAGAAACCTCCTACTGTAGTGAATCTAAAGTGTTTTGATCAGGAAGTTATCCAGATTAGGTATTTATGTTTTTAACAAGGAACAGACAGAACTATATTCATAAAAGAGTTTAAAGCCCAGAACGATGCACACTCATGCTCACTGCTTGGGGTGAGGGGGGTGGAGGGGACATGACATCAAACCAATGAACATTCCCTCACTCTGCAAACAACCAACATATAACCAACCCACCCCCAAAACCAAGCCCCACAAGACAGACACTATCAGCCCCTTAAATAAATAGGAGTATTTTGGCAGATGGGTGTCCACTGGGAAATCACATCTGTATAAGCCCAGAAAAATATGGTTGCAAAGTATTTACCAGGAAAATTCTGTCCAAAAGCCAGCTGAAGCTTAAGTCTGGCTGTGACACAGCTACCCCATGGAGGCAGACAGTGGAAGGAAATGGCCTCTTTAATGCTTTCACCACCACTACCCATGGAAAGAGATACAAGGAGCATCACTTCTGCATTTTGGTTTTTCTCAAGCATAATTGTCACAGTGATGGATGCATCCAAAACATACATAAACCAATTTCAGCATCGAGAGCATAATGCTCTCCCACAGCCATGCAGCAAGCCAGTTGCTATGCTGGAAGCAGCACTCAGGTTCGTAGGACCATTAGACAGAGCTCTCTTACTATAAAAGCCTGCAAATAAATGTAGGCTAAAATAAACAGCAAGTCAGATGTTTTATCTGGGGACGCTACCTCATTAAAGGCTATATATGACAACTCCAATTCAATTTGAAGTAACCTTATGAGGGAAGACATCTCCCCCCCAACCGGAATTAGATCCACTTGATCATTTTAATTATACTGCATTGCTCTTTTCAAAAGAGTCCTGCGAGCCTTCATAGGCTGCTGTGCTCCCCTTTGAAATTAACAAATTAGGCTTGGTAATTAGAGAGTCAAAATGGTGTGTTATATTGTTTGGGGTGACAAGGGATTTAAGTGTGTTTCATTTTAAGCCGTTTTCAAAGTTTGAAGGTAAAATACTATTACTAATCATGTATGTTCCCATTTTCCACCTATGCTGATTAATATCTACACAGTGCACTGAGATAAATTTCTTTGCATCTTAATTAAGAACATTTCAAGGCAGATTCCTCAAAGTTCTGTTCTTTTGAATGAAGCTGTAAATATCTTTTAAATGCTATTTACCACCACCACAAGGAAAAAAAAAAAAAACAAACCCACACCAGAAAAAATGAACCCACAAAGAAAAAGCTTCTAGGGTATAATAGTACATGCTAATTTATTCCAGAAATTATAAATTACTATTTTGCTCTCCTTAATGGACCTGTCATCAAATCTTAGAATGTCACTGAAGCCTGATACATCAATTCAAGGATACAGCTGAGTCACCCTTCCTTCTGAGAACAGGCCTGTGCACTTGCTCATCGTCAAATAAAAACTTTAATAATTTACATCTCAGTTTGCATTGGTTAACATTATGCTTCAAGCCCTGAATTGATTATTCTTAACCTCACTGCCTCGGCAGAAGGTCTGCTGTGATGCATCGCTTCAGGGCCTGATGTCCATCCAGATTTACTGGACAACGCCAACATCAGTTCTGAGCAAAGTATGCCAGAACTTGTGGAAGGTTGTCCTGAGAAGCCATGACAGGACATTTATAGCATTGCATCTTTCATCTCAGGCTCTCAAGCCTCTTTACATGCAGAACAACTCAGGGCTAGTTAATTAGTTCTGTATGATATACAGGGATAAACATTTGGCAGGCTCGGTCACTGAGTAGGGCACAAACCCAGAATTGAAGAAACCCTGATGCCTCCCCCACCACTGTTCTTCTGCAGCAAGCGATGTACAGGTTATGTTTTGATATTACAGAATTTTCACTTGCATCAAATCCAGCGCTGATGTTTTATTCCCATTTTCAATGTTTGTTTTTCAGCAAAGCCACTGACTTTCTAACAGTGCTCAGAATAGATGTAATATGGCAGGATTTCTCACAAAACTTACAAAACCTGAAGCATAAGGTATTTTAATTCTATTCAAAGTTTTAAAGCACAGAGTATATAGACTTTCTTCCCCCGAAGTACTCTTCTAAGCTGGCATTGTATAACAGTAGGTGAAAATGTCAGACAGAAGGAGGGAACTTCATTCCCATATATAGGATCAAAGAACATAAAACATAGAAGACAATAAAAAGAAAGCAAGCAAGAAAAAGGGGTATTAAAAGGGTATGATGAATGGCATATACACCCTTGTGATAATTCCTTTCCTGCTTTATTGCTCGGTAATGATCATACAATACTATACTTCATTGATCACTGCTTGAAATCTAAGCTTCATTTCCTTCACACACGTTAAACACCTTTGACTCGAATTCACTTCATGTAACTTTTCAGTACTTTCTTTTTAGTGTAAAGAGAAACTGAATATAAATACTGAATGAAGGAAAAAAAAAATCATTCTACATTATTGTTCTCTGTCATCTATAGAGCCAGGAGATGTCTTTGAGGTTCAAACGTGTCAGTGGCAAAGCAGGGCACCACATCAAGGCACTCTATATATTAAGAGTGTGCCTCGGGCTAGTGATTGAAAACCCATTTTGACCACGAGCTGCAAAGACTGAATGCAGATTTCCCCGCAGCCAAATCATTCACTGTCTGGACAGGAAGGAGGGAAGCTCCCGTATGGTCACTCCTACGAGCAATCAGACCTCAGGGGCAGGCCAGCGCTAGGGCTGGTCCCACCAGCTGCTCCACATCCTCTTCACCCACAGGGCTCACCAGTGGATGAAGTCCCCCACAAGTAGCTCAAGTACCTGTAGTATGTACAAGGCAACATGTATGTATGTGTGCAGACACTTATTACAGACCACTACCTAATGCTTTTTGACTACACACGTGTTTTCAGACGCCACATGAACAAATAAGGATGCTGGGAGCTCCTTTTACACAGATAAACTCCAGCTGGAAGGACATAATTTATGAGCAGTTCCTCACTGCATACACTTCCCTTTTAATCAACCGCTAATGGTCACTGCGGTGCTCCCCTTGGACAGCCCCATCTCCTGCTCACTGTGGAGCACAATGGCTCCAAACACAGGAAGGCATATAATGAATCAACACACCACTAACAGCTAATATTCTTTTGGCAGTTTAATCCTTTATTGTGATGAATTCTGTACCACAAAAACATTGGGGGGAAACTACATTAATTAAATAACTGAATGCATTTTGCTTATATTGTGGTTTCAACATTCAGATTTACTTGACCAAACAAAGTGCAAATATCTAGAGTCTTAGAATTAATATATATGTATATGAAAGAACAGATGGCACTTAAACCTGAAGTCCCTAAAAATCCTTTTCACTAAGTTTCTATCCAGGAAAAAAGGCATACTGGATGAGGATTGACAAAAGGCAAAACAAGGCTTTTAAGATACAATACGAAGACCACCTAGTTAAGCAAACAAAACCACAAATATTAAGGGGTTATGGTCCTGTGATTAAGGCGTTTGACCAGAAGGCAGAATATCTGGATACAATTCCACCTCTGCCTCTCACTTCCTCCATGACCTTGGGCAAATCAATTCATCTTTCTGTGCCATAGAAACTCAGCAGGGATAGTAATAATACAACTTCCTACCTCCCTGGACTGTTGTGAGAAGAAATTTGCTGATGTTTGTGAGGTCAGCACACTCCCTCTTAGGTCATATAGATTGACTCTGTTTTGTTTATATCATCAGAGTACTACAGCAGCAACCCAACACTGTGTAATTCCAAACAGCAAGGCAACTATTTCTGCAGATTGTTTTATGCACTAAAAACCACAAAATTCTTATGACACCCGAATTCTCCATGTGACAGTGTACACTAAGGGTGTATTATGGACTTTGCAGCTCATGACCACCAACCACCTAGTAAGAGTTGAAAGAGTCAGGAAATTCTAAGCCCTTATCACATATCTGTGTGTGAAAGATTCCAGTGTCCTTCAATTTTGAACATTACTGTCCAATACAGAGAAGTATAGGGCTGGAAAGTCCCTTAAAATACTCCTTCTAGGAAGAGCACCAACTGCGTGCAGCTCTTAAATTCAAAGCACTGGTTCAATACATGTGAGTGCAGGCAAAATGCATTGTACTGCTCTCAATTCCAGACTACCTTGTGCCTTATATATGTGATTAAATGAGTCCTAGAGATTTATTGTTTTGAAAAAAAAAAAGGCAAATACTATATTCTGTGTAAAGTTTGAGAACAAAATAGCTAGACAAGAAAAATAAGTGGTCTGTCTAGTCAAAACAACACTTGATATTTTTATAAATATTTCTTTTATTGCATACTTCAAAGAAAAAGAAAATTTTAATTTTAAACAGACTGGACAGGTGAGTATTAATGGAATTCTTGAATGAAAGAACAGAAGAAAAGTGGTGAGGATGCCTTAAGGTCAGCTTTCTGTATCTTGTATTTTCAAGCCAGTTTGGCCTGTTAATATTATTCAAAACCTTCAGGTTTGTTTAATTTTCAGCCATCTGCCAAAGTGCTCAAAGAGATCCAGAAAGCAGTCATGAGCCAACTCAGCATGCTACAGAAACTCCCCCAACTCAAGGTCTGAAGGCTATGTAATGGGGCATTGCACTACCTTGTTGCTCTGCAACCTTTGCCCTAAGCCACAGCAATTTTCTAATACCTACAACACAAGTTGCTACAGAAGAGCAAATGTAGCTATATAGACCCCCTTGCTCAACTCTTGCAGCAAAAAAGCTGTACTAAAGTGTCATCAACCACTTGCACTTTTTTATGATAACTTTCATCATCCAGTAACAAAAAGTAGTAAGAGAGCTCTACAGCTGTGCTGTATCACTAAACTGAATTTCCTAGTAGTGGCAGAGGTCTGTAACAGCCATGTTTTCATTTTAAATTAAGTTTAAAATATTTTAAATCAGTCACAAAAGCTGCACTCAGCATGAAATAAATTAGAATGTTTCAAAAATTTGGGACCAATTTTAATACAACTTCTGGGTTCTTCCTAGCTCTCAGCCACAAGATTAGCCACTCATCAGGAAACATTTTCAAGTATTTTCTTGCCCTTCCATGGCTGAAAACAAGAATAGGAGATGAGGAGAAATAAAAGGAATTTAAAGCTGTTGAAAACTAATGTCTACCACATGAGGCACAAAATAAGCATGCCATTGTATATTTGATGAAAAAATAACTGTTATGAAATATTCATTTGAAAAGTGATTAAGCTTTGCAATTGAAAAGCTAACCCTTCACAACACGAAATAATCATGCAGCTTGGGAATGAACACATCCTGTGTCCTCTGGTGCTCATTATAATATATGCAACATCTCTACCCCACTACTTTGGTTGCTTAGATATTTTCCTTTTTTTTTTTTTGTTTTTTTTTTTAAATTTGAAATAAAAGATCACTAGACTTGTTTCTTACAAGCCGGCTTCAAACCCAGAGAACCAGATTTACCATTCCCATACATTTCCAGGCAAGGAACAGTAGGTAACACTTTCTCTGAATTACCTGCGGGGGGAGAAGGAAGCTCTCCAGGCCCCAGCACAGGGGCCCCCAGGACCCAGTGCAGAATCCCACCTCCTGCTATGCAGCAGGAAGAAGCTTCTTTCTTCAAAGCTATTAACAAATTTACTCACCAGCACAACGCATGATGTCTCTCCTACGGGTTAAAATGAACAACCTTTCATACAGAATATGCAACCTATTCCCTAAACTATGAGGGATTAATCCACCGAGCAAAAGAAATGTTTTACAATCCCATTTATTTTAACTATATTTCTTCAGGGATATTTAACTTTACATATGAAAGCTATACTTTATACATGGTATACATGCAGGCGCATTATTTATTTACAAATCCCAGGCACAGAAATCATGAGTCCGAAATTTTCCTTACAATGAGTTTCATAATTAGCCCTTCCACAGTCAAGGCACATACAGAGATCAGGGATTATTCATTAGAGGAAGGAATTAGCAGGATTTTAGGCTTCAATGGCCTGTACAGACTATTAGCTTACATTTGGCTATTAGGCGGGTAAGCAGAGTGGTCTCTAAAGCGTCAGCAACAGATAACAATAAATTCTCCAAATGAGACTTAACACCTGCTTTTCTAATCTTGAAGGGAAGTTCTAAGACAGTTTGGTGGTGGCACAGCACCCTTCCAGCTGCACCGACTCCCAGTGATTGGCCAGCAGCACCCCGACAACTCCCTGCCACGGAAGCCAGAGGTCCTGGGATGAATGAATAAGGTAGGCAGCTGAGACCATGGCAACATCAGGCCCTGGCATCAAAAAACGCCCTCCAGATCTGCATGACAGCATGCAGGCTCCAACTGCTTCCCTCCGATAGAGGGGGTTTTGAAAATGAAACAAAAGGATGGCACACGGGGCTGGCTTATTTGAGGACTATCAGCTGGTCTGCTTCCATCCCTTCCGAGGTCTGGACCAGAGATGAGAGGAACATGGAGATTGTGAATGGCTGATGGATGCACAAGTGCAGGTGTGTCCTGTCTATGCATTTTATTTATTCTGAATGCCACCAGCACCCTCCACGTCCTGATAACACAAACCACCAACCTGGTAACACCAGCCTATCCTTTTAACACACTAATCTATTGCTTCAAAGTAGATGGGAAAAATGAAAAGAGTCTAAAGATGTTCTCTTCTTTTTTTCTTTTATTAAAGCTAATGCCCTCAAAGATGAAGGACAGAATAATGCCCTCACCAAAAACACAGTGCAAGACCCTCAGGACCACTTTGTTCAGCTACAGCCAGCAAGTAAATACTAGAAAAATAAGGACTTTTGATTTTAACTTTTCTCCCCACTCCTTTGCGTTTCCAAGGCACACAGAAATAACTGCATTAAATAGAGCTCCTAGGAACGGAAGTGCTGACAGATAAGCAGCATGAACCCAATCAGTGAAATGTCTCACAGCTTAGTACAACATTTCATCCTCACCTCGATCAGTAGAGTATTTTGACTGGAATAAAAAGCACCATCAAGAGTGTAACCCTAATTCACCACTACTGCAATTTTCTATCAGTGTAAGTTCAATGATTTCAAAGTAATTACATAGATGTAAAACAAGTATAACTGTGATAAATCAGTCTCAGAGCAAATTCAGAGGAATTCTTCCATGCACATGTACAAATAAAAATATTAAGACAAACCATTACAGGAATACACACACAATTACATGTAATTATAAATGTACATTCTACTAGATCCTTGAGTCCAATGATGAAATGGAGCTACATTCTGTTCCCAGATTGCTTCAACATCATTATTATACCATATACCTGTTTTAAGAGGAAAAAAAGAGTACAGATTTTTGCAATTTAACAAAGATGAAGACTAAGTAAACAAAATAATACAGTAAATAAAGAAGCAGAAGTTCAACAGATCCAACCTGTCCATGTTAATTTGTTACAGCAATAAGCTGATTTCCTACCTCCCATGAAAGGATTCAGAGGAAGCGGGAAAATGAAAGCTTTTCTGAATACAGACCAAACACCACCTTGCATGATAAAAAAATGTAATTACACACCAAAAAAAAAAAAGTTTGTGAAAATTCTGGATGAGAGCGAAAATTTCAAGGGGAACATGTGAGATACAGGGAAATGAAAAATCCGTAGTTTTGTTATTCTTTTCTGTCCTTGCTTTTAAAAACAAATTTGAGATCTTTTTTCATTAGCACTGTTTTTAGACCTATGGCATCACTCATCTCAGAACACTATTAATACAAATGAACATTGAGATTTTTCTTCCTCTGTCCTGGATTTTTACTCCAAAACTGTGAAGAAAGTGGCTGCTGGTAATAACAAGGGGCTTACCGCATGATTTTAAGAGGAGCAGACACCTGCACTGTGCAAATCTCTCCACTGCTTGTCAGTGCAGTTCAATCCATGACCCAAAACTCCTCTGCTAATTTCAACCTTGGACCTTACTTGAGCAACGAGTAATAATTTTCTGACATTTTTTTTGACAGGGACAAAAGGATTCCAGTAGATAGCAAGAAGCTCACTTCCACTTGAGAACTGATCAGACTATTTGAACTCAGTTCTTTAAAAGGTAACATTTCCTCATTATAGAAAAATCTCTGAACATCCCTTTTCAGATCACAACCAAATCATTAGGGCCTGCCACAAAGCCTATTAAAGTCAATGGAAGGCATTCAAAGACTTCAAAGGGCTTTGGATCCAGACCTTATGTAAAACATCCAGATGTGGCCCAGCGGCACCTTGCATTGAAGGGAATGCAGTGCCTGCCAGAGCCAGCAGCGTGGCTCCTCAGGACCTGGTGCAGACGGGAGAGCGCAGTGCTGAGCACCTGACACCAGGCTGTACCCCTGTTGGAGGGCTCTCTGTCAGGTTGGCCCACGGACCGAGTGCCCAGGAGCAGCTGCAGTGCATTAGGCAGGCTCCGGGGGCACATTTTTCAGTTTTGTTTCATCCAAAAGGAATCCAGCTCACTCCTTGCCTGCTGGGTAACGTGAATCAAATGGTAACAGGGTTCAACCCAGAGTGTCGCTTCAAAAGCCTTCGCCTGATATGAACCGAAATGCTCATCCAGCCCCACTCCAGCATGGGACGGCTTGAGCAGCCCCTGAAAGAGCAAGGCCAAGTTTCTGTAAAATAAGGTCTCTAAGAGGAATCAGTCTCCAGAAAAACTGCGGACGTCGGGGGCTGCAGCACAGCAAGTGCCCTCAGGAAGAGTTCAGTTTAGAGCCAGAACTACAGCTTTTGTTCAGTGCTCTGAACATCATTCTCATCATCTGTACTCAAGATGGATCCAGAGTTTTCACATATAATTAAAAATAATGAAATACTACTGTCCGAAAAATTCTAAATCTAGGACTAAAGGTAAGCCAGATTACTTTCTATGAGAAGCCAAGTTCAACTTTCAGAACTTTCCACAGTCTGATAATCGAAGATCAATGGCATCACTATGCTATTTCAGGCATGCACACAATTTTCTGTATTTTTTTGAATGGTTGACTAATAAATCATGCAAGTTCTCAACACTTCCTACTTAACTAAGAAGTGTCTTAGTGTAATTCAAATCACTGTTCATTGTTAATACTCACATTTAAAAAAAAAATGAAATAAAACAAAATAAAAAATACTTCCCCTCCCCCCCCCCAACAGTTCAGCAAGAACATAAACAAAATACTTCAGTGATGTCTTTCTCCAAACTGGCTCCAAACCAGTTTTGCCTTTCCAAAAAGCAGAATTTTGAAATTCCAGCTGAATTCCAGTTTTCAATGTGTAAATAGACAAACACCTGAAAATTTTAACATACTTTATACAAACTTAATTTTAGACCACAGAGAAGAGAAATCTAAAAAAGTCTTCCCTGCTGAAAGGAATTATACATATTCCACTGATCGGCCCTTCCCCAAGCTGAAACCACGGTTTCTAAAATTTACCGAAAGGAAATTTGTGATTAACTAGAATGTTTACTGATGTTCAACAATGGTTTAAGTAAATTAACCCAAGAGTAATAACTATTAATTATTTTCATAAAATATATTATTATGTTCTGTACTCTGAGCAATCACTTTCTAATTTGGGATGCAGTTCCTCTTCTGAGGTATAAAAGCAAACCTAACATAAAAAAAGGACATATTAGTGTTGTCTTTTTACTTGATAAGTGAATGAAATTAAAACACAATTTCATTATGGCAGTGCTACAGCAAACGAACACACCAAAAATCCACCAGAGCAAAACCGAAGAAGACACTTAACCTAGCTCTGAAAGGACGTATCAAACCAAAAATGACAGTGTTATATCACTATTATTGGTTTTAGAAACAAAGCTTTTAGGAGTAATTTCAGTTTTTAGTACATTACCCTAAATGATGGCATATGTAAAAGAGCACATGCAGAAATGTAGTTTGAAAAAGATTAAGAGATTATTTTAGAAGCAAATCACTCCATAAATAAAGCATAAAGGGAACACAGCATCATTCAGGAATGGACATCTGTCACCCAAGCAGATACCACATCACACATTTGCAGCGTAATTCTGCGAAGTGGAAAAACAAGACTTAAAAAAACACATAGTCTTACATGCATTACATTTATTTTTAAATTTCTAGTTACCATAAATATACAGACATCATCAAGAAGTATAAACATTACACAGAGAGGAAATGGTGAGAAATAAAATGAACAAAGAACAAAAGAAAAGAAAAAGTCACATGGAGTTGGAAAAATCCAGCCCTATCCTGAGTAATTCCAGTGCCGCTTTTCTTCTAGTGGGGGAGGGAATGAAGAGGGAAGAAAAGTCACATTCAATGTCATTATGACAGCGACCTCTTATTCAAAAACTATTATTTTTCCATCTTGAATAAGAGAGAACCAAGTGCTCTTCATAATCACATAAATGACCTACCACTCTCTAAGTGCTCTCTCTTAGATCAACAAAGAGCTATCGGAAGCAGAAAGTATTGCACACTACTCCCCTGTCATCTCAATCCAAGTCGTCTGCACAGCTCAACCTACCATAAGAGAGAAGGCCAAAAGCTTTAGGAAATAGACTTCTCAGACTACCCCTCCTCCTTGAAGCAATCCTTTTAGAATGTTGCAGTGTTAAAATTATAAAGACACACAGAAAAATAATAGTTAAGAGCAGGAAAGGAGAAGCACGATGGGAGTTAACTTTTATTTTTCTAGGAGAAAGGACTCAATAGCTTTAAAATGGTGTTTTACAAGGGTGGGAGGAAAGATTTCAGTTGTCCTTAGAGGCAGACCATTCCCTAATGCCACATTTTCAGTCAACTTGTGCAACTAACTAACTTAACATAAAGGCTCTTATTGCAAGGTATGCCACACCAGAATGTAAACTGACCGACTCACACTTCTCCTCTCTCTGGGGGAAACAGAAGAGCCTGTCCTCATAAGGTCAATGGCAAGGCTAAGGATCTTTATTCCAAGAGAAGAGCTATTCGGGGGGTTGGAGGTGTTTGTGTTTATTGTGTTTTCTTTTGTTTTCAAGGACGAGGGGAGAAATCCCATTCATTTATTTGTCTTCAGGTTTTTTTCCTATGATTGAACCAGGAAAGTACCCAAAGAAAAAAAAAATGAAAACTGTATCATGCACAAGAAAACCGGGAAAAAAAACCCCAAACACCTCTTTTGGACTACAGTATTGCCAAACACACAAACATCTCCCAGAAATGCTTTGCTGCTATTTTGAAATCCAACTACAAATTATGTAAGTTTAATTAAAAAAGAAGGATCTGGTGCATGGAGCGACTTAGGAAGTCAGACCTCAAGTAACTCAGGGTGGGAGTAAGGGGGGTAGCCCACAACCCAGATATCCTACCCTTGTTAGTGCAACTGTCCCAAAACACTCCACAAACTGTTTCACCTGTGAGGAATGTGATGATCACATATGGCAGGATACTTTTTCCCCTTGACCCCCCAAACGCTTAAGTCAGGAGTGACGAAAGCTTACCTTTACCAGTCAGGTCAGCCTGAAATCCTGACTGTGCACGAACTTCCATTCATTCATCCAAACCACCTGAAAAGGTGCAAACCAAACTACTTCTAGTAGATGGATTTGCTGGAAATTCAAATCCTCTTAAAGAGAATGGGTGAACCACTTCTGACAAATGGCATTTGTTGAAATGCTCTGTGTTCACAGGCCGCAATAAACTCTGTGCAATAACTAAGAGCTGGGGAACAAGGACCATAGCAAGCACCGGGATGACTCAAAACTCCTTCAAAAACTAAACCCATATATTCACCACTACCATAAAGCAAAAAGACTAAGTTTACATTATCAGTAGGAGGAACCAACAGGCCATAATGCTTTCTTCTGTTTCTACCGAGAGAGAGTATAAGTCACAAAGGAAAAGCAAACACAAGAAAACCCTGAGAGAATCCTTGGATCTGACCGTCTCTCCATATTCTCCCTCTGTCATTTTTTTTTCCACTTCCTGCACAGCTAGCTGTATTGCTGACTGCAGAACACTTACTGAAGAATGCATAATTACATCTCTTTAACCCCTTGCTGTCTCAGTGTATATACTATGCTTGGATCTAGGGTTTTTAACATTCCCCTTCCCCCAGCAAAAAGAATGACGAGAATTTGCACAGGCTAATAACGCCCCAAAAATATAAAAATGCCATTGATATGGTACTATTGCTGAAGATTCCAACCCATACAAATGAGACTCTACATTACTTCACCACTAGCTGTGATCATGTATTCCTCCCCACTACATTTTGTTTCAGGCTGCTCAAGTATACACACAGTAGAGTCAATGAAATGCAGGAACATCACCAACAAAGGAACATTTTGGGCCCAGTAGCTTTTATTCACATGCTTTTCTACAAGAATTTTGCAGTGTGCAAGTGCAACAAACTCTTTCACTTCCATCATATCAATCCTTACTCTGGAAGAGCTTGAGAACCTACTCTTACACCAGTGACAGTAAGAACTTCCTGTGAATTTTATCCAATATTTAAAGCAATAAGCAACTCTTCAAATTAACAAGTAATTTTGAATTTTTATGGATTTGTTATGCAATCTCAGGCTAGAGTGCTTGTGCTTTGTAAAATTCAAGAACTAGCATACTCTGAAACAGTGCTTTCTCATATAAGCAGTACATATTTTTGTAGGTCCTAGCTGCTGCTAGTAACAAGGACAAGAATTTTTTTCAAATATCATTTCAGAAGTACCAGCTGTGGTGTTTCAATGGACAGCAGACCTAAACTAATAGGCACATGAGACCACAGTGGCAGTCAGATGAAAACAATGGAAAAGCAGAGATCCTGACCTAAAAAAGACTTAAACATAAGCTAATGAGAAGTTGGGTTTTTTTTTTCTCCAGTTTGTCTCTATTTCCAGCTAGTCAGAGGAATGGCTGATGGCTTAGGGCTCTGAATAAAGATACTACTAAGCTATGTAACACTGGTTTCTAAATGAATTTTTCTTCATTTATGTATGGTTTGCAAATATATTGTTTTCAGCAAGGCTTCCACCTGTGCTGAAGGATGCTATTATAGCTCAGCAGAAGGCTACAAATGTTACCAAGGAGAGCTGTATTTTCTGGTTGCTACAGGTAGCGCATACGCTGCTGTATACAAGTTTGCAGCCCAAGGGGCTCAAAACAGACACTGATACAGAGCAACAGGGTGGCAATTGGGTAGAACAGACATTAAGAATTACTCAGCCTAATCCAAGCTCACTGAAATCAGTGAAGAAACCCACTTCAGAAAAGTCTGAACTGAGTCCTCGAAGAATAAGGAGAAGTGGAAGCGTAGAGTGAGACTTACATTCATTTGGGACTACTGTAGCTGTTGTTCGCTGACTGACTTGGAAACAACCACTTGTATGGAAGAAATGCTACTGGTGTTTGAGTTTGGATTTTTCTTCCATGTGGTTGGTTTTCTTTTAAAAGGCTCTCTAGTCTTTTCTTCTAATTCCAAATCGAAGACTGGTATCAGCTACAAGAAACCAATATACTCTTTGACTCCCATGGCAAAAAAATGATAAAACATACAGAGCTTTCTGATCTTCTGTGTGCTCTTCTGTATCATGCATTATTATAGTTAAAGCTGAACTGGTTTTAGTTAAATTATTTTATGAAAATTGTCCTAGTTTGATGAAGTCAACAGAGATATGACAACTACAGCAACAAAAGGCCTACACAAAAGATTTTAAAAAGAACCGAGAAACTGAAAACACCAGGAATTCTGGAAAAACCTGCAGAAGGAATAATTTTAAGTTGTTCTGAATTCTGCAAATACAGCACTAAGAAGAACATTGAGTACCTAAATAATTAAAGTTTATCCTCTTTATTGAAACAGTCCATGTTTGAGAATTCATGTGAGTTTTAATGTTTAATTAAGGGATTTAAACCTCGTTTTAAGTGAAAACTCAGTGCAACCTTAACTATGACCCCACGAGGTCACCTCTTTAATATATTCATGTTGGGAGATCCAGGACCTGGCTTTTACATAAGTCAGTTACTACAAACACACAGTTCAAATATCAGTCACAAGCACGTGAAAAATCAATTTACAAGGAGATGAAAAAATAAATGTTCTAGGAGATAGGATATGCTAATGAAAATTAGTGTAGTGTGTTTGCTTTTTGTCCACATCCAGGTTTTAGTTTCACATCCAGCAACTGCTGAGACATGTTTATTTAGTGATTAAAAAAGAAAAAAAGATTAAGCAGCAACTTTTAAAAGCCCTGTGTAGATAAAGATACGCCTGTTTTATAAGCAATTAGTAATTTCTTATTCATGGAATATAAACTGTTTTGTCTAATTTTCCCAGAATTTGCAGATTTAAGGGGAATGCAACTCAAAGGATGAAATTCATACCCATAAAGCCTGGAGATGAGAGTAAGCCTCTAGTCCAGCCTATTTAATATATGCAGTTGTACAATACTATATCCACACCTAGAGCAGATTTATCCACCATTGCCTTTTGTTTAATATTTAAACAGAATTTAAAAAACACATAAAAGGAAAAACTTTTAAAAATGTATGTTATTGCCACATTCATCCACACTCCAACACACCAACTCCAGACTGGCCTGCAACACAGCCCACAGCTGCTGTTGGCCCAGAGCAGCTACAGGCCTCGTGCAGATCTCAGGGGGCCAGGGAGCTGGGAGGCCTGTCCATCTTCCATATATCCCAGGGCCTGCCCAAGGTAGCAAATACATGTCCCTTGAGTTTTAGATGCACCAAGGTGTCTATGGTAGTCACATGGATGCTGAAGATGGACATGGTGGGGAGAGCAGGAGCCCCACACACACAGTTTCCCTGCTTGGACACCCGAGCACAGTGTGCAGTCAGCTGGATAGGTGAAATAAATCTCAGCATTGCGGTCCACTGTCCAGAAGCTGCAAGCCCATCCCACAAACGGTACCATTTACATCACCATTGCCACATGGCATCGGTAAACAAGGACAAAAAATGAGGAATATTTGCCTTTTCCTGAGATGCCCTTGGAAGATTTTAGGACAGAAGGATCTGTGATAGATACAGATGGACAAAGTGAGGTGCCAGTAAGCACCCCATAACAACAAATTCACAGTTAAAAAAAACTGAGGGAGGGGGTTGCGAGAAAATATGAATTCTAGGTTTGCTTGTTAACCTCCAAGTTTTTAACAAAGAGACCGTTTGTGTCGGCAGGGATGACTGAATCCCCGTATCCACAGCATTTTACTGCACTTGGATATATGCCTCCTACTAGAGACTAAATGAAAGCTGTATTTTAGAGCACTAGAAAAGTGAAACAAAGCCTGCAGCTTGTGTTTATAGCAATACTTCTACTTGTCTAGATGTATTTCACCAGCTCCATATTAACAAGAAAGGTGGTAGACGTAAATACTGTGTCCCCAGGACTGTTCTGTAATACTGTCTCTGCCCTGCTCTGTGGCGTCCCACGAGCACCCACAGACGCACGGGTGGGTTCACTATTATAGTCGGTAGCAAAGAGTCAAGAAGGGCATTTCTGTGCATTCCGGCAGGAGCATTCATTGCTTCTACACTGTCGAAGGTTGCAGAGGCAAATACCAACATCATCCCAAAACCCACAGTTTTACCTGGGGGCGGGGAAAAGGCAGGATTAGGGAACGGGGGCCAATGGGGAAGCTCTGGGGGAGTGACGAGGGGTAGAGGCCAACAGCCAACCGGGGAATCCAAACTGGGATAGATTAACAGAACAGAACAAGCATGCTGGGAGAAGCCTTTCTGGTCACCCTAACATAAAGTGGTTCTTGTGGTACTAGGGAGTTGTCTTACTGAAAACTCTCTGTCCCTTGCAATGCATGTTCACCGGCCACCACAGTTCTGGATTTTTTGTTCCTCAGTCCTTCAACCATGAGGTGCATCTCTTTCTGAAGGCTGCCAACAAAAATACTACATGTAAAGAGTATGGGGCGCAGACACTACAGGCAGAAGAGAAGATGGGCACACAAATGAAAAGGCAATCCCAAAGTATTTCCTCAACTGAAACCCTCCACAATAATATCAAGGCTCATGTGTGCTGACTTCAGCATCTGTTTCAATTAAATTAAAAGAACAGACCAATCTGCATTGCTTTTTAGAGCACTTCAAAAAAGCAGAATTGTTGAAAAAAAAAATTAAAATAATAATAAAAAGGAAGCTTTTTTCTCGTTTTTAACACATTAAATGGGAGCAACCAAGTCTGCTGGAGGCTTGGCTCCAAGTTTTTGAAGACAAGATCAAGGAGAGAAAGGGTTAAGTCCTGAAAAATAAAAGAGCAGCAGAGCAAATCTGACTACATGTTTGAAAGGGCCTATAAAACGTTACAAGCAAAACAGGAAAGCTTGTGTTAATAATGCATAAACCAAAGGAGGGGGGAAAAAGCTACCCATTTAATGGAATAATGCTTTTATCCCCGCAGTTAAAACGAAATAAACCATGACTATTAATCTGCTACGGCCATGTAAAAGCGCAGTTTTTAAACATTTTCTAAGAGGGGACAGCTCAGTGAGCGCTCCGGCGAGCGGGGCCTTCGCAGGGCCGCGCTCGGCGCTGAACACCAGGCTGGGCTCGGCGGAGGCCATTACCCGCCCGTCGCCATGGCGACGCTAACAGAGCGCCCGGCTTCAAAGACAAAGCCGTAATTTCAGACGCGCAGCAGCCAGAGGGAGCGGGGAGAGCTCCCTGCCACCTCACCAGCCATTACACAAATGCCCTGGACGGTGCCGAGGCGGCCTGAACGCCGCCCGGCCGCAGGAGAGACAACCCGAGCCTGCTACACCGACACGCTTTCGGGTTTATGGTGTCATTCCAACCACCAGAACAACAAAAGTCGTTTTCACTCTTTCATCTTGCGTGAAAAGAGTGGGGATACTTGTGAGATCATCAGTTCTGAGGAAAAAACCCTCAGCGGGAAGGAGAACGCTCACTTTTAAGTTTTGCCACTGTGTGGATAATGGCAATAAAGAGTAATGGTAGTGTAGAAATAACAGACATTAACTCAGCTTACACACTGTTGTCTCATCAATGTGCTGTTATTAAACGTGACAAAAATGTCCACTTGGAAATCAATGTGTAAAGCTGGCCTTGTAGCCTAGCAATAGTTCACTGTGCTGCCTGGGAAGCCACGGATCCAAGCTCGAATGCACTTTTTAAAATCTGCTGTACCGAGTCTCCAGGAGGAAATGCAGTTCTTCTCTGAGATGCCATGTTCCCCACTGCATCACAGCCATGTGCTGAAACCAAGATAAAAGTAATGTACTCCCTTTTGGTTTACTGAAGTTGGGTAACCTTGCAAACCCCTTGAAGAGGAGACAGAAGAGATGGAGAAAAGCCACATCCTTGAACAACCCAAAACTTTGAAGTATATTTTTTTATGTTAACACATACAGAGAGATGTGTATAATCAAAATGGTATCACATGCATAACTTGGTTATTACCTACTCTAAAGGAAACCTAACCCTGTTCTGCAGAAATAGGAACACCTTGCTTCCCTCTCAGTACAAAAGTACGGTGAGGTTTTGTACCCTTCCCAGCTGAGAGAGCCCAGAATTGTCCAGAGACACTTCTGATATTAAACCCCAAATACAGCAGCACAAAGCACCCTGGTTAGCCAGCAAACACACCACACCACTCCTGCACACACTTCAGTCTAGGATAACATGTCAGCCCGTGAGCTGACTGGGTGAGCAGCAGAACATGCCACCACACCCTGTCCCTGATCCATGTTCTCCCAGTCCAAGGCACAGCGTGGGCAGCACTTGCGGTTAGGTTTTGCCACTCTGGTAAGGCTTGGAGGTATGTATTGCTTACAAGCTTGAGCTGGATCCTGTGTGTGACCCTGGACCAATAACCCCAGACTGAACTTGGAGAAGCATAAGCTGCCTGATCTGCATGTGTTTAATCATGAATCTCTCAGTTCTGCGGGATAAAAAATTCAGCTTTTGACAAACCTGAGCCTGCGTTATTCAAAATAAGCACACAGAAACAGAGTGTGCGAGAAATTCAAATATACATAGATGGGTATACAGAATGTTTAAGATTGAGGGGCAAAAGTAGTAATTCTAAAAAGAAAGAATAAAGGAGGAGGTTGGGAGTTTTTTTGTTTCAATCTTGTTTTAAATAAACATTTTTTTAAAAAACCCTTTGCATCATAGCTGATCACATACTTTGTTTCCAAATTTCATCTTTAATGGATATGGGTGGCAGAGAAAAAATGTGTCAGACTGTAAGTCCTTTAATTACTTTTAAATTCTGGAGTTTCACTGCATGCTGTAAGTGAAGATAGTCCTTAGTTGGCGTGGCTAGCTGACTACTGCCCTCTGACCACATCTCAATGGAAATGGAGGTCAAGTGATCAAAATTCACACAGGAGGGAAAGTTTGTTTTCCTGGCAAAAATAAGGTAAAGAATTTACAGGACTGACTTCAGTCTGACCTATATTACTCTGAATATAGGCATTAAAAAGCAAGCACTAGAAATCACTGGTTTTAACCAGCAAAAATTAAAGAGCTAAAGTGTTTTTAAGTATATGCAAGTACACACATGGGTGCATTTCTCGGCATTTCACAGGATTTGATATGTGACCTCTGGTTCTTTGCAAAGGAGGAAGGCAACTCTGTAGGTAGCCCAAACGGCCCCTCTCACACCAAGCTGTGGTCTCAGCGCTAAAATGACTTTCTGGCCAGAAGCAGGCCAAGGCTTCCACAGCCAAACAAATCCCTGTATTTCATCATAAGTCAGAATAGGAACAAAAATGCTGTTACTGTGATTTCCAGTGGGGCAAAATGTCTAACAAGCCATGCAGGAAGACTCAGCAGTCATTTGAAAACATTGATGTGTATATGCAGTCTTCCTAAGTCTTCTTTAAAGGTACAAGCAAAACAAAGGAAAGTAATGAAGACTGAGAGAAAATGGATTATGACAGAATCCAAATGAAGCTATGAGATGTTACTTATTAAAAAAAAAAGCCAGCCCCCGCCAAACAACAACAACAAAACCCACTGATTTTAAGATTTTCCAGCCTTGTTTCAGTGAATTCTGAAGAGTTGTGCTGAAAATTGAACTGAATTTTACTTTTTTCCTACTTTCATGTAGGCATGATAATAACAATACAATAAAAAACAAGATGGAAAAAAACAGGTTTCTACGAAGCTCTCATTAAGCCATATGATTAAAATCTTGACATGAACTCTAAGTTAAAATAAATGAAAGAGATAATCTGGAGTTTTTCTTCCATCTCCACTCTCCAGTGGAGTATCATATGAAAAACTGCTAAGGCCTTCAGTTTCAAATCTAAACCCAAAAGATAACTGTTTGTATTAAGTTTTATCCCACGCAGTATTGGATAAGTTCACTAGAGTCAATGTCTGTACTTAATCCATACACCATTTTATCTACCTACTTAAATCTTATTTTGATTGTAACAATTGAGTTTAAAAATCTCAGACCACTTCCAGTTTCTTTATTTCCATACTTTTCAAAAGCAAGAACTAGCTATTGTATAATTTGCAGTTTAAGAAACAAAAATAGTAATATTTTAGATCTCTTTCATTACTTTTTGTGCAAAATGCATTGGGAAATTTTACTAGCTACGATACTGTAAATGTACATGTGAATCTACACCTTATTCTATAGTATGAAACAAGCTTTGTCCTCTACACTAAGTCCACTACTGTGTATTCAGCAAACCTCACTAAAGCTTACTGATGCATAATGTATTACTACATGCAAACATAAACAAAGACGCTCATGTATGCTTATCTTTACATTACTTCCCAAAATGATAACTTCAGTCAGAAGGTGGAAGATAAACTATTCAGTGAATCTCTGCCTTCAAGAGAAAAAACCAGAACAAAACCACCAAACCCAACACCACACATCTATACAAATTCATGCAGTTTAACTATAATGTAAAACAAATGATCCAGGATGGCATATTTCCCTATCCTAATGCAATTATTCAAATGTGCCTCAAAATTCAGGTCCTAATTCTTATTTAACACAGTAAGTCTCACAACAAGGTTAAGATGATTAAAAGGGTCATCTGCAACTGTATGCATGGAAGGAAAGAGATCAAAGGCTAAAGACTGGGAACTGAAAGTAGCCTTTTCCTGGCATTATCAGCTTTTCTATCTTAATTTCAACACTCTATGATGCTTCATCCTCCAAAATTACACTGCTGTTTCAAACAGGACCATCTTTACAAAGTCCTGTAGAAGCAGAACTGTGTTTGGAATTGAGTGGGAAACAATGGCACAGAATAATCTGCATGGCCTTAAAAGAAAACTGACGCAGCGGGTTAAAATGTAAATGCCTTCCAAAGACAAATGCAGACGCCCCTTCTGCTTGTGTGTGTCTGTGTGTATTTATGTTTTTAAAGGTAAATTGATAATGGAAACTTATCTACATGAAACACACTTCAGAAGCATTTCTCACATATAGCACAATATAGCACAGATTGTATAAGAAGTCACCACATATCACTGTCTTCAAGAGAAGATTCATAGTGAATCTGAGATGTATGGCTCCAGCAAAGAAAGGAAGGTTTCAGAGGCTTAAGTAGTACAAGATATTAGGTTTAAAGAAAACACATTTAAAGAACATTTAAAAACCTGTTTCAAACCTCAAAAAAACCCCAACAAACAACCAACAACAAAAGAACACTACTGAAACGTGAATGGTCTCACAGTACAGGATTGAATTTATCGTGATTCCAACACAGTACTATGAAACAAAGAGTACATTACAAACACTTCCCATTTGCACTGTGATGGCACCTAGAATCCCCAGCAATTATGGACATACCATAAACAATCAGACAAAGTACTGTGAAACCTGGCCTAATCTTAACACTATTGACCGTGACTGCACAAACATCTGCTCACACAGAAACAGCAGCTGTCCAGGACCACTTAGGAGTCAGTGTCACATCAAAGACTAGTAACGTTTTTTTTTTTAAACATGAAAGCAGGAACAATAGCACCAGAAACCAACATGTTCCCAGCAAACAGGAATGGAAGGAGGAAGAAAAAGAAAATGCATCTACTGCTAGGCTTCAGATGTTGCTGGTCAGAGTGAGTTACCGTGTTTAGCCAAGGTTATGAAGCTGAGGTCATACTTCACAACGGTTGGACAAGCAAAGGAGTTATTTGAAAAAAAAAATCCAATCTTACAAGAAGACTTGTGGTAAAAATAAAGAAAAAACATTTACAGTGTCTCAGGTACTTCCTGAAATGGTATTCAAGTGAGTAATACTCCTTTGTCTTACTTTCCGCGTTGTAATCCCAATGTTCACACAGGCATGAACAAAGACATGCACCAGTGACTACATTAAGCTTTGGAATTGATAGTATGCTATGAACTCAAAATTTACAAACAACCAAGCAGGTAAGACATGTGTGTTTTTATACACTATACATGTGTGTACACACATTATGTAAAATGTTCAAACAATAAAAATTGATCTACAAATTAAAGAAATTCCTACCACTTTAGAGACAGATTCCCAAATGCAGAATCTAAGGCACTGACTTGGAAATTCAGGCAGATTAAAAGGACAGCTAGTGCAGTTACTGCCCCTGCAGCAGGTACATCTGAGCCATGCATGCAGAGGCACCTGTGCTACTACAGTTTATGGCCTTGCATATTAAAGTAACCTTGGGAGCTTTTAGCTTGCCTCTCATTCCAAGCTGCAAGATTTGGTGGTTCAGGGGCTACCACAAGTGCACTTCAGTCACCCTAGCTAGGAGGGCAGCAGCCTCTTTGGAAAGGATCAATATGAGGCAGGGGGTGGTAAGCAAATAAAAAATAAAATACTTCGAGCACCCAAATTAAATCTAATTTCTTTAATTTCTGAATCAACACCAATACTGTTCTAGTATTTGGAGGTATATAATGCAACTCCTGATGGCTTCAAAAAACAGTGCAGGAAAAAAGCTACTGATACTTTACTATTCCACTTAGAACAACATTGGCCTATTTAACTACAAGTTTTTGCAACCTTAACCACTACTGGGATCTATAATCCCTTAGCAGCTTTCCCATATAAATTTCAAGAGGTCAGACTAAGTATTTATTCTTGCATTTGTAAATTTTCTTGGATCATAAATTAGCCATTTTGTTATTACAAGGGTGTTGTAAACATTGTAAATGTAAAGTATTTTGAATGCTGAGAAGGTGATGAATAGCCAAGTATTTTTTACAATACTTAGTGAAATTACTTTTTATACTTCAATAACAACCTAAAACTGTTCTTTTAAATAAATATGATCAGTCTGTCAAGCAAAACCAAGTAATTCTGTGAAGTACAAAACACAAATTAATAACAACAGGTCCTTCTCTTCAGACTATAAATAATAGTAGTAAGAATACCTAATTCGAGCATCTGTAATTTTGCTTTCAGTGTTTCAGATTAACCCTACATGGACAACACATTCCCAGGGCTACTCTGCACAACTTTAATTGTACTTTTCCCCCAAAATGGGACTTAATGTACAAGTCGACTCTAAGACAATGAATTACTCTGACCACCCTACCTGAAGTCCTGGTTTAACTGAAGTTAAATGTAAAATGTGGGCTAGGATGTGGGCACACAAAGTTCCCTCCCCTGGTAACATCACCAATGTCAGTGGTGCTGCAGTGGCTCACACTGGTTTTGACCCACTATTCTGACTGACACAGATGGGAGGTCACATACAGAATCTGGATGTGCACCTGCAGCAACTACAGAGCATGTTTTGCACCTCAGAAACACACAGAAATACGTATACTTGATATCTCTATACACATGTGTTGTATGAAACTGGTTCTAGCTACAGGTTTATTACAAAGAATGTTAAGGAGAAAAAAAAAAACAAACCCAACCTAGCAACTGCACTTGATCCAGAATTAAAATAACTTGGAAAAAATAGCAACTTCTTCCAACTCTGCACGTAATGGCTAAGAAAAACCTTTGAGATAGCTTAGTCACTTCTTTGCAACTTGAAGCTTTTTTCCTTTTATTCCAGGCTTAAACAAAGTTCAGTGGGGCATCAAACTGCCTCAGTTTTAAATTACAGTCTGTACTTTAAAACAGAATGCATGCACCACATGTTCCTGAAGCTAGAGGGTGGGAGTGTTATTCACTGAAAATTGAAGGCTTGTTGAGTCAATAATCTTCTTTCACAGAGTAACAATTTTCAGCTTGAAAATTTCTTGACCCAAACAAAGGAAAACAAGATCATTCAGTTATTTTACAATGTTGCATAAAAGAAAAAGGAAAAGTGGGAAAGAGGCACACCAGTTTTATCCTACGTGATGTACAAACAGTGGAGAATTTAATTCACAAGTATTACATACTCACATTTCTTTCTTGTTCACGGTTTGCCATACTCCCAAACAGATATTTTCAGGCAGAGACATGAACAAATTCAGGACAGATTTTGCTATCATGTACTACGGACATCTATCAGCTGACAATAGCATTTGCCTCTCAAGAATTAGAAAGAATCCATTTCTAGAATTTGTTTCATCTTCTTTCTCAAATCATAACCAATACTCTGTATTTTTAAAATAGCAGTTAGATCAAACTTTGTAATTTGCTTACCTGCAAAGAGTTCAACAAAGACTACAAAAAAAGAGGGTCACTGCTCTATGTTTCCTTTAATACTGGTTTGTTCTTACAAGAAGGGCTACAGTGGTAATTAATATTTACATTATGGTAGTGCCCACAACCCTGATCATGATTAGGGCTTACTGGACTAAGCTGTATATAAATGTCACCAGAGTGCCTTGTCCCAGTAGTTTAATCTCTGAGAAAAGAAGAGTTACCTCCAGCTCTTAATCACAGATGCTCAAGTAATGCTGGGAAGTGTTTTCCTGGTCTATTAAGACTTCAGCCATTAAAGGCATTTGTTCAGGATGTGCTGTTGCTTGAGATGACTTTCCAAGCTACTTCATATTCTAGAAGTGGGACAGAGAATGTGGATTCCCAAACCATCCCATGTATTTTCCTCAGAGCCTACACCTATTGAGATCTATCTGAAATGATGCTGTTCAATGAGCCAAGTATGTCTAGTTTTGGATTTAGTTCACTACTAATTCCCAACAGAGGTCCCCTGAAATCTAATTTAGTAGCTGCCTTCTACAACAAAAAAGGTGTGTCAACCAGAGGAAAAACTGTCCAGCATGCTAAACATCTTTCAGAGGCTCATTAAAATGAGGTAGAACAGAACTGTGAAGCAGTTAATAAAATCAGGAAGGGATTGCTGATGTGCTGTTTTCCTCAGTACCAAGCATAATGAAACAAGACAACTGACATCTTAAAAAAGTTTATCTGTTCAAGCAACAGTATGTATTATTTTGAGCTCTGAAGATCATACAACTGCAGACGTGTAGAATCACAACCAGCCTTGTCAGGTCACAGCACTGTGCAAGATACAAGTGGCATTCTACCTCCACTGCTGGCTACTATTTTGTTTTGCATAGGAATTGCTCTGCCTCAGTGAAAAGACCCAGTGAGTAACTGATGTCACAGAATGAATCCATAAACTCTGAATTCTGAACAACCTAGCAGAATAGTGATCCCCTCAATCCCAGATACAATCTTCCCTTTTCATCACTGCATGACCTCCAGAAAGCACAAGATAAACCTAAGTTATAACACTAAAGCCACAATTTCCCTACAGTTTACACAGATGGAGGTGAGGACCAACACAACCCCACCTTGTCCACAGCCTCCACCCACGCATGCTCATGCCTCTGCACTTGCACTCATGGGCTTGCATTAAACAGTGTAGGGATGGCAACCGGCAGAAAACTCACCTTACAAAAAGAAGTGAACTGTCTTCTGTCTGTCTGTGGTTCTGTGACTGCTGCAGGGCCTGACTGTGAACACTGTAATCTGCTGTGCCCCCATGTCTCAGCTGACAGGATGACAGCATCTTAAACCCTTCCAGCAAGATCATATGGTCCATTGGGATGTGGCTAAAATCAAAGCTGCTGTGGTCCCCACTGTCTGTCCCCTTTCCCATCACAGCTACTGATTCCTATCTCCTCTTCCTAGGTGCCACTGATGCCCACGCAGTTACCCAGTGATTCAGTCACAAACTAACCCAGAAACAGAGAGAGATTATTTTTTATCCGGTTCAGTTCCCCAGGTCAAATCCACTGGCCAGTCCCAGGAGCAACAGTGGAGGAGACGGGATGGCACAGACAACATGCAGTGGGGCACACAGCAGGACTGCAGCTGCCCTGGCTTACAACAGCTCAAGATGCCACAGAGCTTTACCTGTAGGTTGCAACAACAAAGCCTTAGCAGAAACCTGTCTTTCAAAAGCTTGGCAACCGTGGGCCCTTTGGCCTCATAGCTCAAACAAGCACACCTGACACTGGGCAAAAAAGGGCGTTATTAAAACAAAGTAACAGCAAAACCAGCAGCACCTATCTGAAATTACTTTAATACTCATGGCAACTAAAAATCATTTAATTAATGTTTTCTGCTCCTCATTCTATCAACACAATCCAACATGAACATTTACAAATGCACTTACTAAAGACAAAATAAAGGATTAGTCTTCATACACACACACACAGAGCCTACTGCTGACACAAGCTCCTTTACTGCAACAACGAATCTGCAGATCCTGTGGAAGCCTTTTCCTGTAAGTCTGCTCCAGCTTTCTCACAATAGCAAAAATGTGTATTTTGCTATTATCCCTTAAGTCTTGATAAATATGTTCTGTAGTAGCTGTTCTCCAGACAATTTCATTCAGGCCTCTCCCCCTTTATTCCTCCACTCTAATAAGGAACAGTTTCTGTTTATGACTTCCTTTCCTTCACAGAGTACCTAACTCCCATGTTTTCTCAAAGGCTTGAGATTTCCTTCTAATTGTGACCCCAACAAAAGTGCTTGGAGCACTATTCTGTACAACTTTTCAGTTGGGCTCTCAGTGACTCCACATGGTCAGAGACCCACAGGTCAAACCCTCCAGATATCAGAGCAGTTAGGAGAAGGAAAGCAAGCATTGTATAGAATCTGACAGGCCATTAGAAGTAGCTAATAAAGCCATATTTTGTTTGTAGCCATTTGTTACCAACCCACATTACAAATTTGTCTGCTTTGAACTTTATGGGAACATTCATGCCAGGACTTTTATATACAATGTGTGAAGGAAACGGAACAACTATTGAGCTGTTTAGCTGCGCTTACTGTGACACAAACCTGCTGAAAAAACTCCCCCAAAGGGTGACACAAGCCAGCATTCAGTGCTGCAGAAAGTGGCCAGCTCCTCTTCGAATCCATCAAAGGGAAATTCTTTTCTCAAAGCCACATCAGAGAAAACCATTCACCATTTAGTATTACATCTCTTTTGTTGTTTTTCGACACTTGTATAAGCTTGCTGTATAGCTGCTGTGATTTTACACAATGCCCTTAAGAAATAAAAACATAACGGGCAAATTGTATAAATACCAGAATACCATGAAACAAGACATAACTAAATTTTATTAAAAGCCTAACACCACTGCTATAATTTCAAGCTTCACTGTACAGAGACAACTTACTGACTACTACCCTGAAGAACCACATTACCCTGAAAACAAGCTTAAGAAGCCATATTTAGTATACCAAAATGAAGCGAACTAGGAATACTGAGCAAGAAACAGTGATCAAGGGTTTTCATAAGCAGTCTAAAACAGAATACAGAACTCTCCTGCTTCAGGGAAAAACCACCATGTTAAACCATTACCCTAAATAGACATATTAAAGCTTTTAATGTATGCATCATCAAAAAACCCCTTGTTGCTACATACAAAGAATTGCAGTTGTTTTTCAATTTGAGAAACAAAACAAAAAAACCTCTCACGCCAACACCAAAAAACAGAATTACAGTATCCTCTATATGAAAACAGCAGTGTTTTTGAGTATATGAAGTGCTCTCAGGTTATGCATCAAAGCTTTTCAGTAATTAGGTGTCTCAGTAACAGCATTTGGGACCAACTTAGAGTTTAAGCTCTGTGGCCAAAATGGTTAACATTCACTGTTAATACGACCAGCTTGCTCATACCTAGAATAATTATGAGCTACTAAATATACCAAACACTCAGGCACACAGATAATACCCAATACTCTGCTTAAAGATCATGATGCTGGAGATAGGACAGAGCATGGATTAAAAGTAGGACAACTGTTTAAGAAAAAACATAGGCAAATTAGCAGAACATTAGCTGATAAATAACTTTACTTCTCTCAACCCTAATAAACAGTGTTCACGAAAAACTGGGAGATAAAAAGTCTTTTGTAGTATCTCTGCTTTTTAAACTAGGTAGTTGTTGCCAAAACAGTTAAATGTCCACAGGGGCTACTATTTTTAAGGTAACTGCCAGCATCCATTTTTGAGAACTGTTCAGACAAATTAGTCTGTTTAAAAAAGGGTTCCTGAAAAACTGTCAAATTAATACTAGGTTCAAAGCAAATGGATATCTTTTCTCATACCAGTTTCCATAGCTTCTCCTGAGACTTGCATGTCTCAAATGTCATGTAAAGAATTTGTAGCACATATACTCTCCTAGGTGCCAAAGACATAATTTTAAAATTCTGTGAAGATGTTTATTGCCCTATTTTTAGGGATTTACAATTGTGCCATGTGCCAGAGGTAATATATACAACACACCACCAGATTTCACAAATACATGCAATATCTTGATACAGTAAACTTTCAGAGAGATCCCTCTGCCGACTGCAAATGAATACATACCCAGTGAACTGCAGGAAATATCCTACATGTTTCTGATACATTATTCCAAGCCAGAGGTCACATAGTTTATGAAGTTTCCATCATTTAAACTGAACATATTCTAGTTGGTTTAAATTCATGCTGGTTTATACCAACAAACAAGAAAATCTCCAAACCACAAGGGGCACACAGAGACAAGGCTAAGTACTTTGTCCATTACAAGACCTTCAAAAATGCAAGCAGCTGCAATGTCTTCACAAAGTATATTAATTTGTGCTTTTTCCCCCACAGCAGAATGCACAGAGCTCAGAAAAGCTGATAAATATTAGTCCAAAATAATATCCTAACCAAAAAATCAACCTAGCCCAAGTACTGCTGTCATTCCTGCTTCTACGCTTGTGTACTAATACATAGCAGCAGAATTAACATGTCAAACTCATTACTGATGATCAGGGTTCGGAACACACGACTCCTGGTGACAGTATTCTAAACCAGAATCTACTGAAAACATTTCAAAAACGACACAGAAAAAAGCCTCCTCCTCACAAGACTGGTTTGTGCAAGTATGAAATTCCTAAAGTTAAAAAAAATCTATCACTTTCCTGTATGCAAATACACGTGTGCAGAAGCACAGACCATGCATGTGCATAAATAGTGCTGTTCTGAACCAGAACAAGCCTAAGCAAAGTCCACTCATATACAAGCTATCTGTTCCCCTATTTTTAAAAACAATTTTTCATCAACCTTGTTTAATGTTTGTTCTTTCACTATTTCTCATCTGCTCATCCCAGATGCAATAAAGTCGTATGTAAAGCGCTTTCATTTTAAAATACTGAAACAAACATTATTTTCTTACTGGTAAGCTCGATGGTCTTTCTTGCTGGATTAGATTCAAGTCTTCATGGTTAGGCTTTCCTGGGGCCATAGGGGGTTGAGATCTGGTTCCATAGCCTTCCTGAGACATGTCCTGCAACAACAGTTGTAAAAGAATTATTAACCTGACTCAGTAATTTTAATTAAATCTGCATCACAGAAGGGTGAAAATACAACAGCTGAGTGCTGATGGTTTTTTTGATCAGAAGTTTTTGCTAGTTAAACCTTTCTTATACAAGTATCAAGCCCACACAGGTACTACTATGACAAGTGATGTCTGTAAAGAAAACCTGGGAGCTGAGATGCATGCCAACAACCAGCAGAGAATCGTACCACTGGAACATGGGAAAACACACAAAACCAAACCTCTTAAATAAACAACCCCATTTTACTGTAAAAGAGTAAGGAGTAAGCACAAACATTCATCCTACTCTAAGATGTATTCTCAAGAGTTTTGATAAAGTACTGAGCCAGGTGGAAGACTGGACTTGAAAAGAGGACTGCAATCACAATGTGTAATCACACTCCTGTAACAACCCTAGATTCACCATCAGTACTACTGGCGCAAATTTCAAACCCTGGCCATCAGGTCATAGCACACGGCACAGTCGCTGCATCTGCTGGAGGCACGTTCTGCCTGAAGGGTTAGAGGGCACATGTATTTGATCAAGAGTAGATCCAAAGCTTGTACCAGTAACCTGGGGATTTTTCTCCCTACACAAGCCCAAGCAGCTGTAGTTAATGGCCCAACACAACACCCACCATGCCCGGGTGAGGGGAGCAATGAAACAACCTCCTGTCCTGCAGCCCATCCCCCACCCCCTGAGCACAAGCTCACTTCACACGCAGAGATACTTGCCCATTGCAAAGCCTTAAATTCAGGTGTCATTTTAGCTTCTATAGCAGCTTCTACACCAACTTCTTTAGGGAAAACAACAGAAAGCTCAATACTGACTTCAGCATGTATAACTGGCAGGGAAAGTTGAAGAACCAGTTCCTGCTAGAAAAGATATCTCACCTTTTTCTTCGTTTTTAAATGGTTTAACTCTCCTCTCCCCTTCCCCAGTTTGCTACCAGTTCAGTTTGCTTCAGCCACCCTCAGGCTTTCGATTTTGTGGCATACCTAAAGCAGGCGGGAGCCGCAAGGCACAGAGGGACAGGGCAACTGCCTTCCGCCCCACCCCACCAACACCTTGCTGCTGCCTGTGCAGGGCTGCTCAGGCAGCCCGGTGCCCACAGCCACAGCTGTGGCTCATGCACAGACTCCAGAAGGCAGCTGGTTGGCAGAGCAGGAAAGCTTTCTGTCTCCAGTTTTAGCCCCGCTTCTGACAGAGGGAAATTTGTTAACAACTGTACCACTTCCATTCAGCCCTTTCCACCCATTTGGACTCTCACAAATTATTTTAAGGGATGCAGAAAATTCAATGGGGCTAATTAAACAAACCCAAGCAAACCTGATACAATATAAAGCCAGCAATAAATGATCCTATCCCTAAGCCTGTGCCAAGTAAAATCAAGAAACACTTAAAAGGCCAGCACTTCAATGTGGTTACCAGCAGAGGGTAACAATTAAGCTTAAGGGTGACAAAGGCTGATGGCTGAATGATTATTATCCCCTGTGACCCCCCGCACTCCCTCCCGCCCAGATTTCCACTTGTCACACAGCTCTCCTGCTGTGCACACCAGCAGGTTCCTGTGGATTAACAGTGAGGTTTAAAATCAACAAATGGCACAAGGCCTCCATTCAGCAGCCTTCACCCCAGTACAAAGGAGTAGAAAGGTGCAGGACAGCTTCACAATAGGCAAACAAATGAGCAAACCTCTGCTTTCCTCTTTATTTAAAAATGCGCACGCACACACACACACACCACGCTCACGCACGCTAGGGCTGTCACTACACAGGCATTCGCAATAAACCCAGCAACCCCAGAGTTCAACTTCCAATTCAGCGTTCAATGCTGTTCTTTCTAATTCTTAAAAAATTACACCAAATAAAAACCACTTGTCAAAACAACAACAACAAAAACCATACAGTTATACCAAGAGTGGTGAAAAAGGATAAACGTTTAGGAGATGTCATTGTAGAAACACAATTGTTCCTTTTTCCAAACAGACACTCCAGGATTTTGCTGGGAAGGAAAACATGTTTTATATTTTGAAAAATCAAGAGCCATTACTTCCTTACAAAGTACCAAGCATGGGTTTTCCCACATGTTTGCAAGATTTTAACCTTGCTTCCTACTGAAATTTGCAGGGAGACCAGAGCAAGAGAGAGAAGAGACAGCATGCTTTCTCACGAGAAATACTGCAGGTTGAATGGAATTTACTTTTACCTGGGTATTTGAACACTATGTATGAAATGTCTTTCCACACACTGAAGAGCACAGTAAAAACCCACAACACCCTTTGTCTTTTTAAATGCATCATTTTCATAGAGCTTTCCTTTCTTTCTGTAGAAAAATCCAGTCAATTTGCTCAGTTCTAGATGAGGTTTCAAAACACATAGACATTTGGTTTGTTAATGATGCAGGCACCTGTGCACTCCAAATGGGACTGAGATTACAAACTCTTTCTTACACTCTCTGTAAAGCCATGTAGATATTTGGATCACTAGAAACTTGGAAAGCAGCTCTTGAGAAGTAAAGAATCAGTTTGCTCTCAGTAAGCTGCAGGCATGGGAAATCTCCCAGATGAAATATGCATGGGACTGTGTGTATAATTTTATCTGTTTATGCATATGTATTGTCCAATAAAAACAGTCCATTTATATCCTAAACATATTGATTAAATAATAGCATATTTCACTAAGAGGTTGGCTTCATAACCAAAGTAGTGCTTAGTATCATTTTCACTGAAAAACAGAACAGAGAAAATCTCTACTGCCTTTCTTCAGTTCTGCATTTGGAAATTTTGCTAACATACAGCATATTACAGAATAGCTACAACAGATTTTGAGAGATAAATAAGAAGTAAGGACAGAAGTATTAGGGTAAATTGTCTGTCACGGAGGAAATGCATGGAATTGGCAATTCTTGCAGCTTTGAAAGGTCATTTTTCTTCCTAGCATCTAGGAATGGATTTATCGGGGACTGAACAGAGGGAACATATGGGAAGAGGAAAATGTTACCACGTGTTGTGCTACAGTCATGGCTGAGGAATTCCCCACTGATACTGGGGCTCAATCTTCTTCTGGGATTCCCAAGGTTTTTTTTTGACTCCCAGTATCTCATCCATTATTGACATCAGATTTCAAAGCAAAGCTTATGATTTTTTATGAATCACAGAAAATCCTTCCTACCATAGATGAGCATGTGTGTAAGACACAAATCCAGGCTTTTATAAACAGAAGGCTACAAGTTTCCACTCAGAACTTCCCAACTTGGCACAAACCCAATCATATCATAGCTGTTACAGCACAAACTGTCAACAAAGTTGTAAAATAACTAGTCAGGGTTTCCCCCATCAAATTTTAGAAAAGCACAAGGACAAATAATCAGCAAGTCATAAACATATACTCAAAATAGCTGAGATTTAGACTCTTTTAGACTTTTTGAAACACATTTATGATTAAAATAGGTAGACAAAAAAAGGACTAGACAGAGCCTAAAGCCTATGTATTGGGTAAGCTGTTCAGAAATTGATCCATTAACAGTTACTATATTTGGGAATTAATAATAATAACAACAACTAATTGCTTATCATCCACAGAGCCTGGACTAGTTATTCACCTCCTATTTATGTACACTTTCAGCTTTTTCCACAAATTGTGGTATATGGAGCTCAAGATTTGTGTAGTCTAAGCAGTAAGGGAGGAAATGGGGTATTTTCATCCCTCTTGTTCTCTGTTACTGTATTCATCATATAGACTTTCAAAGTCTCTAATTCTGGTGTGGGATTTCTCTACCACAGAGGTTTAAAGTGACAGAGTGAGCCTATGTACCGACCTGCAATAAAGTCAAAGGCTCCTTGTTCCTGCTTCCCACAATTCTTGCAGCTGGACACACATCCCTTAGCTTGTATTAGTGGTCTGTATTAGACCACTTTGTTAGACGGTGCAATTTAAAACTTGCCAGGTAAGCAACGCCTTCCCCCTCAGCTTTATGATGCTTTACTGAGTAGAGCTGGCCTTGGGAAGGGTTGGGTGAGCAAGAGAGGAAGGAAACTTCCCTTCTCTGGCAGCAGCCAGCCATGAGCCTGGCTCCACACTTGCAGGAGTCAATTACACTGCAACCACTTTGGAGCAGGCCACTGCCAGACAGCTTTTTCCCTTTTTCCTATGCAATGGTAATTAGTGTCATGCTTTCATTCTCTAGCTAGCCTAACACAAGCAAGCCTGGCCACATGGATGTCTTCTCTGAAAATCTGAATGAATATAGCGCCGAAAATGATTGAAACCATGTAGATGAAATGCACATTTGTTTTAAGTTTTGCTGAAGATGATTAGATCTAATTATTACATAGTTTAAATTATTTTTAATGGAAAATGAAAGCATAGTGAAAATATCAATGTTTGAGGGAAAACCACATTTAAAGGAGGGCTGGGTGAGAAATATCATTCAGGCTTCATCCACTTCTACTGCAGTGAGTTTCAGAGTGATAACATGACCACCCAGGAAGATAAGTACCATGATGGTTAAATAGAAAGAAAATAATTTATTGAAAATAATATGCTAGAATTCAATCTGAAAAAAACTCATTAAAAACTATTTTAGCCCATGTTCTTGATTCAGTGAGTTAATCTTAAGAAGACTTCAAGTGTGGGAGCAGCAAATTCTATAGCAGTGTGACAACAGCAAAACTGAAAGCAAATGTAATTTTTTTTTTTTTTTTTGCCTCAGACCACTTGAGAAAGGAAGTCAGGGCCCAGTAGAGCAGCCAAGAGAAGTGGACAGCCCTACAATACAAGATTATTTTACTCATCTCTGAAGGAATATTACTGAACAGAAAGAAGCCAAGCGATATGTTAGGGGCTATGCTAGAAGGACATGCCTTGTTACCACTCAACCAAGCATCTGTTAGTTTTGTGTAGATAAAGTTGTATCAACACATCTCCCCTGTTTTCACCTTCAGCACTAACAGGTTACAATAAAGCAAAAATGACTTACCAGAATGATGACATATCCCTAAGCAGCCAACTTCTAGCCCAACCCTAATACCTAACATGTCACCTCCCAAGCTGTATATTCTCTGGCAGCACAAAACTGACAACAAAGGACAGCCAACCTGTTAGAGGTATATTGTAGGGAAGGCTGCACTCAGAAAAAATGTTATGCCCACGGGCACACGCAACACTGAGTCTCACACAAGCAGCCCTGTGGGGAACGATCCACTAAGGACAAAAGAGCAGAGACATTTGCTTGAATCCTGGACAGATGGTCTGCAGAAGTCCTACAGGATGTAGACAGACTCTTGTAGAAGCTCTTGGGTCAAGAAGAAATACATGTAATATATGTGTCTTGAATTTTAGGAATCAGAAATGGAGAAGGAAAAATGAAACAAAAGCTTGTAAAAGCCTTGAAGAAAATTGGTATCTTGCAGCTGGAGAGCATTGTGCACAAACCAGCAAGAAAGTCTCTTGCTGCACAGAAGGAACAGGTGATTGCAGAAAAAAAAATTGCTTTGTAGGTCCCAGCACCTATTACACCAACAAAACGAAGAGCATGCTAACCACCGGAGGTGGATTACCAATGCAGTCTGGTAATCCTCTTAAACACGCAAGTCTGTGTTTACGTGATGAACTGAATAAACCCTGTTCACAACCAGAATACGTAAATCATTTCAAGCCAACCCTCTACCACCACCATGGAAACCTGAATGGAGACAAGGAAAGCAGCTGTCCCAAAGAATGGCAACCAGCAGGCTGGCATCTCCCTCTGAGATAGCTGACACTATTTTGCTAACTGCTGCTTCATTGGGACTGGCAAGCAGTGACTGATCCTCTTTCAGGTCGTTACCATTTGCCCACAGTCAAGCCAGGGCAGGAACATGCCCTCAGAAACAAAGATGATACTCTGCCTCACCAAGTTAACTTTAGTCTTCAACTTCTTTACAGGTACTAAAGGGAGTCAACAACTTCAGAAAATTGCCAAAGCAAAATGGCCCCTTCCTTTTCCAAGAGGAGAAATTAATCCAGAAATCATAACTAATTTGTCAGGGAAAAATCCTACCATGTATGTGGAGACATTTGGAAAACCTGCCAGTTTGCATGCCTCAAGTGCTGACCAGTCATTGTCACTAAGACACCTCATCATCTTCTCCAATGCTATTAATACTGTCCCTTCCAAGATATCTGCAGTTTCTTTCTAAAACTTACTATTTCATAGATGTCCTTTGTTAAGCTGACTAAAAAAAAATAATTTACAATGGTAACATAATTTTCTCCCTTCAAGATCCCAGTTATCATGAAATGACATCTGAGTTAAGTCGTAAGACTGAGAGGAAAGAAAAGAAATACACTTTACACAGCAGTTGATGCAAAAGATACTTAACTTCGGTAAGCAAATATACTGTTGAGGGTCAGTTCATCAGAATTCTCTGGAAGTTATTAGCAAGTCAGATACCTAACTATCAAAGGCTTTTTCCTGCAGAATACACTGAAAACATTTTAAGCACAGACAGGGTCAAAAAAACCTCCCCACATCTTACAGGAAGATTTTTTGTTTGGACAACATAGCTTCTAGTCATATATTAGGTAACCTGAGCCAACTAACAAGACAGAAGGGTCTCTCCTCCTAAACACTCTAGTCCATTTTCACATGTGTCTTGTCTATATGGCCTCCAGGAGCCACATTAAGCAAGTGATGCAGGAAGAGCTCCAAGATGAAATCATTCTCAGAAACCCTTATCTTGCTTTTCTCTTTCACCACTATTGCATTCCATGGATCACAGAGCATATCAATAGTGGATTTAATCAGAAACAAGACATTTCTTCTCATTTTCCTCTCTCATACTTGTAACATGCCACAAGAAAAATAGGCCAGTTTGATGTTTGTATTAAAATGTGACTGTTGCACGCTGCACAACCTGATAAACAGCTGTCAGCTCTTCATTTACAGGCAAAAAAGGTAGGATTTTGTTCTAGAGATTTAAAGTTCCAGTGTAAATAAAGAGATGAGAGTCCAAGGAAGTAATCTGAGAAGTATAACTTGGAAATGAGAAGTAACATGAGCATTTTATTTCCATGCATTTTCCCATGTTTACAGAGCTTTTTGGACTTTTCCTTAAAAACCCTACAGAGCTCGACAGTCCAACCACGCTTTCATTTTCTACACCCCCTCCTTCCTCTCCCTGCCATCTTTTCTCTGACAAAGCTATATTTAAAACAAAACAGAACAAACAAAAAACCAAAAAAAAGTTTTTTAAAAAAGAGGCCTGGCTGGTTCTGCATGTCCTATTCTTTATAGTCACTTGGGACAGACTACCATGTTAATGTGATGACTTACAGATTTTGTGCCATCCAGCATCCTGCCCTGCCACACTAGTCCTTCCTAAAACTCCAGGAGGAATGCATCGCTTCAGCAGACCCGAGATGCGAAGCTGGGCTGAGAAACAGCTCTGCACCCCAAAGAAACAGCTAAACCCAGCAAAAGGTGAGAGAGGGGCAGGATTTAAAACCTGCCATTTCTTTCAACTCAGCTGCTGCAAAAGCAGGGAGCTGGGGGGCTCTGTGTCCCAGAGGGCAGCAGCCTGCCCCAGACTGCCTGCTGCCGCCGAGGAAGCTCTCCCAAGCATACGGCTCGCTGGCAGAAATGAGGTCAGAGCACTGCCCGCAGCTTACAGCAGAGCTGAAAGCCTGAAGCCAGCTTACAGAATATAAAGAGAAAAGCTGCACCGAGAGCAGCTGCTACCTCTAGGCTAATCGAGCTAGGTAGTACCCAAGGATGAGACTTCCTCACTGGAGACCGGAAAACATTACTTTGGTGTTTTCTTAGCGGCACGTCTGTGTCTGTGCTTCGAGGTAAAAGCCAGGACTTCATCTAAAGGCTCATGAAAACCTGCAAATTGGTGAGGAAGAGCTGCAAAACATCACTGGAGTTACATTTTTAAAAAAACGTTATGGAGAGGTTTGTTCCTACCCCTGTCCCTCATATATAAAGCTATATTATATTACAGACAACTTTTGTATCACAGTCCAGTGTCACCTGCTAACTTACTCCCTAACACTCCATCACAGTTTTTAAACAAAAAATTCAAAGGAGGTTTACCAACTATTTTATCAACAGTACAATCATAGGAGAAGGAAGTGAAGCTCAGATGCAAAAATATCTGTAATAAACTTGGTAAAGAAGGTATTTTCAAGTGGTCTCTACTGTTTTGGTTAACTTTGTTTTTCAGTATATGAAAGTGTTAGTGTGTTACATTTGGGGCTACTGGAAGTTGAAAATTAGCTGCATTACCATCCTCCCTTTCTCTGCAGTCTGTGAAGACACAGAGTATCTGTGCAAAAATTGTTAAATCCAGCCCACCACATGGAACAGTATCTTAGTCCAAGGAGTGGGAAAAGAACAGTAATTTCCAAAAGCAAGCACCCACAAGTAAAAGCAATTCAATGGACTGAACAATACAAAAGTTTAAATCAAAAGCAGTAAACTATTTATTTATTCTTTTGAGATAGAAAAGTCTTCACCACCATCACCACAACCACAATTTCTCAAAAGAAAATATTCCCAACTGTGCTGGTGCTGGGAGTGGCAGGAGGAGGGAGTAAGAAGGTGGTGGACAAATGAAAGAAGTGGTGAAAACTTCAAACTCTAACACTGGACCACTGACTCTTTAATACAGCAATGTAAAAACAGCGACATTCATTAAAAGTTGGTAAAGGATTACTAGGTAACAAAGCAACAATAATCCTCTCCTTTTTTGTGAGGGTGAAGGAGAACAATCTTCATGAATTCTGTAGGCAGAGACCCAAACCCCAGACTAGTTATAGCTGGTTATTTAGCTTTCTACCTAAAAACATGCATGTGGAAGATAGCTTCTTGGCAGTCAGGGATAAGCATGAGGAAAACACAAAGAGAGAGGCTGTGCTCTTCCAGAGCTTGATTTATTGAGGGACAGCTCACCAAGACCAACAGTTGTTCTACTATCTCCCGCAACATAAACACCAAGTAGTTTTGTCAACATGTAAACTTGTTTTTTAAGTGGTATCTTATTTATTTTGATTTGCTATTTCATTCTTTGTTGTACCTATCTGATTGCAACAACTAGAACACCCTGTAACAATTCAGCTGCATGCTCCAAAATCTACTTGAAATCCTACTACAGTAGGAAAAAGTGTCAGCAGAAGGGAAACAATGGAAAGGATAATGAATGCATATGAAATATATGCTGGTCAATACTCAGATGATACATTGTCTCAACAACAAAATCCCAATGCAAAATACAGAAAATAAAACTAAATATATATATACTGAACAGCTTCAATTATTAAAGAAAATGCGTGCAGCCAAAAAAATGCAGTGGTAAATTTTAGGCCAGGAATATTAACAAACTTATTTTCCCTACCTCTGAGGAAAATAATGTGTGTTAATTTAAAGGCCATAAGAGAATACTGCTATATTGCAACTGGCCATGAGGTGCAATTTACAAGACCACTGAAATTTGGAATATATACTGCTCATGCAGAACTAAAAAACCAAGCCAAACAAAACAAACAGTAAAAAAAAAATCCTATCACTTAGATTTATGAGTAGTTTTTAGACTTTACAACATGATAATTTAATTCAGAATGCTATTCTATTTGCATTTTAGAATTTTTCTTAGAACAGCATTTGTGCCTTTATATTTTAGAACATTTGCATAGACAACTTTTGTCAATGAACAGCCATCAGATTAGTGGATCATAAAATAAATGACAATTATATGATCAGGTATCTTTTGATAAACTCACTATTCTGTTTAACTTACTGCTACATTTCAAAGGTATGGATAAAATTATTTCTGGGATATTAATTTAGCTCTCAGAGTAACATTAAAAGAAAACTCTCAATGAGTAGTAAGGAGAGTGGTAAGGGGAGCAACAATAGTTATTATCACTAATCTCCTACAACAAAATAGTTTTTATCAGCCTGCATTCCAGTAGTTTTACTATCAAGTTAATTAATTGACTCCTATGCTAATATCTAAATGCCAAGCAATTAATAGCACTGAACTATAAATGGTTTTTCTTTGCTCTTGTAGTTATTTTATAAAGCAAATGCAATTCTGTCACTTCACTGATTTAATGCAGGCTTTGTGAGGTTAATATTCCAAAGCAGTTGCAAAATAAAGAACTGCTTTAATTAACCTTCTGTAATTTAAATACTGGGAGATATCAGAACTTAGAAACTTCAAATAATATCACCGTCATAACAACAACAACAATAATACTTTGTGGATCAAAGCCAAACCACTGATTTGAGAACTTTAAGAAATACATTTGGACACGTGTATCTTACTGTGTTTCTAAGCTCATTAGAAAGACTTTTCTCTAAGCACAGCATACTAAATCCATGATAGATTTTACATAGTTTTTGTAGTTGAGCTGAAAAATGTTTCCTTTTAGAATTATTTCCTTATAAATACTGAAGTTTTCAGTTTGAACAAATGATTCAGCACCCCCACTTTTTGGACTAGACTAGTTTGAGAAGATTTTTGTTATGGACATAGGACACTGCCCACTAAATCTACAAACTGATTGCATGTAAGTAACTGACCACTTAAAAATAAAGGAGCAAAACAGGACCTTCCTCTTCCTAGGAGACTAAGTTTTCTCTCTTTCCAATTTAGCTGAAAGGAGGCTTTTATTGTCAGAGTTTCTTTATGATGTTGTATGCTAACTTCATTTTAGTACATGAAAAAAATCAAGACTCAAGACTTTTCAGCATTGTGTATCTTTCAAGTACAAAAGCTGCAATATGTCTGCCAGGCGCAGAATGATACCAAAAACATGGGAATAAAAATTAAAAACCAGCAGGATTCAGGTGGTCATGAACATTCCTGCCAAACAGGTTTGCAGTGTGCTCTGACCTATCTCCTCTGACTCTCCGGCTGGGTATCATCAAACCCCCATCAGCAGCAGCTGCCTCAAAAGGTGCACTTGCTGGTTTCACAAGAGAAGAAAGCTGACCTTCAGAATTCCTCCTTCAAGTGGAAAAGCCTGCTTTCGGCAGAAAACCATTAAGAGATGAAGACAGCAAAAACCCATATATACTGAGAAAATGTTTAACTACAATGAGGGAACTTTAAACTGAAGGTGCTGTTCAGTTGTTGAGACAGCTCAGAGGCAAACAAATACTTTCACTGACAATCCTTTGGAAGATTATAAAACAGAAGTATAAACAAGCTTGTTACATTTTATACATGAATAATAGTACCACTTTGCAAGATAAAGTACTTCTCCTTTCCCAGTAGTATCACTTAACAAATCCAAGTTACTACAAAGACAGCAATGTGTAAGGGGTAGTTATACATGCTAACTTTAACAGCTTCAGGCCTAGCAGACTGGAGTTGGATTTTTATTTGCATGAATTGATCAATGTCTGTAAACACCCTCTTCAAAATAACAGGGCCAAGAAAGTCTTCCCTGAATCTGAATGCAGATTTTTGAGTTTGGCCAACAAGCCTTCAGCAAAAACAAACCTGTGCTGCTGTGACTGCTGCTCTGTGCTATGCCCTCAATTTTGTATTTATGCTCAGGTGTGAGTTCACAGACAATTATACTTTCTTTTTCTGCCTGACTCTATTCCTTCTAGCTACTTGGCTCTGGATGATTATTTGCCAGGTCTGACAAGGTAGCACTTATTATAATCTTACAAATACAGAGAGAAATAGCTGAGGAAAAAAAAGAGAGAGGTTTGACAAATTTCCTGGAATGATATAAGCAATGATGAGCAAACAGAGCAGTTCCCAAAAGGACAATAATCAACCATTCCCACTACTGGGAGAAGATGCAGCAGAGGAGTCACAGTTTCACTGAACTTCCAAGCTGAGTTAAATAACCTCAACCACATAAATAGCCTTATGCTTAACACTTATTTGCTATCATAGCAGCATCATGATTATGAACTAAGACTTTATAAAAGCAGAGATCTAACTGGCAAAGATTTCAATCACTTAAGTACTCATTGAACCTACAAAGGTTCAAATCTCTCTTGTCCTTCTTGAAAATATCATGTGCTTAAGAAAGGCTCAAAAAGGATAAATCAGTTTTATGTACAAGTTCAATATGGTTCATATTTCAACAGTTCTTAAATCACTTCAGTGTTCAGCAGGTGCTGGTCACTGGTGGCTTGTCTAGAAGCTAGGATTTAAGCTGTGGTGTGTAAGTTTGGAAGCCACTTGCTGAAAGCCTGCTCCCTCTAACCTGCTTCCCCCAAGTCCAGTCAAGCTCTACTACAGATGCAAGAAGTCAATATTGCACTCTCCCTTTTGGTATCTATCCGACCTCTCTGAAACACATTGGCAGCAGAAGGTTCAGCATACCAAAACCAATGCCTTCATATAAAGTAATACTGTTGGTGATCCTTGTCTCTAATTTCAGCTCCCCCAGAAGAGAGGCTGAAAAAGCTGGCAAAGTATGTGTATCTGCATGAGTTTAGTGCCATGGATCTGGGATTAAATGTTTTACAGGAATCACTTGTCCCTTGTACCTCTCCACTCTGGAAAGAATATAATTGCTCCTAAGCTAAAAACAAGTCCAGCATTTCAGAGTGGAGTGAGTGCACATTGAGCACTAGGCATCTCTGTTGCTGCAATGACGAAAGCCATGAAGGATTTATGGCACACAACAAGCAGTGGTGTCAGCCACTGCTGCTGACAGCAGGCAACTATCTCTTCTGAACATTAAATTTGATTATGAGTTCCCATATAACTGTAATAGCCAACTTCCACAAAGAATACTTTCCTATATGCCTGGCAGCAAATGTCAGATTAACATACAAACTTGTTCTTTCCGAGATTTCCTGTGGTTCATCACCCAACAAATATTAAGTGCAACCACTCATCTAATGGTAGATGATTACAGACACAAAAGTTAAAAAAGGACAGAAGGACAAATGATTTTTATTACGACTTTAAGACAGGAGCAGCTGTATGTTACTCCTTAAAACAAATTTAAATTAAATTCTGAAGGATTTCAGACTAAACTACAGTACAGTCGACTGCTAATTCTGTGCCAATTTCCAGTAGCTTAAAAGTGAAGATTTTATTATAAAGAGTAATTGCATTGAGGTATACAAATTTGGACTCACTGAGGACTGTCTGTATTACTTACTAGTGAATTTGGTATTTGCATGTGCAACAGTTACTCTTAACTTACAATACTATTTTTGTACAGTTACACCCCAAAACAGCTTGACAGTGTTAATTAACATATTGCTTATTATACTGTTTAAAGAACTTTAGCAGCTCACATTGAATTTAAAAACAATACTTCATCTTCATTGTACCAAAATCACTTTAATAATTTGGTGCCTTTTGCCACAATACAATTTGTTCTGTTTTCATGACAGTCATACAGATTGGACATGAAAACAGATTAATTAGTTTCACATTTTGTTCACATTTTCAAAGACTGTTTCAAATCAGGAAATGTTTTATCTGTCCTACCTTGCACTGACTCAACACCAGAAACAGATGTCTGCTAAAGAACGTTCTCATCATCATCATCATCTCAGGCTTGCAACTGAGACTAATTCCAACCACTGATCCCAGTTCAGGGAAATAGAGAGAAGCTGCAGCCCCTTATGGAAGCATCAGTGGTCCCCAACCCTCTACCTGGAGAGACTAACCAAGGTGTCACCAGAGATGCTTCCCATCTTCTCATGTACACTGCCATCCTGCTTCACGTGCCTTTCTACCTGGGACTACCAAAACAATTCCCAAATTCCTACTGGCCCAAACTGCGTTTGTCCCCCTGGCCCAGTCTTGGAAAAAAAACTTCCACTGGTTAATCTGCTCTTTATTTGTCCTATACAGTTTGCACAGGGAAGAAATCTTGCCAAGATCAGTAGGTAAGGTATATTACTCTGAGGGGCAAACAAGATCTTGGCCAGCTTTTAGAACATTTAAAACCTGTGAGATGGTGAGAGAGTGCTGTTTGTTTGCTTGTTTATAAAACATTTTCTCCTTTTAAGTAAAAGAAGACTAAAGAGTGAGCCTCAACTACTTAAAAAATCCCATAGTAACCACAACAAAATGACGTACAAACACACACAAGCTCTTTGTGCACACAGTTAACCGTAAGGACCAATGCCCCAGAAAAGGGCACATGCATGCCCCACCTCAAGGACTTGCCACACTTTTTTCCCATTTAATCTTACGCCTGTACGTGAGAAAAGGGATCAGCGTTCTATTCTGGAAAATTGCAAGCAGAAAGCTTCCATGAAGGTATAAAACAAAGGATGGCTTCA